>NC_080396.1:19385000-19985000 GCF_030265065.1 Corythoichthys intestinalis | reverse complement strand
GGGTCACAAATTATTTTCCCAGAGGCCTCAGTTGGTCCCCAGGCCACATCCATTAGACCCCTGAATTAGAGAGTTAACTTAAACTTAACTTCACTTTTAAAAAAAAAATCTAAATACTCTTTTTGAACAATTTTTAAAATGTAATTGTATTCTTTTAATTAAAAAAACGAAAAGGGGAAAAATATTGTGTTTTCTATATTTTAATAATTTTTTCCATTTATCTATCTTCAGAAACAAAAGACGAAAAAATTATTCCCTATCTTTTTACTTTTTAATTTTTTTTTAACTTATTTGTTCATTCTCAAGCCGTCGTTTAACTTATTGCCTGGAATTGAGAATAATAAACGTTCAATTCATTTAAACTAGAGCAGGGGTGGCTAACCCTGGTCCTCGAGAGCCGCAATCCAGCTTGTTTTCCATGTCTCCCTCCTTTAACACACATGAATCAAATGATCAGCTCATCAGCAAGCTCTGCAGTTGCCTCATAACAATCCTGCTAATTTGATTCAGGTGTGTTGGAGGAGGGAGACACGGAAAACAAGCTGGATTGCGGCTCTCGAGGACCAGGGTTGGCCACCCCTGAACTAGAGGGATTGGCAATTCTCATATTTCAGCGCCATGAACGACCCAGTCGAAATGGATTGGACATATAATGCCGTAAATGGCCACCAATGAGTTAATTGTAGTGATAATGTTAGTCAGTGAGCCAACTTTTTTTAGGTGATACTTGCTGTAAAATTTTGGAGAACCACTCATATACGACATGCCTTTTACGATAACTGGTGCATAATTTTAAGGGAATGAGAAGAGCCGCTATGATTGGCGGTGAATGGAATCTAAATTAATTGGTTCTTACCTTTGGCGCTTTGTATTTGCATTTGTATGTTTTTCATCTGATGGGGGAAAATATTACATTATGCTTTTGTGATGTATGATTGCTTCTGTGACATAGATTGTAACAACTTCTATTGTTTTTATGTCTGTGAACAACTTCTATTGTTTTTCACCTTGTTCCCATAGTTAGGAGACGCGCTTGAGTAGGGAATCTCACAAGATAACTTGTTTTGCACCATAGTATTGTTTTATTACACGCCTGGGTCCCATAGTTACAAGCCTGGATCCATAGCTAGAAGGGAATCTCACGAGATAAGTTGTCTTGCACCCATAATATTTACCATTTGTTGCAACTGTTGCAGCACAGCTCATTTGTCCCATGTGAAAAGCCCCTTTTCAAGGGGGCTGAACCAAAATTAGCTTTTCATTGGGCAGGGCCGCGCCGCTCGGAGACGGAGGTTGGCGTCTCTGCCTCCGCGGGGCGCGTCCCTACAAAAACCGGACATTTCCGGACGACCCGTGAAGTCCACCAGCGGGTCACGTACGAATCGCCTGGCTTTTTTCCTTCGCCGCCTTACCTGAGTGTGTTGGCTCCCCGCTCATTTGTCACGGTAAGCGATTTTCATTGCTAAGGGACATTTCGTTTTGCTGTAACGGTAAATCTAGCGTCATCGTTGACATTTGTTGATACTTGTTTGCTTGCTCTTGTGGGATTGTAATCAATAAATCTCATTTATTCTGCATTTTCTAATCAATAAACATTGTCTATTTTGCAAAAGTGTGCCTGTTACTGATTCACCGCAAACCTGGAAATTTCGGAAAACATCATCCATAATTTTTTACCTTGTAAACATCATATGAGTCGATTCGTGTGTCAAAGCAAACGTAGAGGTTGTTGAGCATCTCCACAACTTGGAGAGGAGTACAGGAGGCGGAGATGGACGTGAAACCGACAATGTCCGAGAAAAAAATGGTCACCTAGAAGAGAGAGAGAAATGAGCATAGACTTTGGAGTGCCCGTAAACAATTCAGTTTATTTTTTTTCTAACAGTCCTTATTCCTCAAAGATGACGAAATAAGGACATGATTTCTGAATGGTTGTTTTTATATTTCAACTGATGATCATTCAAGATCACTCTGCAATAAAGCTTTCAGTTCATTTCACAATATTAAAGCTCTTCTCCCCCTGCGCTCATCTGCACATATTGCTTTTGGCACAGCTGTAGCATCCTCTTATATTACCCAAATGTAATTTTCACCTGATAAACTTGTTTTATCTTCTGATGAATATGAAACAGGGCAATTATAGGCAATTAGACCAACAATAGCTACAAAGGGAGCAAAGACATACTCATTTCGCATCTCTGCAGATGACCAAGGGTACCCTTGTTACAGCAGTCTCAATACTAAAACCTCAAGATGAACTCAGTACAACAACTAGGTTTTTCAGCAACTGGAGAATTCATTGAGTTCAAAAAGAGGCAGGATTTACATTGTAATGTAAATATGACCTGAAACTTAAAAATCTTCTCCAGGCTTGTGAAGGTTTTTCTGACGTTTAAAGGGACATTATTCATGTGCAACCCAGTAGAATCTTGTTTAATAAATTGGAGGGGAAAAAAATCAAAGAATTTTAATTTTGTGATTCGTAATAGTAGAGAAAAAAAAACAACTGTATTTTCGAGAAGTGGGCATGTCATAAATACGCATTATGACATGCACCTCTGCTCCAGTCTATTAATGTGTGCGTGCCAAGGTTATTGTGAACAAAAACGAACGAAATGACAAAAACTAGAATTGAATCGAAAACATTTACATTAAATGAAATAAATAAGACCTATAAATAAAAGAAAAAATAAGAACCAACTGAAAGTGTATTGTGTGTTCGCAAAACTAATTAGCAGTGTTTACACACCTCAAAATTACATAGCTCAATGACTCTCTCTCTATAATATGTATATATATATATATATATATATATATATATATATATATATATATATATATATATATATATATATGTATATATATATATATATACATATATATACACATATATACACATATATATAACATGGGTAAACCTCAACCATGAGAGATAGAATGTGAAGGAAAAAAAACTGAAAATCACATTGTTTGATTTTTAAATAATTCATTTGCAAATCATGGTGGAAAATAAGTATTTGGTCAATACCAAAAGTTCATCTCAATACTCTGTTATGTACCCTTTGTTGGCAATAACGGAGGCCAAACGTTTTCTGTAACTCTTCACAAGCTTTTCACACACTGTTGCTGGTATTTTGGCCCATTCTTCCATGCAGATCTCCTCTAGAGCAGTGATGTTTTGGGGCTGTCGTTGGGCAACACGGACTTTCAACTACCTCCACAGATTTTCTATGGGGTTGAGATCTGGAGACTGGCTAGGCAACTCCAGGACCTTGAAATGGTTCAGACGAAGCCACTTCTTTGTTGCCCTGGCTGTGTGTTTGGGATCATTGTCATGCTGAAAGACCCAGCCACGTCTCATCTTCAATGCCCTTGCTGATGGAAGGAGATTTTCACTCAAAATCTCCCGATACATGGCCCCATTCATTCTTTCCTTTACACAGATCAGTCGTCCTGGTCCCTTTGCAGAAAAACAGCCTCAAAGCATGATGTTTCCACCCCCATGCTTCACAGTGGGTATGGTGTTCTTCGGATGCAATTCAGCATTATTTCTCCTTCAAACCCGAGAACTTATGTTTCTACCAATAAAGTTTTATTTCGGTTTCATCTGACCATAACACATTCTCCCAGTCCTCTTCTGGATCATCCAAATGCTCTCTAGCGAACTGCAGTCGGGCCTGAACGTGTACTTTCTTCAGCAGGGGGGACACGTCTGGCAGTGCAGGGTTTGAGTCCCTGGCGGCGCATTGTGTTACTGATAGTAGCCTTTGTTACCGTGGTCCCAGCTCTCTGTAGGTCATTTACCAGGTCCCCCCTTGTGGTTCTGGGATTTTTGCTCACTGTTCTTGTTATCATTTTGACGCCACGGGGTGAGATCTTGCATGGAGCCCCAGATCGAGGGAGATTATCAGTGGTCTTGTATGGCTTCCATTTTCTAACAATTGCTCCCACAGTTGATTTCTTTACACCAAGCGTTTTACCTATTGCAGATTCAGTCTTCCCAGCCTCGTGCAGGTCTACAATTTTGTCTCTGGTGTCCTTCGACAGCTCTTTGGTCTTGGCTATAGTGGAGTTTGGAGTGTGACTGACTGAGATTGTGGATAGGTGTCTTTTATACCGATAATGAGTTAAAACAGGTGCCATTAATACAGGTAACGAGTGGCGCCTCGTTAGACCTCGTTAGAAAAAGTTAGACCTCTTTGACAGCCAGAAATCTTGCTTGTTTGTAGGTGACCAAATACTTATTTTCCACTGTAATTTGGAAATAAATTATTTAAAAATCAAACAATGTGATTTTCTGTTTTTTTTCCACATTCTGTCTCTCATGGTTGAGGTTTACCCATGTTGACAATTACAGGCCTCTCTAATCTTTTCAAGTAGGAGAACTTGCACAATTGGTGGTTGACTAAATACTTATTTGCCCCACTGTGTGTGTAATATATATATATATATATATATATATATATATATATATATATATATATATATATATATATATATATATATATATATATATATATATATATATATATAGGGCTGTCAAAATGAACGCGTTAACGGGCGTTAATTAATTTTTTAAATTAATCACGTTAAAATATTTGACGCAATTAACGCAGATGTCCCGCTCAGACAGATTTAAATGACAGAACAGTGAAACGCTCCCTTGTTGTTATGGAGTTTTGCCGCCCTCTGCTGGCGCTTGGCCATCTCCCATATTGCCTCAAACAGATTACAATGAGGCCGTTTATGGACATTAAGAGTGAAGAGAATGCCACCGGCCGCTTGGGGGCAGCGCCGTTCCATACTCATGTTATTTCTTCTCAACGTGGGAGAATTAGTAGTTGTGAGACGTTTATGCTGTATTAACAATGCAATGCAAATTGCTATTTGTGCTCCACACATATTTCAGTAAGTTTTCTTTCTTTTAGTGGCAATTATGTGTCTCTTGTTGTATTTTGGGTAAGATATGTACAGATATATGTTATACAGTAAAGGCGAGTGGACACAGGCGTTCTTTGGACCGCGCCGTTTATTGGCAACTCCTTCACAACAAACATACAGTGGGGAGAACAAGTATTTGATACACTGCCAATGGGAAAACCCATTGGCAGTGTATCAAATACTTGTTCTCCTCACTGTAAGTATCGTTAAGTGAAAGCACAACAAAAATAATATTCCTATTTCTCCCCAAAAAAATAATGTTCACAAAAAGAGAAGCACTTCAGTCTATAGTAATGAGGCCCTATTCTGACATAGTTCAACAACAACGCAAAATGAACTGGCATTCCATATCAAAATAGCTATGCAAAATACACGTAAAACTTAGACTTTGGTCACTCTATTTTTATTATTGTTATTTTTATTCTTCTTATTATTATATTAACTCTACTTTTGATTGAAAATTTTATAAATTTTATTAAAACGAAAACATGAAGAGGGGTTTTAATATAAAATTACTATAACTTGTAACTATAACATTTATCGTTTAAGAACTACAAGTCTTTCTATCCGTGGATCACTTTAACAGAAAGAATGTTAATGCCATTTGTGGATTTATTGTTACAATAAACAAATACAGTACTTATGTACAGTATGTTGTATGTATATATCCGTCGTGTGTCTTTCCATTCCAACAATAATTTACAGAAAAATATGGCATATTTTAGAGATGGTTTGAATTGCGATTAATTGCGATTAATTACGATTAATTAATTTTTAAGCTGTAATTAACTCGATTAAAAATTGTAATCGTTTGACAGCCCTAATATATATATATATATATTTATATATATATATATATATATATATATATATATAGGTAAGTTTGCGCTGAGAGAAAAAATACCATTGTTTAATAAAGAATCTAACAAAAATGAGCAGTTACTCAAAATGTTACTCATTACTTAAGTATTATTTTCACACGATACTTTTTTACTTGTACTTGAGTACATTTTTTTGATGACTACTTTTACTCTTACTTGAGTAATATTATTTTGAAGTAACGCTACTCCTACTTGAGTTAAATTTTTGGCTTCTCTACCCACCTTTGACTACCTGTAATTCCATTATTTGTTCTTGAGTTATCTTGAACACAAACAGACATACAGTAAACACTATATAACCTCTGCCATCCGTAAATCTCACCTATTGGCAGATAATTGAGACCTGGCGTCCACATACGGGGACATTACATTTTGGGTAATCCAGGTCACAATATTAACATTTGGCATAGTAGACATGTCATGCCCCAAGAAGTCATAGCCACCTATGTGGATTGTGAACACTGGGTCTTTATGAGGATATATATATATTTTTTTATAATTAACCAAAAAATCTGTCGCTTTATCGGGGGTTAAGAACACTAAAACCAACCTTCTCGTAGCTCTCCGCCTCTACGTGTTTATGCCGGCGCAGCTGTCTAGCGACAGACTTTGGCAGCATTTGGTGTAGAAGATCTTCAGCCAGCTTTCTTTGCCGCCTAAGGTCCTCTGTCTTCTCTTTCAAACTGTGCGCATAGTTTTGAATCCACTCAGTCATTTGCTTGAAGGAGAACATGACCACCGGGTAGATGAGGCAGGCGATTGTCAGAAAGCTGATCTTCCTACTAAGGGCTGAAGACACTGAGCGAGAGGACATTTTAAGTAGAGGCAGCGCACGACCGAACAAGCACTGCTGAGTGTTATTTAGAGCTTGAAGGCCAGCAAGAGACCCGGGCAGATCTTTGCCCGAATGTGTGAGCTCCCAAATATTGGTGTTAAAGGTATTTTTGAAATACAAGCTGGTGTTGAACTTTCCATCAATGTTCTTTAACCAGCAGTCATGCAGTTGTTCTGTCATGAGAGCAGCAAAGCTCAGGTGCATTACGACAAAAGTCCACTTCTCCTGAAAGGCAGGAAAAGCTATGATAAATGGGAAGTCCATGAACTGGAAGTTGAGCTCTATAAATGAAAGAAGAAGTCTTGCAGATAGAACATTTCTCCAGTTTGAGTCATGTTTAGCTTTGTTTAGAGTATCTTCTTCTGTTGACCACATGTCTAGAAGCCTTCCGATGAACAAGTTCAGAGAAGAAGTGACGTTTTCATTTGTTCCATTTGCATCAAATGAAACATTAAGTGATGCTTGGACACTCCTTTCAATGTCTTGGCAAAATTCAGCCACCTCAACATGGCAATGGATCTCATCTAAGTCACCACACAGATTCTCCATAGGCAGTACAGCTGTAGAACCACTGGCGTTGAACGTCTCTATTCCAGCTTTGCTTAACAGGTGACGCATCATTTGCAGCTTACCGACCAGGTGCAAGATGGCTACCGTCCGGCATGAAGCTAGCGCTTCGTAAGCAGCTTCTGTGGAGTGGAGCAACTGAAAATTGGAGCTGAGGTCAGTGGATACTGAAGCCAGCAAGGCCAGGAAAGAGAGGAGGCACGCCGTCAGAACCCGTTGAACGGTGCGGCCACTGCCGGATTGGGAGAATATGAAACACCTGCAATGGAGTGCAGCAAAATGTGATATACCGATTAGTGTAAAAACTGTCGTTAAATAAATTGAATAATGCAAACGGTGAACTTCATTGAAATGCCTAGAGCTTGTTTATTGAATAACACAAATAAAAAAAATAATAGCTCCAGAAGTGCCTAAATTCCCTAGACTCAGAAATATCTCTTGTAAATGTTAAATAAATAGCTCTCCAGAAAAAATGTGTTGTCCCCCCCCAAAAAAAGTGTTAAACATGTTACTGTCCCACCGTGCTGCCTTTATAAAGCGAATTATTTTTAAACAAGAATAATGTAGAAAAATGCTTGTCTTGATTAAATGCTTCATTGAGTGAGTCCACTCAAATCCGCTCACTGGTCAGAATAGCCGTGCACACACACACAATGAGTTGCCACAGCACACTGGTGTTTAACAAGCTAAACAATGATTGACACATTAGGCGTCTTTGAAGGTAAAAAAGCCATGCTTCTCTGGCAAGATCAAAGCTTCAATGCCTGTCAATCAGTTAATTAATTAATAGTTCATTTTAACAAGCAGGAAGGAGAGTGAGGCTGTACGACCATGAAGCAGAAAAACATAAAAAATTAAAAAATAAATCATTAAAAACCTGATCCTTTTCACCAGATTTTGATCCTCTAAAAATTGGAGCAATCCCTAGTCCCTATCCCTAATTTCAAATGTATTTTTTCTAGGGCTGTCAAAATTATCGCGTTAACGCGCGGTAATTAATTTTTTAAATTAATCACGGTAAAATATTTGACGCAATTAACGCACATGTCCCGCTCAGAAAGTATTTTGCCTTTTGGTAAGTTTTACAGCAAGGCTTTTTATGCTGTCCAACAGCGAACTCTTGTGGTCGCTTTGCGACATGGTTTATTGTTTTCTTGCCAGTTCATTATGGCTGCACGACGTCTCGGGCTGATAATGTTGTGCTTATATGATCCTTGGACAAGATTTGTCCGTAAGTATGGTTGTTGTAAAGAATGTACATATTATGTTAGTAAGCGAAATGTTCTATTTTTTTGTATGAGACGCTTTTTGTTTATGTTTAGTGAACCTGTATAGCGTGCTAAGCTAACGTTGTTGCTAATGCAATGCTTGTGTACTTTTTGTAGTTTTACGACGGTCTAAAGAGGACAATGGTTTGAGGCCATTTTATTAATAAATCAGATGAAGAAGGAAGAAGTCTAATTATTAAGGCGTCGTTCACTAGCTGTCTAGCTTTGGAAAAAGTAGACGCTTCGGAGTGAGGACAGCATAGACAGATTTAAATGACAGTAGAGTGAAATGCCTACTACAGTCTTTATGTACCGTATGTTGAATGTATATATCCTTCTTGTGTCTTATCTTTCCATTCCAACAATTTATTTTACAGAATATATATATAATTTACAGAAAAATATGGCATATTTTATAGATGGTTTGAATTGCGATTAATTGCGATTAATTACGATTAATTAATTTTTAAGCTGCAATTAACTCGATTAAAAATGTTAATCGTTTGACAGCCCTAATTTTTTCATATCGGCCAGTCGGATTAAAAAAAAAGATGATACCGATATACGTCAAATTTCCATATATCGGCCTGATATATCAGTCTATCTCTAATAAATACTTGCTTCGTGTGGTTGACATTGACGGCGCTACCTCCCAGTCAAAATGGATTGGACGTCTAGCGCTGTCAATGGCAGGAAAACCAGGGCTGCTATGATAATTTGACTCATCTCATCTATTTTGATAACCAATATACTGTTTGGAGACCTAAAAATGGTCAAAATCCTTATTTACGCCTCTTAATAACACACTCCATTGTTATTTTCCTTTAAATAACAAAAACAAACAAGCAGTAAATATTCTGTTTTTGAAACTTTAAATGTTTGTTTTTTTTAACGTAGAAAAGGGAAAAAAATGAAATGTTCTCTCGTTATGTATTCATTTATTTTACATTTTTATCTTACCCTTACTGTATATTACCCATATTTTTACACCAGTGAAAAATGCAGTCAGTTAATGAGAAATCATAATTTTTCTATTAAAGTGAGCCCTGTTAGTACCTCATCAAGAAATGCTCTGTTTACAAATATCACACGATGCTCTGTTACGATTATTAATTTCCAAAGAGAAGTCATCCCACACAGGACATGTTTGGCTAGTGCTTTGATTTACAGCAGCCGAAAAGCGTGACTACTGAATGGGATCCGAGCTTATGACCAAATCCGATACTGTCCGATGCTACAAAAATAGCCATAGAGGGCAACGATACTGAGTTTCGGATCAGGACGTCACTATGTTTATACTTTCTTTGGTACCACTGTTTTTGCCTGGTGGTGGGACAAGCAAAGCCTGACAGCCCGTCAGGCTAATAACGCATTGGATGAAACACTATTAAAGGGACATACTCACCTAGTAGAAATGACCTTCATGTGAAAGACTTGCTCAAAATATTTAAGTATGCAATTCTCAACTTCCTCAAACTTCTGATCATGAATAAAATACTAATGAAACACACACAAAAATGACACCGCTTAAAGGCACAACCATTTTGTGACGTCAGTTATATCCACGCACTAAAACTTTGATAGATCCGAATACAGGTGCACGGGATGATTTTTGTTACAGGATGTCATGAGAAGAGTCGGGAAATTTGGCATACTCTCATTTGATTTTGTGTGGGTGGCCACTTCTTGGAAATAATAATAGGGCTGTCAAAATTATCGCGTTAAAGGGCGGTAATTAATTTTTTGAATGAATCACGTTACAATATTTGACGCAATTAACGCACATGCCCTGCTCAAACAGATTAAAATGACAGCACAGTGTAATGTCCACTTGTTACTTGTGTTTTTTAGTGTTTTGTGTCGCCCTCTGCTGGCGCTTGTGTGCGACTGAATTTATGGGTTTCAGCACCATGAGCAATGTGTAATTATTGACATCAACAATGGCGAGCGACTAGTTTATTTTTTGATTGAAAATTTTACAAATTTTATTAAAATTAAAACATTAAGAGGGGTTTTAATATAGAATTTCTATAACTTGTTCTAAGATTTATCTTTTAAGAACTACAAGTCTTTCTATCCATGGATCGCTTTAACAGAATGTTAATAATGTTAATGCCATCTTGTTGATTTATTGTTATAATAAACAAATACAGTATTTATGTACAGTATGTTGAATGTATATATCCGTCTTGTGTCTTATCTTTCCATTCCAACAATAATTTACGGAAAAATATGCTATATTTTATGGATGGTTTGAATTACGATTAATTAATTTTTAAGCTGTGATTAACTCGATTAAAATTTTTAAGCGTTTGGCAGCCCTAAATAATAATAATAGGTAGTTTTAGGTAAGTTTTTTTCTCCACAAATACACATCAGAAAAATGAAATTCTATTTTTTTTTTTTAATTATTATTATTATTATTAAGCAAGATTCATGATACAGGTGTTGTCTTACCCTTTAAATTCATTTGCTGCCTTCAAAAACGATACCATCCTGTCCATTTTGTCTGTCACGGTTAAAGTAAACATTAAATATTCAAATTTGATCCACTCAGCCACATATCAATGAGCTAAATCTAGCTAAAATAGCTTGAAAAATAACATTCTGGGCATTGTCAATGCAAATTATTTGGCATAACTGACAAAATGACATTAAAGCTTATGAAAAATAATGTAAAAAAGAAAATCAAATTAAAAAATCACCTTTAAATTAAACTGTGCGAGTAAACGTTTGATTAAAATTAAGTGTTTACCTGCACTGTTGGCAGTCAGTGTTCACATCTTTGGAGTTGGACCTTGGAGACACTCTTCCCTTTCTAATAAAACGTCTTTTTAGAGAAGCAGAGGACAATGTCCCAGATGCAAGACATTCCTTTTTCATTAATTCCAAAGTTGACATGAGATTTGTGCGGCAAATTTAACTCTCTGGCGCCACTTGCTCACAGGACAGTCATCTCTGCACTCTCTTCAAACACAAATGGTAATCTGCGGGATTGAAGCGTGTAGATAGCATGAAGCCTTTTCTTACTTCCGTTTTGTGCTACAAAATAAAAGATGTCACGTTTTAAACCTTGATTTTCAATCTAATTTCTTTCCAATTCCCTATTTTTTATCATTCAAAAGAGAGTTGACGGTATTTAATACAACAAGGGGAATATTTTTAAGTGTTAAAATAATCTGATTTCATGTTAGAAATTATCCTTTACAGATTGAAAAAATATTTATTTTCAAGAATAGAGTGGTAATATTCATAGGATAAAGTTATTGTTAATTTTGGATGAAACTTTTTTCTTCTTAAAACGCTTTGATGATGATTGAGGTCCAATCCATGTTGACTGGGAAAATCAGCAATGAATGAATGAATGTCGTTTCTTCCCAAGAGCTATCAGAATACTTAACTCAAGTTTACACTTAAATGTTACTCTCATTGCACTGCTAATGCCACAACATTGCCACGTGCATCCCACTAATAAATATGTTCTCTGACATCCGTCTCAATCTGGGTACTGCATATTTGCACGTTTACAATATAGCATTTTTGCACTGTTACATTAATATCTATGCACAAACTCATTTGCACTAACATATCAAGTCAGCCATCTGCCTCCTAGTTTGAGTACTGTAAATTGTCATATACACACTGTTATATTTCAACTACCTCACTTTAGTAATTTATTCACTTTATTCCCAACCTGTGTACCCTGTAACTTGTTTTTTAATATTAGCCTTATTGCACTATTGTTTTATGTGGGGCACGATATGGCGAAGCTTCAAATCTTGTTGTACTCTGTACAATGACAATAAAGGCTTTCTATTTTATTCAATTCTATTTTATTCTATACTGTTCTATTTGATGCAATTTGATTCTGGTTTATATCTAATCCATTTGAACTCAGCTAAAATGGTTTGGACATCTATCGACATCAGTGGCACCCAATAAGGTATTTTTGACATGAAATATACTTTGGGGATAAAGTGTTTATTCACTCATTCATTTTCTCCCGCTTATCCGAGGTTGGGTTGCGGGGGCAGCAGTTTCAGCAGGGAAGCCCTGACTTCCATCTCCCCAGCCACTTCGTCCAGCTCTTCTGGAAGGGGCCCAAGGTGTTCCCAGGCCAGCTGGGAGACATGTCGCCCCAGCGTGTCCTGGGTCAGCTAGGCGGCCTCGTCCAAGTAGGACATGCCCGAAACACCTCATCAGGATGCGGCCAGGAGGTATCGTAATCACACCTCCGGGGTGAGCCAGAACGGGGCCGTACAGTCCCGTGCCGGCTCCTCCTTGATTTTAACGCATCACACACCGAGGTTGTGGGATGGGTGGGACCTACTGGAGGGGGTGACATCACGGTTGGCTCCTCACGGTGTTCCTGCTGCCCTAAGCCGGGCCCCCCCCACACACACACACGCACACACAATCCCATCACGGTGCTGGGTAATGGTTGCTAGTCGGGAACCTGGTAGCCACAGTAATAAGGCGGTAGGTGGGTCCCACACTTTTCTCAATGGCACGGCTCCCGGGGCGTGGCCTCTTCTCTGCCTGGGCTGCCAGGCCGTGGAGGCGAGGGGGTCAGGTCTCCAATCCTGCCTCACCCAGCGGCGGTCTCCTGCTTTTGCCTTCCCCCCTCTTTTTTGCCTGGGCATCCTCCCTGCGCTCCGGCGCGGGTCGCTGACTGGGTGCCGGTGGGCCAACTGGCGCCTGGTCCGGGTGAGGATCCTCCCCTGCCCTTGGCTTGATGGGCCGCTGGGGGTCCTGCGGTGTGCCGTGCCGGTTGGGGGGGCTACTGCAGTGGCTCGTGGGCTGGGTGGGCGGATGGCGGTAATGGCGCATTCCCTTATCCCATCCCTGAAGGTCGGTTGATGGGGTCGCGGATGGGCTGCGGGACCACCCTGGATCCCGGAGGATGACGGCGGCCCACTTGCTGGGCTGCAAAGGAGAGATGGGCTGCACTTGCCCCCCCCCCCGCCCTGATTGGCTGGGGAAGGGCCATGGCCCTGGGGCGGCTCCCGCCGGCATTTCCACATGTCTCCAGAACTATCAGGTTTGATGGGATTCACGCATGACTAGGTGTAATTAGACACACTCCAGTAGTGAAACTCGGTGTCAGAATGAGCGATCAGATAGCATAGAGTAGGATACCAGCATAGTCAGACTCACAAGGGATTCACACAAATACTGGGTTTTACACCTCACATGGTCAATTTGTGTACATACCACCCCATCCAATAACTTATTTTTCTGACTCCCCCCTCTTCTTTTCTTTGGTCATCAGACCCCCCACATGATGTCAATTGGAAATACAACTGGCTAACGATATTCATAGTTAGTGTAGACGTTCAATGTATTTCTTGTTGTTTTCACTTCTTCTGTCTCTCTCTCCTTCTTTTTTTCTATCCCTCTATAACTCCTTCCTCTTTGCTGCTTTCTATTAGTAAACAAGGCATGTTGAATGATCACACTGGGAGTATGTCATACGCCCATGTGACACATTAAATTCCATTCTCTGTATTGTAATCATAAGCCCGAAAAGAGAGAAAAACAGTATTCTCTATTTACTTGTTTTTATATTAGCATTTATTTAAATGTTTTATTTTATAATAGAGATGTCCCGATGTCGATCGATCGGGTCCGATCACGTCATTTTCAAAGTATCGGAATCGGCAAAAAAATATTGGCCATTCCTTTTTTTAATATATATATATATTTTTTTTTTAATTAAATTGTTTTCTAATTGTATTTAACGTTACAGACATAATATGTTACACTTATCCAGTGTCTTTAGTTTAGATTTAAGGTAGGGTTATCAAATTTATCCCAATAACTGCAGTAATTTTTTTTTTTTTTTAAATGTATCACGTTAAAATATTTAACGCAATTAATGCATGCGCTGCACGACCCACTCACGCATTGTCGCGCTCCATCTGTAATGGCGCTGTTTTTGCCTATATAGAGAGCTAGAAGGCAGCGTAAAATAAGTAGAGTGAAATTTGGCAGCCTTTGAAACCGCATTTTAATTGGCTAAAGCCTTACAATCTCTCTCCCTACGATTAGAAATATCATGGGAAGAAATGTGGGGAAGCAAGGTAGCAATTGAACTTTTTCTTTTTAGCCCATCGCAGAGAAGATATATCAATTGATAGCACTACGCACAGTCGTGGTTTCATTTGTCATAGTTCCACTTCCCATCATGCATTGGGCATGGCCTTCAGTGTCATTTACTGAAAGCTCAACAAATTCACTAGATGGCAATATTTAGTCACAATATACAAAGTCACAAGTCTTTCTATCTGTGGATCCCTCTCACAGAAAGAATGTTAATAATGTAAATGCCATCTTGAGGATTTATTGTCATAATAAACAAATACAGTACTTACAGTATGTACTGTATGTTGAATGTATATATTCGTCCGAGTTTTATTCATTTTTTTCTTAATTCATTGGCAAAATGTATATGATCGGGAAAAATTATCGGGAATGATTGGAATTGAATCGGGAGCAAAAAAAAAGCAATCGGATCGGGAAATATCGGGATCGTCAGATACTCAAACTAAAACGATCGGGATCGGATCGGGAGCAAAAAAACATGATCGGAACAACCCTATTTTAGAACTCTAGTTACATTATTAAGAAACAAAAAACATGGGGAAGAGCAGGAAATATTCATTATTTATTTATTTAATTATTTAAATGAAAAAAAAAATAAGAAAACATTGTCCTTGTTCTCTTTTATTTTTAAAACATGTTTATTTATTTATTTATTTATTTATTTTCAAATGGAAAAATGTTGTCTCACTGAAAGATCATGGGCAAAATAAATTCTATTTCTTTATTTTTTTTAATTAAAAAAAATTAAAAAAAATAAAAAATACATAAGGTCGACATGCATGATTCGCTTTTGCAGACCACACAAAATGAGGGCTGTACCTGGCCCCGGGCCGCATGTTTGACAGTTGTGACATGAAGTGTATTTTCTACATATAAGAAGAAAAATATACATTTGAGACGAGTACATCTTCATAAAAAGAAATTTGAAAAATATTTATGCATTTCTTTTTTATTTGATCCTTTTATTAAATCCTATTTTTCATACTGTAATACAAGCACGTGTTCTAAACAGCGTTGTCTAATAAACTCTCCTTATCATAATCGTGTTTTGGATGCTGAGTGTGACGTTCAAGTTCATCGTTTGTTTTATTTTGAAGGTTCAGAGCGGAAACGTTGCTTGGCGAAGTTGGCGGGGCAGTTTGTTGTTGAACGGCATGAGGCACACGCATCAAAATCAATACAAGTGTTGTTGTGTTGCTTGCGTCTTGCACGAAGAGTTCGTTTCGTTGCACTTTTGCTGGACTATTAGGCCAAATAATGAACTTCTTTAGGCCGTAGTTCACTCGGCTGGCCTTAGATAAGAGTTGGCGGAGGAGGGACGCTGAGTGAATGAAACGTCGCCCGCAGCAGTGGAACAAAGGGGTCCTCTTCCCTGGGACTCCCCCATTGTTTAACTGGGAGACAGAGGAGATCGTCTCTTTACCCAAGTGGTCAAAAGGTGGGTTCCAAAGAAAAACAGCATTCAACTCCTCACTTCTCGTCATTTAATGTCCGTTACGCACGTGCAACTGACGCGTAAAAAGTACAAAATGAAGTAATTGAGGTGCGCGCCTCCTTGTACTACGCAATGACGTGGATTTAAAGGACTTTTTTCGGCTATTTGAGTCATGTTTATCATGTAAATGGATGTATTTCGTGTTTTCATTAGTTCATATGCGGTAAGTGTCATTTCAAAACATGACCTTTTCATTTCGCTCGTAGTAGTTATTTCCACACGTATGACTTAACTTTGATGCTATTTTTTGTTAGCATGTGATTTAACAATGTAATGTAACAACATTATAATGGTAAATATTGGAACAAAGTTATTGTTTGTCAAAGAAAGCACGTGTACTTAACTTGGGCTGCCATAAACAATATGTTGATGGTAGATGAAATCCCCGATTTATCCGTTCATACAAAAATGAATGTAATTTACTGTTATATTACTGTCTTCTTCATATATTAGCTGGAAATGTCCATTAGAAGAAAATACTTCACTGAGAACAGATGGAAAATGAATGTTAATTTGAATGAATGAATGTTTTTTTGTGAACATGAGAAAATAAAAAGCAGACAAAAAAAAAAAATCAGACAAAACCAATAATATACTTCAGATAATAGCAACAATATTCAAGACAACAATACTAATAATAATAATAATAATTATAATTGATAATATCAGACTTTAGTCATTGTGTCCAAAAAGGAGTCGGTTGAAGCATTTTCTTATTAAAACCTACCCTCTTTTATAGTCCTCAATTATATCAGTTCGTCCTATTTAACTAGTTCTCATATCAACAAAGAAATAAAGTAAATTACCAAATACATAAGATAAGATTTCTATTTAAGCTTTTGTTTTCCAAAGTTAAAGAAAATGTTTCCAAAAGGGGATTTTTTTATGAGTTACAAAACAAAATAATGATTGAAAATATTAAAATGCTTAAATATTTACTTCTTTCAATTTTGTATTCGCTCATTTAAAAATTAAAAAAAAATTATTATTTTTTTTTACTCTTAAGAGGTTTTAACCCTTTATTACCAAATGTATCACATTTGATACACCTAAAATGTCATGAGAATTTTGACTTTTCTTTTTGGGGAAAAAGAAAATGATGGATGCAAGTCAACACATGCATCTGTAGGTTCCATGAGAAGAAAAAAAACTGGATTTAGCAAGGGTTATAGATATTACAGCGCTTATTACACATATTCATTTTGACTTTTCTTTTTACAAATTTGAAAAAAATGTTTCATTAGGACCTTATTTTTTAAATTTTGGGATTCTCTGATAATTGCTTCACGTTGCAGGTATTTGTTAAAAGAGGATTTGAGCCATTTCACTGCAACAGTTCCTCTATATGAATAACGGACTATTAAAATATTTGTTGAATAATCAAAGTAGCCTGATGCTTAACTCACTTGGGTGCCATTATCGGCAATAGGCTTGCAATCCATTTGAACTGATCACTTCCAAACCTCCCAATTCAAATGAATTAGGACATCTATCACTGTGTATGGCAGTATGAGCGAAATGTAGATCTTCCACTTAAAGGGGAAGTTCGGAATTTTTGACATCAGGCTTAATTTTCGAGATGGGTGGGGTATAATTAGTCAGTGAAGTTGATTTTATTTTAAAAATCCTTGCAGTTTGTTAGTTTTTTTATTATTTTCAGAGCTCCGGAGTGGCTAAGCTAACGCAAGTCAATAGTCCCCTCCTAGCATGCCAATAAAACAACATATGCAAGCAGGAGAATCACTAATGACACATGCAATCGATAGTGTTGGCTATGTTTTCAGGATAAATTTATTAAAACTTACCATTGGATGTCAATTAGGGATGTCCCGATCCAGGTTATTGCACTCCCGATCTGATACCGATATTGTTTTGCACTTCCGATACTGGCTGATACTGATATTGGCCTATCTGAGCATGTGTTAAACTTTAAAGTTATTTAGCCTCCTTACTTAGCAGTCAGACTCATGTTGAAAAGGGTTTTAGTACTCTTGATAACAACTAGCCAGCTGAATTAGGTGAGTTTGAATAACACACAACGGTTGGTAACAAGAAACTGACCTGTTTATTCAGTGACAAACACAAAACATAAATAACAGAAATGGCATAGTCAGTCAGTAAAACGTGCAAATAATATTGTAAACTGTCTTAAAAAAAAGCAAAACACACAAACAACCTCAGTGGAAAATCCCACAAACCCCTCAAGCTATTAGATGCTTTGAATGTTTCGTGCATTAGTTACAATAATTGTATAAAAAGCCTCTCAGGTTTAAATAAACGAGTATTTCAGTATCAAGTTAACATTTTAAAAAAGTAAATAAAATACTGTAGTCCCCATTCTGTATCAGCAGCTTTAAACTACATTCAATTCATTTAATTTTGCGAATCAACGGTTAAAGTTGTTAAAATTGTTCCCGTTATTCCATAATTTCCCTTCTGTGTACTTTCGACATGTGAAAGTTTTAAAACTGTTTTGAAGATAGATTCAAGTCAAGATTTTGCTGATTTAGGAGTATTTTAGATAAAAAGTTAATTAGGTTCGCTTGGAAGGTTCACAACAGCCTACTAGGGAAGTCTCCTGCTTTAAGATGGCGGCTTTTTACTAACGCATCTAGTTTTCCATACTTCAATGATGCTAACGCCGTCGAGTCTGTCATTTTGCATCTAGTTCTATATACATATGAAATCTATTATCTACAGTAAAACGATGTTGACGTAGTTTGTAGCGGCTGTCAGCAGCAGTCAGGTATTCTTGTGTTTTTTATCCAACGGCATGAGTTGAGCTAAAGCCGTGAGTCGAGCATTGACATTACCCGGGTCTATGACAAGCATGTTTACTCTCGGGACGCAATGCGGTCCGTTTCTCATTGATTCCCGAAGACCGCGCTGTGTATTAGTTCCGCTTTACTTGACATATTTCAATAATCGGAATTTGGATGTTTGTGAATCGTTCCCGAATCTTCCACGGCCGAATCACTCAAGGATGTAATGACGGCTGGGCATGTTGTACCGTGGTTCTAAGTGTTGGATGGTGCGTCTTTACTCACGAAAGATAATGGCTTGTCATCCAGAATGAATTCTTTGGCAATGCCTCTTGTTATTCCCTGGGCTTTGGGACTGTCGAGTGCCAGTTTGTCTCGCATTGCAAAAGTTTCTGCCAGTGTTAGTTGCGTAGGACCTTTCGTTTTGTCTTCGGTTTTCTTAACATACTCCTTATATTGTTTGTGGTGGTATTTCGCTAAATGCTTGATTAGGTTGGTTGTATTAAAACTTCTTACAGCTTTACCACCACGCTTGACTTTATTGTGGCATATGTTGCACTCTGCCTCTTCGTCTTTGTCGTCCTTTAAGGTGAAATGATCCTTGCCTGGTACACTACACTCACCGCTGTTCCAGCTATTGAGTCTGGCCACCATTCAGCAGATACAATTTCCAGGGTGGAGCAAGCCACAGCAAACAGACAGCAATCAGCGACGGGCAGACGTGACGTTAGTAAAACGACGAGGGCAGGACGAGGGACTTGCGCGCGGAAGTAAACATATGAGGAGAGCGGAGTTTATTCAACATGTCTAGCGCGAGACGGACTGTTGTCAATGACTCGTGTCGCTGTGTTTTTGCTCATTTAAATCTGATTTTACCGTGGATTGGAACATATTCTCAGCTCTCCTGTCCACCATCTGTGTTGTTGTGGAGACGACTTCCGACGCGCAAGAGTGACGTTGCTCGTTAAGAACACGTCACGCAAATAAACGAATCTGATTTTTCGATTGATTTTGTACCTGCTCGAGAGGCCGTTAATGGGCTGGTTCCCAGACTTTTCTCTTAGTGTTTGAAAAATACAGGGAGAACAGTCTGGCCGTGTCAGGCAAAAATGATCCCACACAGCTGACATTTTTACCGATAAAGTCTCTCGGTAAATTGATGGACGGTAATGTAGTGTGTTGAAGGTGTGTCGTAAAATGCGGACCGGATTTTAGGGAAACCGAAGCAAAAACTGGAATGGATTATATCAATCGGTGTGCTGGAAAACCCGAACCGGACTTTCAAAAAAAAAAAAAACTGGATCGAAAGTCTGGATGTGAATTTTTCCGTGTCGGCCGAGCCGATCTGCATTTTTTTGCCCATATCGGCGTCCGATTCGATCCAAATATCGGATCAGGACATCTCTAGTTCCTACTCCTAGTGTTGGCTATGTTTTCAGGATAAAGTTATTACATTGGTCTTTTCAGTGCTGTTTTTTTTTTTTTTTGTTAGTATGTTGTGTGCAAAATTGTTTTGGCTGCATGAGATTTTGAACATTGAGGTGCATTTTAAATTCATTTGACTATGTTAGATCTGTTAATATCGCTTTTTATTGGCATGCTAGGAGGAGACTACTGACTTGCGTTAGCTTAACCACTCTGGAGCCCTGAAAACAATAAAAAACTAACAAACTTTTTTAAAAGTTTTTTTAAAAAATCAACTCCACAGACTAATTAAAGCCCCCTAACTAAAAGATTAACATTAATGTCAAAAATACTGAACTTCCACTTTAAAGTATTAAAATCTTGAACTATATCCTTTTAGAGCAGTTTTGCGATGAATCGGGGCTTAAATATGTGGAAATTATAAATGAAATAGCCTTTTAACACATTAACAGCCCAACAATTCTATTTGAATGGAGCAGATACTGTAAACGTCTAATTTATTGTTCCATCTGAAGTTATTAAAAGTTATTGTTTATTTGTCTGACTTGAATTTTTGTGATGCTATTTGTGTTGTCAGGTGAGTGGCCTCCTGTGCTCCAGTCATGACTGCCGGGAATGGCAATACAAACAGTAGCCAACACAGACGAGAGCGAAAGCCAACCCAGGCTGTAGTTAAATCCCACATCCTGACCCATTTAATAGAGGGCTTTGTTATCCAGGAGGGGGCTGAGCCTTTCCCTGTGAGTAATCTGTATGAGTCACACACACGGTCTTATTTATTAATGCTGGGGGAAACAAAGGGTAGAGTTATTTAAAAAAAAAAAAAAAAAAAGTAGTCCATAGTTTTTTTTCCCCAAGTGACTTGTTGTGAGCTGCTACAGTCAAAATCCTAAAATTTTCCCATTGTTGCCACCCAATCAGTCCACACTAAAATCAAGGTGCACTTTTAACACTGCAATATAACAATAATAATTCATGCTGTCAAATTTATCGCATTAACGGGCGGTAATTAATTTTTGTAATTAATCACGTTAAAATATTTGACACATTTAATGCATTCACGGAATTATCCGCTCATGCATTGCCTCAAACAGATTACAATGACGCCGTTTTTGCATATTGAGAGCTAAAACGGCAGTGAAATGCGAGTGAACACAGACGTTCATTGGACCGCGCCTTTTATTGGCATAAGCTTTGGCAACTCGTTCAAAACAAAAATATCTATTGTAGCGAGCGACGTGGGGAAAATAGACAGGAGATGATCTTTTTCTTAACACCCTGTATTGAACACAACGCAGAGAAGATATACCATTTGCAGCCACCACTGACAGTCATGGTTGCCCAACTTCCTATCATGCATTTGGGCGGAAGACTTAAGTCGCTACAGTATCATTTAGTGAAAGCACAACAAAAATAATAATCCTATCTCTCAAAAAAAAACAATGTTCACAAAAAGAAAAGGGCTCAAAATAGCTATGCAAAATACACATAAAACTTACTCAAACTTTGCCTTGGCTAGATCTCTAATTAATTTAAAACTCGCCATTGACATCTTGTGGTGTATTTCAATCACTACCTTACGTAGTCAAACACACTGTGTAAGAACAGCAGGGAGCCCATGTGACGTCCCACTTGGCGACGTCAACAATGGCGAGCTATTAGTTTATTTTTTCATTGAAAATTTTACAAATTTTATTAAAATGAAAACAAGAGGGGTTTTAATGTAAAATTGCTATAACCTGTACTCACATTTATCTTTTAAGAACTACAAGTCTTTCTATTCGTGGATTCCTTTAACAGAAAGAATGTTAATAATGTTAATGCCATCTTGTGGATTTGTTGTTATAATAAACAAATACATTACTTATGTACAGTATGTTGAATGTATGTGTCCGTCTTGTGTCTTATCTTTCCATTCCAACAGTAATTTACAGAAAAATATGGCATCTTTTAGAGATGGTTTGAATTGCGATTAATTACGATTAATTAATTTTTAAGCTGTGATTAACTCGATTAGAAATTTTAATTGTTTGACAGCCGTAATTAATACATTTTATTTGAAGGTGCCTTTCTGGCACTCAAGATCACCATACCATCATTTAAAAAAGAAAAACATTTGAACAAATTAAAGTTTGAGAACACTAAAATATAATAATGTTAAAACCATAAAAATACTAATAGATAAAAATAAGTAGCAGAAAACCAAACATACACAACACAAAATATATACACACACCGTGGCAGGCGAATTGGGGCTGTAAAGTAGTGTTTGTTTAAATAGACAAGTTGAAATGATAAATGTGCAATTTATTCATTAATAGAAAGAGAAAGCTTAAAACAAGTATAACCTTTTCTAGGTTGCTCGTTGAACTCAGTGGCTGCCATTGGCGGTCCATAGATGTCCAATCCATATTAACTGGGAGAGGCTGGCAGTCAAAATGGATTGGACGTCACTCCTTGTTAATGGCAGGCATTGAGTTAAAAACCATGAAACCTAGGCCATGTCACGTAGCAGGGTGTTTTGCTAACAGAAAAACTTTTTCTACGGTTTGGCCTATCATCCACACGCACATTTAAACAAGGGTTCTTGAAAACTGCGTTCAAAGTGAAGATGTGTGAAATCTGTGTTTGTGGCGCCATCATGTGGACTCTGATAACCGAAGATTTAACTGTGGAAACGTCACTGACTGCGACAAACTTTGTCCCTACGTCCCACATGGGACCAATGTTTACATTTGGAGTAAATTAGACAGGTGTTTTTTTTCTTCCATTTATTTACAAACTCTTGCAGTGCTTCATATTAAAGAACACATGTAAAGGATGGGGGCATTATGGACAATTATTTTTCGCGCATTGTTATGAATGTGCTTAAAAATGAATAAATGTGGTTGGCTGTGGAAGCTTTTATTTTTCTACAAACGTGCTGGTGTGGATGTAATTATTTTTTCCCGATGTATTAGGGCAGGATCCTCGGTTTTTAAAAAAATTAAAAATAAAATAAAACCCCACTTAGTGTAGACGTGGCCTTAAAAAACATTTGAGTGTTTTGGAAGCCATAATCAGAATATATTTCTGGTTTTATTCATTTTAATCTTATTTTCTTTTTTAAGATTGTTATGAAGTTATATTTGTATTTATTCTTTAACAGAATATATTAAAATTATAATAATCATAATTGAGATCTATAGGCCACAATTGTGTACGAAATGATAGTATTGTAGCCTACATTTTTTTTTTCCATTTTAATACCAAAAATAGTCACTTGTCCTATAAAGGGTAAAAAAAAATCTTACACCTCGAACAAAAATAATGTACTGGTATACAAACTGCAAAACATCTGTCTTAAATGTCTTTTTCCCCTCATCTTATTTGAACTACAAAGTAATTCCTACACACACACACAAAAAAACTTTTTTTTTTTTTTTTTTTAATGGTATAGTCTATTGACTAACTGGTTACAAAATTAATTTTTGGTTATATATATATATATGTATGTATATGTACATACAGTACTGTGCAAAACTTTTAGGCAGGACACCTGCCTAAAACTTTTGCACAGTACTGTATATTTTTATTATATTATGTATATACAGGATATACTGTATGTATATATTTTCCCCAAGTGGAAGCTTCCATGATCCTAATAAATTTAATACATATATTAGGGGTGTGACGGTACGCAAAAATCTCGGTTCGGTACGTACCTCGGTTTTTAAGGTCACGGTTCGGTTCATTTTCTGTACAGTAAGAAAACAAAATGCAAAATATAAATGTGCTAGTTGTTTATTACACACCTTTGTGCTTTCAATAATAGAAACATTAGCCTATACAAAGCTAGAAATCTGCTCAAAAAGTAGCTGGTATTTAAAGATAATCCAACAGCCATTTGCCTTTCAGACCCCGCACATTGGTCAGCTTTCTTTCTGAAAGAAAGAAGAAAAAAGAAGTCCTGTGCTCAAGAGAAAAGCAATCCCAATGACAAAGATTTTAACATGTATTTTACAAATGAAATGCATCAATGAATCTTTTTTTTTTTTCCTATATACGGTTTTCAAAAGCTTTATTGGTGGATTTTCTCAAGTTAAAGCGCCACACAGAAATTAATCAAATTAATTGTGTAAGCAGGATCTGTGTATTATTCTTATTATTTAATCACAGGTTTTTTAGCTCATTTTAATTTATTTTATTTAAATGGGCTATTATTTATTTTATTATGTGTTTATATTTTACAACTGTGACGTAGTATTCATTTATACTGTATATTTTATGTTGTATAACTTTACTTCCAATGTGAATATTAGTTCCTACTTTTTTTGTTGTGGTAGGAGGGTTTTGTAATGAACACGGGGCCGTGTTGGTTAGTATTATAGCAGAGAAGACAGCAGTAAATCAACAAAGACAAGTCAACTGTGCCCCTATCTACCACTCAAGAGATCTAATGGACTCAAAAAGTGGATTACGATTGCATATTAGTTTGAAAAGTTTGATCCACCGTATTTTTACACGAGTGATTTCCAGTCTGCCCGATACTAGCTACCGGCAGTAGTTTTGACGCAGGAGGGTCGCGTCTCGCGTCAAATAATAAACTCTGCCGTTCTTTTCACGTGCGTCATGTTGAGCCGCTTCTGGGACGCGTCTAAAACACGTCCGCACGGCGACTGGTGTGCATTGGCTGATTGAGTTTAACACCCGCGTTTCACTGCGTTCTCGCGGCGGCCACGTTGTTGCGCCGTTGACGTTTCTAGGATATATACTGTCCTACCGTGTTGCTCCTCATTATAGTAGAAAAGACGGAGTAAATATAATCTACACAAAGAAACTATCCCGATCGACTCACAGCCTCAAAAAGTAAGGGTTACATTACATCAGAAACTCGTTCGGTAGGCCTCCGTTCCGAACCGAACACCACGTACTGAAACGGTTCAATACAAATACATGTACCTTTAATATATGATGGTGACAACCATCAGTCACCTCCTCTACATGGATGACATCAAGCTGTATGCCAAGAACGAGCGTGACATCGACTCCCTGATCCACCTCACGAGAATACGGGATGTCATTCGGACTAGATAAGTGTGGGCGATTGGTATCCAGAAGAGGGAAGGTGATCTCAACTGAAGGGGCTGAACTACCTGAAGGTAACATAACAGATGTGCAGGACACCTAGAAATACCTGGGGATCCTACAGGCAAATGGAAACCATGAGGAAGCAACTAGAAGGTCTGCCACAACCAAATACCTACAGAGGGTGAGGCAGTTGGCTGAATGGCAAGAATAAGATCCAGGCCATTAACAGCTATGCCCTACCAGTAATCATCGTGCTAGCATCGTATCCTGGCCACTGGAAGAGATGCGGGCTACCGACATCAAGACAAGGAAGCTCCTTACAATGCACGGAGGGTTTCACCCTAAGTCCAGCATCCTGAGGCTCTACACAAAGCGGAAAGAGGGAGGTCGAGGACTAGTAAGCATCAGAGCCACTATCCAGGAGGAAACTACATCCCTCCAAGAGTACATCACGAAAATGGCACCCAGTGATGACCTACTCGGTGAATGCCTCAGGCAACAGAAGCCCAATAAGGAGAAGGACCCTTAGGAGCTATCATGGAAGGACAAGCCCCTGCATGGTGTGTACCACCGACATATTGAGGAGGTAGCTGACATGGGAAAAACATACCAGTGGCTGGAAAAGGCCGGACTGAAAGACAACACGGAGGCACTGATCATGGCAGCACAAGAACAGGCCCTTAACACAAGAGCAATAGAGGCTGGGGTCTATCACACCAGACAGGACCCCAGGTGCAGGCCCTGCAAAAAGGCCCCTGAGACAGTCCAGCACATCGCAGCAGGGTGTAAGATGCTTGCAGGCAAGGCATACATGGAACGACATAACCAGGTAGCAGGCATGGTGTACAGGAACATCTGTGCCGAGTACGGACTGGAGACCCCAGAGGCAAGGTGGGCGACACCTCCGAAGGTGGTCGAGAACAACCGAGCCACGATCCTGTGGGACTTCCAGATCCAGACAGACAAACTGGTGATGGCCAACCAGCCTGACATAGTGGCAGGGGCGGACTGGGACTAAAAAGCAGCCCTGGACTTTGACTCAGCCCAGCCCACAAGAAACGCTATACGAAGGGAAACAGACCCCCTAGGGGTGTCCGGGGGCATACCGCCCAACCCTCGGGGAGAATTTTTTTTTTTTTTACATTTTATTGTAAAATGCATCAATTTCTTGCACTTTAAGAGAAAATGAAGACAATATGTCTAGACTGTCACTGTCTGACTTGGGGCGCTCAAAGTACTGCAAGGCTGAACTGGAGTTGGGTTCATTTTCTGTACTAGCTCTATGATAGACCTGAATAAACAAATGAAAATGTATTTTTCAAAGCAAGTTTTATGTATTCGGGCAAATTCCACATTCTGAAACTGTCAATGATTATGATGATGATGACAGTAAATTCATTCATTCATTCATTCATGTATCCAATTGATTATAATATATCTCTATATATCTCTGTCTATAAAACGATTTCATTGTTTATGCCATAATTCAGTGGTCTCCAAACTATTCCACATAGAGCCGCAGCGGGCACAGGATTTCATTCCAACAAAACAAGACAACACCTCTGCACCAATCTGGTGTCTTACAAGTGTAATCAGTTGATTGCAGTCAGGTGCTGCTTGTTTTAGCAGAAACTTCATTGGTTAAACTGTCGGTACTCGATCGGTTGAAAGAAAAACCAGGCCCCGCAGTGGCCCTTGAGGACCGGTTTGGAGACCCCTGCCATAATTAATCTTGCCATACAAATAATAAATTTCAATGAAAATACAATAAACATTTCAAGACAAATCCTGTATACATAACCTTCATTGGAAAGTATTAACCAAAAAACAAAACGATATATAAATGATTAAAAATATATATCAATTTAACTACCTAAACTTTAAAGTAAAACCATTCATTTTATTAATATTTTGTTATATTTCTTCTGAATTAATATTGCTGCTGCGTGTGCATACATTGTTTTACAGCTATAATATTTTTCTTAGGAGAGTGATAGTAGGACTAGCATATTATAACTTGACACGATTGCAAATGGGTACATCGACTCGCTGTCACTAACCCTTTAATTGCCATTTATTTCATTTAAAATGTACCTACCTTGTGGATAATAATTGCCAGTATACCGAGCAAGTGACCCTCTTCATCCCTTTTTACTTGCTCTGCGCTTGTCTGGGGAACTTCCCTCTCGAACTTCCACCAGCTTATCATTACCTCCTCCCTCTATTTTTCTCTCTCCCTGCACCGGCTGCACGTCAGAGCGTCTGCCCCCTCTCACCATCGCCGGGGCTGTGCTGCTGTTACCCAACGTGGCCGTTGCAGCCAGACTGCTGCTTGCGAAAATATTTGTCAACTTATGACATTTTAATGCTTCGCTCTCCAGTTTCTTTAATTTTTTTCTTCCCTAACCTTCTCCGCGCCACCCTTCTCTTTTCTTTTTTGGCCACCACCATCCATATTGGGCATTAACGCTCGTCGCCATTTTGCTTCCACAAGGAACCAATGAAGGCAACTTTGTGCTTCTTTCGTTCTTCTATCGGACTGGCGATGAACAGCCAGGCGCATTGCTGCCACCTGTCGGATTGGATGCAAACTGTAGATAATCAGAGGCTAGGGGGGACAAAAACAGTGATGTATAATGAATGGCGGCCGCCGGCCGTCCAGGGCACCGGCCGTTCTGTGATCCTCCAGAACCCACAGATTACCAGTCCGCCCCTGCATAGTGGTGGTGGATAAACATCAGAAGACAGCAGTAGTGATAGATGTAGCAATCCCGAGCGATAGCAACATCAGGAAAAAAGAACACGAAAAGCTGGGGAAATATCAAGGGTTAAAGGTTGGAGAAAATGTGGAGAGTGAAGGCAAGAGTGCTGCCAGTAGTGATCGGGACACTAGGGGCAGTAACCCCCAAGCTGGGTGCATGGCTCCAACAGATAACAGGAACAACGTCTGACGTCTCCATTCAGAAGAGCGCAATCCTAGGGACAGCTAAGATCCTGCGCAGGACCCTCAAGCTCCCAGGCCTCTGGTAGAGGACCCGAGCTTGAAAGGAGAGACCATACCGCCCGGGTGGGCGAGACAACAATTTTATATATATATATATGTATATGATTTTTTTTTTTTAAATCATCCGCAGTTAAAATTTTTTTTTTTTAATCATGACAGCGGTCCTGTGAGTGTTGGTGGGAGTGCTTGACAGAGTTATTTCTCTATAAATGATGGTTTGTTTAAGGTGTGTTTCTGCCTTTTTCATTGGCACACCAGAATGAACTCGTTCATTTAAAAAAAAAACAAAAAAAACATCCCGAAACCAAAATTCACCACACTTTGTTCACCCCAAATTGGAACTAGTTCATAGTTGCTGTCCAAGTGTGGGCCTGTTAAGTTGAACACAAACCTCAAGCATTAAAAATAATGAAGTCATTGACATTACAGTGGATGGAAATCACTTTTATAGAGCTACTGTATACACAATATTCAAATGTGTATTGTTCGGGTCGTATAATGCTCAATTAAAATATTGGACTTTTTTTTTTTTCTACAGGTGGAACGTCCTTCTTTCTCAGTTGATTGCATCAGGAGACATACGTCAGACTCAAGAATGAATGGGCTTTCACCAAAGGGTATCATTGACTCATCCGCTGCCATTGACGGTAATAGACATTATAACATCTCATGTTTCATCAGATTCGAAGTGTCGACAAGAGCCCATGCTTACCTGTGAGCTTTGTGGCAAGGTGGACTTTGCATACGTCTTCAGAAGGTCCAAGAGGTTCTGTTCAACGTTATGTGCAAAAAGGTAATAATCATATGTCGACTATTTTTTCTATTGGTCAAAACTTCATCCAAGTATGATTTTGTCCCTAGACACAATGTAGGATGCACGAAAAGAACAGGACTCTTCCCAAATCGAAAATCCACCCCCGAGGACTCGAAGAAAGAAAAAAGACTCAACGAAACCCCCCCAAATTCTCATTTGGAGTCTGAAGACAAGGTGGGACACTAGTCAACTTCCGCTATGAACACAGCAGTATTAAGGGTTCAATAATAAATCGAACTGGATCAATACATCACCACACAACACAAATATATAGTAAAAGCAAGGGCGTAGGTTTGGTCTCAATATCGGTAGGGACGATATACTAGCATAATGTTAATAACAACAATAAAACAAATTGGGTGAACGGCAGTCAGGGCTACATTTCTCACCAATAAGACCATAATTAATTGATAGGCTAAATGATTAATGCAGATCTCTCAGAGTGCAGACAATTAAAAAAACGTGTGGCATTTGCCAAGACCCACAGCCTGTCAAAAAGATGGATGCTGGAAAAGTGGCAAAAGGTGGATTTTTCAGATGAATCTTCCATTGAATTACACCCCAGTCGCCGCATATATTGCAGGAGACCTACTGGAGGCCGCATGGATCCGAGATTCACTCAGAAAACAGAGAAGTTTGGTGGTGGCAAAATCATGGTCTGGGGTTACATCCGGTAAAGGGGTGTGCGAGAGATCTGCAGGGTGGAAGGCAACATAAATAGTCTGAAATATCAACAAATCTTAGCTGCCTCTTACATTCCTAACCATAAAAAGGGACAAATTCTGCAGCAGGATGGTGCTCCATCCCATACTTCAATCTCAACCTCAAAGTTCCTTAAGGCAAAGAAGATCAAGATCCTCCAGGACTGGCCAGCCCAGTCACCAGACATGAACAGGATGAAAGAGGAAGCATGGAAGACGAAACCCAAGAATGTTGAACTCTGGGAGGCATGCAAGACTGCTTTCTTTGATGTTCCTGATGACTTCATCAATAAATTGTATGAATCCTTGCTGAACCGCATGGATGCAGTCCTTTAAGCCCATGGAAGTCATACAAAATATTAAATTTGGATCTCACAGTACCACTACTTAATTCGCTTATAATATGTAACATTTTTTTGTATTTGAAGTACATTTTTTGCCTGTGAAAACCAACATAAAATATTACAGCAAGGACTTTTCATAAAGTTCTTGGTGAATCACTCTTTGCACATACATGCAGTGATAAAACTGATTGGACTTGCTTAAACATGAATGCTAATTGGGACTGACAACAGAATTGTAAGAAAATCTGCCAAATAATTCCATGGTATTGAATCACTCCCAATACTTGTAGCTACGACAGTGCGGTGAAGCTGAGTGTGCTAAATCTTTGTGTGCCAAATCTGTTGGCCCTCTGGGGGCCCTTGCTGGCTGGGGGCCCTAGGCAATTGCCTGTGTATGCCTAATGGGACGCTACGCCTCTGCTGATGACTTCATCAATAAATTGTATGAATCCTTGCTGAACCACATGGATGCAGTCCTTCAAGCCCATGGAAGTCATACAAAATATTAAATTTGGATCTCACAGTACCACTACTTAATTCGCTTATATTATGTAACATATTTTTGTATTTGAAGTACATTTTTTGTTCAATTATCACACTACTTTCTGTAGGCGACAAAACTTTTGTCTTGCCAAAGTTTGACCCTTATGTCCTCATTAAATGATCAATCTTTTTTCAGTGAAACAAAAATATTTTTGTACATTCAACATCATTTGGGAGTGTCTTAGCTTTCTTATGAGCCATTTCTGAAACCAATTGAATAATTAAAAGTCAGGTTATTAGCAGTTGTTTCTTCAAAATGGATAAGCGACAAGACTTTGTCAGGGACTGTACTTTGTTAATTAACTCCACCAGTAGGTGAAAGCTAAGACGAAAGCTAAGTATTCGGTCCCGTATGTCTCTGTTTGTATTCATGATAACTCAAGAACGAATAAAGGGATTTATATCAAATTTGCAAGATATGGTTGTAATATGTGATTTAATTTTGGGGTAATGAGGTCATAGGTCACAGAGGCCAGAAAAGGAATTTCACGATAATTCAAGAACAAATAAAGGGATGATGAAACAGAAGAGGTGATTAAATTTCAAGGTAATGAGGTCAACGGTTACACAGATCAGAAAAAGAAATTTGAACTTGTTCCAATGCTTTGAATTTGACTGCTTAGGCAGAGATCTGCTCTGGGAGTACTTCTGTAGTTAGTGTACGTACAGTATATCGCATTACCCGTATTTTTCAGACTTAAGTCGCAGTTTTTTTTTCATAGTCTGGCTAGGGGTGCGATTTATACTCAGGAGCGACTTACTTGTGAAATTATTAACACATTATGATATCATTTCACATGTTATTTTGGTATTTTGGAGTGACACTGATGGTTTGGTAAACTTGTTAGCATGTTCTTTATGCTATACTTATCTGAATAACTCTTAATAGCTATTCTGGCTTTGGCAATATGTATTCAATTGTATTATTGACTTTTTTATATTGAATTGCATGCTTTTAGTTTGTGGCGCTTTCACGCCCAAGTGGGGGCGCACTCGCACTTGTTTACGCGAAGAAGAGCGCTCACACGCCAGAAGAAGACGGACAGCGACACAGCGTCTCTGAGCGAGTGGGCGACAGAGTGAAACACTGCTGCGAACCTACGTTCATTGTTAATGCTTGTAAAATATCTCTACAGAGGCAACGCCTGTGTGTATCATCTTTTCTGTTGTTGTCGTGTGTTTTCCACCCGCGATCGGACAGTTAGAGCCAGTTGTGTGGTTGTTTGAACGATGTGCTAATGCTAGCGAACGCATGCTAACCATTTGTGTCATTGCTGTAATAGCAGCTAATTATCATTTATTTACGTTGATGCAAATCTGTTTGGTATCGAGGACGAAATTGATTTGTATTATTTGTATTTTTAGTTTCACTCTTCAAATGATGGTGTCAAAACTACGGCCAAAATTAAGTCAGCAAATTATTCGGACGTCCAACATCGTCATTTGGGAGTTTAGCTCGCTGTATCGTCCTGGTGAGGACAGTATATTCACATTTCGCTGTTCATGCATCATGTAACATTATCATACTGTACAGCATGTTGTTCTCTATTGTATTTTTATATTAAATTGCCTTTCAAGATGACATATCTGTTCTATGTGTTGGATTTTATCAAGTAAATTTCCACCCAAAATGCAACTTATACTCCGGTGCGACTTATGTTTTTTTCCTCTTCGTTGGGCATTTTATGGCTGGTGCGACTTATACTCAGGTGCGACTTATAGTCCGAAAAATACAGTAAATAGATCGAAGAAGACCATCAAATTAAAGTCCAATTTTGGCAGACTGCGTAATATCAACAAATATTTTGGCTTCTTATTAAATTGGTAAATTGCACTGTTAGTTTTTTTTTTTTTAATATGATTTTACTTTGCAGATGTCTTCCTGCACGTGGAAATCTGTTGGTCACATGACTCACCCTGCACAAGGAGAATCCAGCCAATGTTCAGACTTGGCAGTTTATACACAGGATCAACAGTGGGGTCCTCAGGCACAAGGCCCCCAAATCCCCAGGGACCCCGGCCAGTGGAACGTCGATGAAGTTTACGTATTCATCTGTTCTCTACCAGGTTAGACCTGTCACTTTTTGCTTTCAGTGTATTTTCTTTCTTCTTATTTTTTATTGTATGGTGAACTGCGTTCCAAGGTTGTCTGGAGATCGCAGAGGGCTTTCGTTCACAAGAAATCGACGGTCAGGCTCTGCTACTCCTAAAGGAGGACCATCTCATGGGGACCATGAACATCAAACTGGGCCCCGCGCTGAAGATCGCTGCCCAAATTGGAATGCTCAAAGACTTATAGCTCATCGCAAATGCAAGCAATTGATATTTTATTCTTGGCGTATCGTGTTTCTTTGGAGACAGTGACAGCCAATAAATTGAAAAAGTTTAGTCAATCAAATATACATTTTTGCTTTTGAACTAGTGATGCGCATGGGAATTTTGGAGTCATTCAACAAAATCAGAATCGATGTTTAGGTCAGTTTTTTGTAGGATTTGTAGGCTGACAAACCCTCAATCTGTCAGCTGTTTTTTTTTTTGTTTTTAATACAGCACATGCATTAGTAGCAAAGTGATGACATTACTGCAATATCTGTTTTTGGGGTCATGTTTGCTAGGAATTTGGCTCCAGTTAGATTTAAGACACATCAATACACGGTCACTAGGTATTTGCAAAGCACGCGTGATTAAAACTGTACACATTTCAATCTCGTAATTCCAAAACATTTAATGTGTTTTATTAAAAAGATTATTTTTTTCAATTTGTAAATGTGTGAAATTTTAATCCACGTTTTCCTTTATTGGAATTTTCTAAATAAGTGCCTTTGACAGTTTATTTTCTTTAAAGGGTAATAAAAGCGAACACGCTTTTTGGTGTGTAAGGCCTTATAGCTGCTTTAAATTATTTTTTGGGTGCTTTATTGTGTCATGTTTTTGAAATATAGACTTCCTGTTTTCCAAAAAATATTTAAAAAATGATGTACCTTTGTAATGCTGAACTGTCAATGCTAAAGACTGCCATGTCCGTCAATGCCAAGTACGGCGATGTCAACGCCAAAGACGTCTACTAAATATTTGTCAATGCCAAGACCACTATAACTTTCGATCCTAATGACTGTTATATTCATAAATTCCAATGACTGCTCTGTCCATCAACCCTAATGACAGAAATGTGCACCAATTCCAATGGGTTTGGAAAGAAATTGCACAAAATAAACAGGATCTAAACCTTATATCAACAGGTGACTTGCAATTGCCCCAAAAATCGATTAGAAATATAAGTACTTGTAGAAGTTCAAGTACTGAAGTATACCTATATTTACTTAAAGGAGTACAAGCTAAACTATGCGGCATGATGCATGTTTTTTCACTAGCAGACGTATGTTCCATTTGAACTGAAGGGGCTGGCAGTGAATGAACATAGGATCGTTCTCTGCTGACTTCCCGTTTCACATGTAATTGCCATCAGTGGCAGCTGTTGAGTTACAGTGTACCACAAAGTGAGTCCACCCCTCGCGTTTCTGCAGATATTTAAGTACAGTGGGGCAAATAAGTACTTAGTCAACCACTAACTGTGCAAGTTCTCCCACTTGAAAATATTAGAGAGGCCTGTAATTGTCCACATGGGTAAACCTTAACCATGAGTGACAGAATGAGGGGGAACAAAAAAACTGAAAATCACATTGTTTGATTTTTAAAGAATTCATTTGCAAATCATGGTGGAAAATAAGTATTTGGTCAATACCAAAAGTTCATCTCAATACTTTGTTATGTACCCTTTGTTGGCAATAACGGAAGCCAAACGTTTTCTGGAACTCTTCACAAGCTTTTCACACACTGTTGCTGGTATTTTGGCCCATTTCTCCATGCAGATCTCCTCTAGAGCAGTGATGTTTTGGGGCTGTTGTTGGGCAACACGGACTTTCAACTCCCTCTGCAGATTTTCTATGGGGTTGAGATCTGGAGACTGGCTAGGCCACTCCAGGACCTTGAATTGCTTCTTACGAAGCCACTCCTCTGTTGCCCTGGCTGTGTGTTTGGGATCATTGTCATGCTGAAAGACCCAGCCACGTCTCATCTTCAATGCCCTTGCTGATGGAAGAAGATCTTCACTCAAAATTTCTCGATACATGGCCCCATTCATTCTTTCCTTTACACAGATCAGTCATCCTGGTCCCTTTGCAGAAAAACAGTCCCAAAGCATGATGTTTCCACCCCCATGCTTTACATTGGGTATGGTGTTCTTCGGATGCAATTCAGAATTCTTTCTCCTCCAAACACGAGAACCTGTGTTTCCACCAAAAAGTTCTATTTTGGTTTCCTCTGACCATAACACATTCTCCCAGTCCTCTTCTGGATCATCCAAATGCTCTCTAGCGAACCGCAGACAGGCCTGGAAGTGTACTGGCTTCAGCAGGGGGACACGTCTGGCAGTGCAGGATTTGAGTCCCAAGCGGCGCCTTGTGTTGCTGATAGTAGCCTTTTCTACTGTGGTCCCAGCTCTCTGTAGGTCATTCAATAGGTCCCCCCATGTGGTTCTGGGATTTTTGCTCACCGTTCTTGTTATCATTTTGACGCCACGGGGTGAGATCTTGCATGGAATTGCTCCCACAGTTGATTTCTTTACACCAAGCTTTTTACCTATTGCAGATTCAGTCTTCCCAGCCTGGTACAGGTCTACAATTTTGTCTCTGGTGTCTTTCGACAGCTCTTTGGTCTTGGCCATATTGGACTTAGAGTGTGACTGACTGAGGTTGTGGACAGGTGTCTTTTATACCGATAATGAGTTAAAACAGGTGCCATTAATACAGGTAACAAGTGGAGCCTCGTTAGAAGAAGTTAGACCTCTTTGACAGCTAGAAATCTTGCTTGTTTGTAGGTGACCAAATACTTATTTTCCCCTCTAATTTGGAAATAAATTCTTTAAAAATCAAACAATGTGATTTTCTGGGGGGGGGTTCCACACTGTCTCTCATGGTTGAGGTTTACCCATGTTGACAATTACAGGCCTCTCTAATCTTTTCAAGTAGGAGAACTTGCACAATTGGTGGTTGACTAAATACTTATTTGCCCCACTGTAGGTGGAGTTTGACTTTTGTGGCAGGGGCAACAAAAATGTTGATGACCTCGAAATGCAGAGTCGGCAAAAAAAATTACTTACAAGATATATGCTCGGATTGTAGCTTAGCCCAGGCTCCTACATACTGGCATCTCAGCTGTGTGTGTGTGCTTGAGTGCTCACACACACGTTTTTCTGTCTCACCTGGTGGAGACTGGAGAAGTAGACGCCGCATCCTTTTTGACTGAATATTTCATACAGGAACATTTATAATTTTTAAAATATTTTTTAAATAATTATAATAATATAATAATAATATAAGTTTGTTTCCCATCATTTTAGGGGAATTCCAAATCAGGTTGCTTAGGACAGCTATGCTTTTGGCCAAGATCGTCGTCCATCGAGTATGGTATACCCAGTGGTGGCCCTGGCCCTGTTGTAAAATTAACGTCTTTAGTGGGGCAAACTGAAACTCCCCTCACCATTTTGGCATTGCTCTCCAGTGTTTCATGGTCCACATATTCAATTCTTGGTTGTAGCTCAGTAGTTGTTGTCACTTTTGGAAGTCCAGGTTTGAAAAAATTACATATCTCCATCTTGCTTCTTCTGTCCTCAGGTGTTTTTTGTTTTTTTTTGGCCAAGCAAAGCAAATGACTAATAATTTTTATTAGTTGTTTTATTGCTTCACAACTTTTACAGACAACATTTTACCTGCAAAGCTTTCATTTTAAATTCATATATTATAAAGTCAATTACATGCAATGCATTTTCAGCCACCGGGGGGGCTATGTAAAACCTAACTGAGCTTTTGTTTGCACTATAAAAAGGCTTTTTTTTTTTTTTTTTTTTTTTTAAACAACCAAACACATACACACCTGGCCACACATCCACACACATATGCGTTAAATTATACAATTTTAAATTTACCAGGAGAGTTAATTGTAGTATTTTTTTGGATTAAAATACATTGCTGATGATTGTTTTTCAATGTGCTTATACGGTGCATCACAAAAGTGAGTACACCACTCGCATTTCTGCAGATATTTAAGTATATCTTTTCATGGTACAACACTAACAAAATGACACTTTGACACAATGAAAAGTAGTCTGTGTGCATCTTATATAATACAGTTGATTTATTTTCCCCTCAAAATAACTCAAAATATAGCCATTAATATCTAAACCCCTGGCAACAAAAGTGAGTACCCCCCTTAGAAACTATGTACATCCCTAAATGTCAAAATGGAATACTGCTTATCATTTTCCCTCCAAAATGTCATGTGACTCGGTACAGGAGTGCTGTCAGCATTGCTGCAGAGATTGAAGAGGTGCGTGGTCATCCTGTTAGTGCTCAGACCATACGCCGCACTCTACATCAAATTGGTGTGCATGGCTGTCACCCCAGTAGGAACCCTCTTCTGAAGACGGTACACTAGAAAGCCCGCAAACAGTTTGCTGAAGACATTTCAACAAAGCACTTGGATTACTGGAACCATGTCTTATGGTCTGATGAGACGGGTGGGCTGTATCTAATTAATTCTGTTTTGAGTGAAATTATTGTAATAATTTGAACTTTTTTTTAAAAAATCCCTTTTGACATACAAAAAAAAAAAGTGACGGTTATCGGCATAGGCGGAGTTTGGCTTTTGGGGCAAGGGGGCACAACCTGTTGATGACCCCAAAACGCAGTGTCAGCAGTAAAACTAACAAGAATATTTATAATAAATTGAAAATGAGCGTTTTTTTTTTTGTTTTTGTTTTTTGTTCGTTTCCCATCATTCTTGAGGGGACTTCTAAATCAGGCTGCTGACAGCTATACATTTCACCAAGATCATCATCCATTGAATATGGTACGCCCGCCAGTGTCGTGCCAATGTAGTTACCTCAGTCGAAAATTGTATCCCCTGGGCGTAGCCATATGGAGGAAGATTTGTGTCTTTATTATTTGATCCAAAAAAAAGTTGCTTCAATCAAAATATGTTTTCAAGTTTAGAAAAAAAAAGTCACTTCAATCAAAAAAATGTGTTTGAGTGCAAAAATTAATTTGAAATTCAAAAAATGCATTTGAAAACTATTTTTGTTTGATTTTTTTTTTTTTTTTTTTTGGAAGTCATTTTTTTGATTGAAGCAACTTTTTGATTGAAGTAATGTTGTTTTGTGTTTGGGCCACATTTGGCAAGGACATTTGTGTCATTATTAATCAATCTAAAATAAGTTGCTTCATACAAAAAAAATATGTTTTCAAAATAAAAATCACTTCAATCAAAAAACAATTTTAATAATAGAAAAAAAGTTTTTGAATGCGAAAAAATATTTGAGGCTCAAAAATTTGCATTTGAACACCTTTCACAGTTTTCTTTGATTTTAGCAATCCTTTTTGTGTTTGGGCCACATTATGGGTAGGGCATTTTTGTCTAAATCAATCAATCCCCCAAAAAGTTGCTTCACTCATAAAACAATATTTTCAATCAAAGAAAAAATTCATTTATAGAAAATAAAATTGCCCTCCCCATTTTTTTTTCTAAGGGGCTAGTCACATGATCTGTTCGAAAAATAATTCAGACCCATTATGAAAATATCTTTTTTTGTTCATTTAATTAATTTTTGTTGTTTTCTTGATTTACAACTTATATATATATATATATATATATATATATATATTTATATAGGAAAGTCAATTACATGCAATGACACTTTTCGGCCACCAGGGGGGCCTGGCCTACCTGCACCCCCCCTTAAACTCCGCTTATGGTTATCGGGCCAGCTGGCCCTCCCAATTTTTGATTTTTTTTCAGGGAGTTGTCAACCCTACTCCTAAATGTATTTCAGTTGTGATTACTGTGTCCTTGTATGAAACGATACTATGGGGGATTATATCGTCAAATGATCTCAACCTCTAGGTGTGTTTTTGCAAAAAAAAAAAAAAAAATCGTGGCAATCTGAATTTATTAAAAATTGTTAAATTATGAAACAAATTTGATCCCCTTTGAAAAGTACGTTCACTGAGTTACTGTTCCTGGTTTCGCTCTCTTTCGAATTAACCAAAACGAAACCCTTCTCACGTCAAAATGTTTCACGTTCATGAATTTACAATCGCGTAAATCCAATTGTTGTTTTGTCCCTTTGGGCTTGCCGTCGTGTTGACATCAACACAAGATGGCAGCTGTTCTACTTTTCACGTTGGAAATGTTCTATTTGATCCAAACCAGAGGTACGTGGAAGATATAGATGTTCGATTGATAAAAATGCTGAAGAAAAGTGCTGATCTGTGGCCTTTAACCAAAGGAAATAAGAGGACGCAAGCTTGAGACGTACGTCATAAATACTCGCCGGGGGGAAGGAAAAGTGAAGTGGGCTGCTTGACCTCATTATCTCTTCGTTTTTTTTTTTTTTTTTTTTTTTTAAGAATGATCAACCAACTTGGCGTGTACCATGTGTTACCTGCATACCCAAGGGGCCGCTGTCCATTTTCAATGTGACCGGCATTACAAATAGGAGAACCGAACCCACACCCTCTGGGTTAGGGGGCAACTACTCCACCACTGAGCCACACCACCCCAGAGTGCATATTGGCAACACCTGCCGACTGCCCAAGTTTTGAGACGCTGCGGGAAGCACAGACCATCATGGCTGACTCTGCAACGGGTGAGGAGCTCCTCCGACCGGTGCCCCGCGAGCAGGCCATCTTGGAAAGCTTCTTTACGCAACTAGGCATGTTCTCCTTCGACCGCGCCAAGGACTACGTGGAGAAAGAAAAGGACAACAGCAGCCGCAGCTCCGGCGCCGTGTGGACGGCGCTGCTGGCCGCCATGGCTCACCTGGCCGCCGCCGAGAAGGCTTACCACAACATGACCTTCCTGGGACAGAAAATGGGAGGTCAGTCATTCTTCAGCCGCAAGGATTCCACGCGCACCATCTACACGTCCCTTCACAATGAGCTGCGCAAGGTGGTGGCGTCGGGGCGGCACGGCCAGCCGGCGTCGTACCTAGAGGAGCTGCTGTGCCACCTGGCCGAGCAGCTCTGCCACTTTGCGCAGGCCCGCGTGGACATGGCCGAGCTCTACGAGAAGATGCACGCGATGGCCGCGCAGAAGAATGTAAACAGCGAGGCTCTGGCGAACGCGCTGGACGCCGTCACGAACAAGTACAGCTCCAAGTTCCACCACCCGATTCTGGGCCGCTTGGAGGAAAGCTTCCAGACGGAGGCGGATGTGGTGACGCAGCTGCTGCGATGCCAGGCGCAGGTGTCCGAGTGGCGATTCCTGCCCTCGCTGCTCAGCCTGCACGGTGCCGCCGCCAAGCTGGCGGCGTGGGGTCAGCTCTTCCAGCGGCAGAAGGAAACGCGGAAGCATCTTTTCGGAGGTCAGTCCCAGAAAAGCGTCCAGCCGCCACACCTGTACCTTTGGCTGCAGCGCTTCCAGTCATCCCTCTTGGCCAAGTTCAGCTTCTACTTCCACGAGGCGCTAAGCCGGCAGACGGCGCCGGCCGACATGCGTGCCTTGACGGCGCGCGCCGCCCCCGACTACCACGGCAAGATCTGCTCGTTCGTGCGTAAGCACGACGCCGGCAGCGTCTCGCTGGTGTTCGACAACCGCGGCTCGGCCAGTTTCCAGGGCCACGGCTACCACCACCCGCGCTCTTACCGGGAGGCCCCCAAGGGCGTGGAACAGTTCCCCGCCGTGGTGTCGCTGCCGTCGGGTGAGCGCCCGCTCGCGCACTGGCCCAACGTGGTGATGATGATGGGCGACCGCGCCGCCGAGCTCAACGCGCCGGACAAGGTGGTGCACTTTTACGACGACAAGGTGCAGAGCACCTACTACCTGGCTCGGCCCGAGCCGCATTTTACGTTGGTGGTTATCCTGGACGGCAAGAAGTCTGACAGGGACCTCAACGTGGTGGCCTTCCTACAGGAGATTTGCGCCTCGCTGCGCAACTCCAAACCCTTCGCCAGCCTCAAGCCGGGGTCCAAGGGCTGATTGGAAAGGAGCTCTGAGGCTCTCTTTTCTTTGACCCCTAAAAGATTTTTTTTCTGCCTGTACTCTCTAAATAAAATGAAAAGCCACAATCACAGCCTTGATGATGAATGGTGGATTAAAAATAAAAAAAGGTCAAGTAATTGTACTAGCAGTTCAAGTACATGTACAGTGCCTTGCAAAAGTGCAATTGTGAAGTGGAACAAAATTTATTGGATAATTTAAACTTTTTTAACAAATAAAAAACTGAAAAGTGGGGCGTGCAATATTATTCGGCCCCCTTGCGTTAATACTTTGTAGCGCCACCTTTTGCTCCAATTACAGCTGCAAGTCGCTTGGGGTATGTTTCTATCAGTTTTGCACATCGAGAGACTGACATTCTTGCCCATTCTTCCATGCAAAACAGCTCGAGCTCAGTGAGGTTGAATGGAGAGTGTTTGTGAACAGCAGTCTTCAGCTCTTTCCACAGATTCTCGATTGGATTCAGGTCTGGACTTTGACTTGGCCATTCTAACACCTGGATACGTTTTTTTTTTTAACCATTCCATTGTAGATTTGGTTTTATGTTATGTTTTGGATCATTGTCCTGTTGGAAGATAAATCTCCGTCCCAGTCTCCGGTCTTGTGCAGATACCAACAGGTTTTCTTCCAGAATGTTCCTGTATTTGGCTGCATCCATCTTCCCGTCAATATTAACCATCTTTCCTGTCCCTGCTGAAGAAAAGCAGGCCCAAACCATGATGCTGCCACCACCATGTTTGACAGTGGGGATGGTGTGTTCAGGGTGATGAGCTGTGTTGCTTTTACGCCAAACATATCGTTTTGCATTGTGGCCAAAAAGTTCAATTTTGGTTTCATCTGACCAGAGCACCTTCTTCCACATGTTTGGTGTGTCTCCCAGGTGGCTTGTGGCAAACTTTAAACGAGACTTTTTATGGATATCTTTGAGAAATGGCTTTCTTCTTGCCACTCTTCCATAAAGGCCAGATTTGTGCAGTGTACGACTGATTGTTGTCCTATGGACGGACTCTCCCACCTCAGCTGTAGATCTCTGCAGTTCATCCAGAGTGATCATGGGCCTCTTGGCTGCATCTCTGATCAGTTTTCTCCTTGTTTGAGAAGAAAGTTTGGAAGGACGGCCGGGTCTTGGTAGATTTGCAGTGGTCTGATGATCCTTCCATTTCAATATGATGGCTTGCACAGTGCTCCTTGAGATGTTTAAAGCTTGGGAAATCTTTTTGTATCCAAATCCGGCTTTAAACTTCTCCACAACAGTATCTCGGACCTGCCTGGTGTGTTCCTTGGTTTTCATAATGCTCTCTGCACTTTAAACAGAACCCTGAGACTATCACAGAGCAGGTGCATTTATACGGCGACTTGATTACACACAGGTGCATTCTGTTTATCATCATCGGTCATTTAGGACAACATTGGATCATTCAGAGATCCTCACTGAACTTCTGGAGTGAGTTTGCTGCACTGAAAGTAAAGGGGCCGAATAATATTGCACGCCCCACTTTTCAGTTTTTTATTTGTTAAAAAAGTTTAAATTATCCAATAAATGTTGTTCCACTTCACGATTGTGTCCCACTTGTTGTTGATTCTTGACAAAAAAATTAAATTTCATATCTTTATGTTTGAAACCTGAAATGTGGCGAAAGGTTGCAAGATTCAACGGGGCCGAATACTTTTGCAAGGCACTGTATAGAGGCAAGGGCATAGGTTTGGTCTTAATAATGGTAGGCAGGGCCGGCACAGCCTATACGCAGGCTATGCAGCTGCTTAGGGCCCCTGACCACAAGGGGGCCCCCAATCTGGCAATTGTTTAATTTATATTCTATTTTGTTTACTACAGTTTTCTTTATCTGACTTGCGTGAGTTTTGAGACTTGATTACAAACTTAAAAAAATAAAAGTTCTTAACTTCTTTCTTTCCTCTTTTAGAAAAAGGTTTGGCGCTATCTACTGTAAGTACTGACAATCATTTGGGGTGAGAAGTTTGAAGTATGCAGTGCAACAAAATCTGATTAATATACAAAATTTGGATGGATGGGTTGGATTGCATGTATGGGTTTCACAGTACACTGTGACGAAATGGTGGACCAAAAATATGGTACCCTTTGCATTATTTTGCTTGGGGCCCCCAAATGGCCTGGGCCGGCCCTGTTGGTAGAGATGATACAGTATAACAGCAAGACCTGCATGTGTACTTTTTGCTGCATATGGACGGGACATTAATAAGACCAAACATATTTGGTGAATGGTTGTCAGGGCTACATTTCTCACCAATACGAACCTATAGGCTAAATGATTCATGCAAAATAAATCTGTATTGACCTCAACTAACTTTCACAGTGCAAATTTATAACATCTTAATCTGATACTTTTTTTTTTTTTAATCTAGTCAAATAATTCATCTTTTTTTTGAGTGTTAAAGGCTAGTTAATAGATTAAAGCGTCAGATTCTTCCATTCAAGTAAATATTTGTTCATATTGAGCCCATACATCTAAAAGTTAGTCATTTTTCACATAAATCAAGAAAAAAAAGTTTCAAATTACATTTTTGAACAATATTCTTGAATTAAGAACATTTCTGATATTTTTTTCTTTGAAGTTTAAATATACAAACTCCTGGCTTATAAATTGTGGTCAAAAGTTTACATACACTTGTGAAGAACATAATGTCATGGCTCTCTTGAGTTTCCAGTTATTTCTACAACTCTGATTTTTCTCCGATAGAGTGATTGGAAGATACTTCGTCACAAAAAACATTCATGAAGTTTGGTTCTTTTATGACTTTATTATGCGTGAACAGAAAAAAGTGATCAAATCTGCTGGGTCAAAAATAGACATACAGCGGCACTAATATTTGGTAACATGTCCCTTGGCCATTTTCACTTCAATTAGGCGCTTTTGGTAGCCATCCACAAGCTTCTGGTTGAATCTTTGACCACTCCTCTTGACAGAATTGGTGCAGTTCAGTTAAATTTGATGGCTTTCTGACATGGACTTGTTTCTGAGGCATTGTCCACAAGTTCTCAATGGGGACTTTGGGAAGGCCATTCGAAAACCTTAAATCTAGCCTGATTTAGCCATTCCATTACCACTTTTGATGTGTGTTTGGGGTCATTGTCCTGTTGGAACACCCAACTGCGCCCAAGACCCAATCTTCGGGCTGATGACTTTAGAATTTGAAGAAAATCCTCCTTCTTCATTATCCCGTTTACTCTCAGCAAAACAGCCCCACAGCATAATGCTACCACCACCGTGCTTGACGGTAGGCATGGTGTACTTGGGGTTAAAGGCCTCACCTTTTCTCCTCCAAACATATTGCTGGGCATTGTGGCCAAACAGCTCGATTTTTGTTTCGTCTGACCACAGAACTTTCCTCCAGAAGGTCTTATCTTTGTCCATGTGATCAGCAGCAAACTTCAGTCGAGCCTTAAGGTGCCGCTTTTGGAGCAAGGGCTTCCTTCTTGCACGGCAGCCTCTCAGTCCATGGAGATGCAAAACACGCTTGACTGTGGACACTGACACCTGTGTTCCAGCAGCTTCTAATTCTTGGCAGATCTGCTTTTTGGTGATTCTCGGTTGAATCTTCACCCTCCTGACCAATTTTCTCTCAGCAGCAGATGATAGCTTTCTTTTTCTTCCTGATAGTGGCAGTGCCAAAACAGTGCCATGCACTTTATACTTACAATTGTTTGCACTGTTGCTCTTGGGACCTGCAGCTGCTTTGAAATGGCTCCAAGTGACTTTCTTGACTTGTTCAAGTCAATGATTCGCTTTTTCAAGTCCATGCTGAGCTCCTTTGACTTTCCCATTGTAGCGTTTGCATCCAATGAGCCCTATTTAAATGGCCTCAGAGAAGTCAAAATTGCTAATTCGTGTTGCTGTATGTATATTTTTGACCCAGCAGATTTGATCACTTTTTCTGTTAACCCATAATAAAGTCTAAAAGAACCAAACTTCATGAATGTTTTTTTTTTTGTGACAAAGAAGTATCTATTTCAATCACTCTATCGGAGAAAAATCAGTTGTAGTAATAACTGGAAACTCAAGAGAGCCATGACATTATGTTCTTCACAAGTGTATGTAAACTTTTGACCACAACTGTACAGTGCCCTCCATAATTATTGGCACCCTTGAAAAAGATGTGTTTTTTAGCTTCTGATATATTTTTTTTATTCAAATAATATGGGACCTTAATGGAAAAAACGAGAAAAATCCAACCTTCAATACAAGTGCATTTATTCAGTGGGGAAAAAAAATCTCAAAAGCTCAATCTTGGTCTCATCTGACCAAAGCACACGGTCTCAGTTAAAGCCTGGGACCGTGTGTATTTTTGTGTGAGACCAAGATTGAGCTTTTTGGCAACAAACACTCTAAGTGGGTCTGGCATGCCACGAAAGATGTGCATGCTGAAAAGCACCTCGTACCCACTGTGAAGTATGGGGGTGGGTCAGTGATGCTGTGGGGCTGTTTCGCTTCCAAAGGCCTTGGGAACCTTGTTAGGGTGCATGGCATCATGAATGCTTTGAAATACCAGGACATTTTAAATCAAAATCTGAGGCCCTCTGCATGAAAGCTGAAGATGGGTCGTCACTGGGTCTTCCAGCAAGACAATGACCCTAAACATATGGCCAAATCTACACAGAAATGGTTCACCAGAAACAAAATCAAGCTCCTCCCATGGCCATCTCAGTCCCCAGACCTTGTTTTGTTGGCAAAAGGGGGTTGTACAAAGTATTAACACCAGGGGTGCTAATAATTGTGACACACATTATTTGATGTCAAATATTTTTTTCTTTATGTGGGATTTTTTCCCCACTGAATGAATGCACTTGTATTGAAGGTTGAATTTTTCTCTTTTTTCCATTAAGGTCCCATATTATTTGAATAAAAAAACAATTATTAGAAGCTAAAAAACATTTTTCAGGGGTGCCAATAATTATGGAGGGCACTGTACGTTTACTACTTAATGAATGGATGAAATGGAAAATGTACTCATTTGTGGGGCTTCCTGGACCAAATGAGAGACTACACAAGCAGGTTATTTTTTTGATAATTTAATCGAATGATTCATTATAAAACAGCAACACACAGCAAAGAAAGAAATGTTGGAACGTGGCAAAGTGTCAGCAGGCGCACATCGATTTTAAGAAGATGCGTAAACTTTGAACAATTTTACATTGACAAACATTGGTAAGATTTTGATTTCTGGCAAATGAGCGTAAGTTGAGAGACAATTTGAAACAGAATTTAGTTTTTTTTTTTTTTTTTTCAATTTATGCTTTACGAATTTGTTGCTTTTTAAAATTGTATCCAGGTAGGCATTTGTTCGTGCCAACCACTTTTTCACATTACGTAATTGATTCGAAGTTCATTTCAAATTGAATTAAGTATGACTTAAACCTGTATAGTGCACTCCTTTAAATCATTGGCTGCCATTAACGAGCCCAGAAGTATAATCCATCTTGACTGGGAGGGCTGGCAGCCCCCCAGTGTAACTGGATTGGATGTCTAGTGGCGTCAGTGGTACCCAATGAGGTAAATGTATGCTTAAGGAAAATGAAATTATGCAGCGTGAGAACTTAACCCCTGAAAATTCCGACCACAAACACACAAAAAATAATCAGTTTGCAATCATTTATCTGGCATTGGTGTGATATTACACCTTGCTCCTGAAGAGGGGCTTGGCACTGGGGCCACAGTACTCGTTGTAAATGAGTTTGAAGAGGAAAAGGTGAAAGAGAATAATGAGCGAGGCCACGCTGAACCAAAAGAGGAAGGGCAGCCCCGGGTACCTGTTGGCCATATGCTCCTGATGGTCCAGGATGGCCTTGAGGTGCAATGTGTGGCGCAGGTCCTGCAAGTGGCGCAGGTCAGTGGAGAAGTAAAGCAGCGGGGTGATGGGCTGGGTCACCATGACTGGGAAGGTGTGACCTTTCTCCTCAGATGTCAGCTCCACGGGCTCATTGAGGCAACCGGCCTCACACGCGTAGAGCTTGACGGGCTTCTCCTGGGGCTTGACCAAGACGTGGAGGAAAGGTTTTCCCTCCGCGTCGGGCAGTACTGCTAAGTTGATGAGGTCTCGGTTGTAGCGGATCCCCCTAAGGGCGTAACTGTTGTGCAGCACGTCCGGGTCGGCCTGGAACTGCAGGTGGTTCTCGGTGAACTGAAGTCCTCCGAAGCTCAGCACCATGCCCTGCATGGCTCCATGGGCGCCGGCCGCTACCAGCGCTTTGCAGCCTCTCTTCTGTAAGGTCAGGGTCCAAAGAGTGACCAGCTGCAGGATCTGAGCAGTGCTGCTCACCCTCTCAGGCCAGAGGTTCTCAGCGTGCATGGTGGCGTGGCCGCTGAAGCAATGGTCGGCGTAGTTGAGGCTAGATTCCAGGCGGGCGCGTTCCTCGTTGCTAAGCCTCCGCTCCAGCAGGGGAGCCGTCGAGGAGGACAGGATATAGTAGAGGGTGGCGTTCACTGTGCGACTCGACGGCGTGTTGGAGTCTGTGATCTTTTTCATCTCCACGCCTGGAAAGAGAAGCAAAAGTGGGAGTTTCCAGGAAGCTGACTTTGTTAAAGTGATCCTAGCATACGACAGAAGAAAAAGTCTTAAATGGCATTATTATGTGAATTAGAATCATATTTTGAGAAGATTTGACTATATACAACAATTTAGCAAAGCGCAGATGACGAGAAATTAGTCTTTTAATCTGCCGGTTAGCCATGCCTACCATTATAGGGCTTTAGCGTCCCCAACAAGTGGATGACGTCAGCGGCAGACTGGGCTCATCGGTTTTACTATTCAGCCCATTGAGAGGGAATTATTCAGAACGAGGAAAACGCGACGAAGAGAGCCGCAAAATGTCATTGTTTCAGTCTCTCTTCTCCAATATTTTTACAGGATATTCTTTTTATCCAAGTATTTTTCCCCAATAGCTATATAAATGGCTTGAGAAGGACCAGTCAGCCCGTTGAGGGGGAACTATTCACAACGAGGAAAACGCGACGAAGAGAGCTGCAAAATGTCATTGTTTCTACTCTCTTTACTTCAATATTTTTATAGGATATTCTTTTAATCCAAGTATTTTCCCCAATTGCTAAATAAATGGCATGGTCATGACAAATAACAGTCTTGTGCTAAATGGAATATGAAATAATAAAAATGCATTTATTCAGGACGACATGGCAAAATTACTCCATAATGGTCAAAACTGTCGACTTCACCTTTACTGTCGCACCTCCCGAACGATATTTTATGACACCTAAATCGGACATATGTCATTTCCCTTCCCCGGCTTCGGAGAATGTAAACAAACCAAAAGGCGTGACAGCTAGCCGACATGCTAACCCGAACCGAGTGATGTTTCAAAGTCTTCGAAGCGGAAAATCACACATAACTAGCCTGGATTTATTGACATGACGACTGGGTTGTCGATTGTCTTCGCGGATCGGCAAACCGCCTGGCGGAGAGCAATTTAAAGTTCGTTCCCCGGAGGAGGGTGGCTGCAGTTGTTGTGCAGCTAACGTGCTGCTAATGTGCATGAGGAGAGCTTTTTACATGCCTATCAATGATCAAACGTAAGTAGTCCTTTATTTAAAGAAAGTTTGTAGTGTTTACTTTGTAATTGCTGTATTCGTATTTGACATAATACAAAACAAGATGTTTACTCACTTCCTCATAAGTCCAATGGTCCCACAATAAATATCCACGGTGAATGGGAACCTTTTGAAACTCCAAAAAGGCGCATACGCCTCTCCCTCATACAGAATGATTTTTCTGCAGCCGTTTGGCTGGCGTGATGCGAAAAATAAACGTATTAATCCACAAAATCAGCTGAATCCTTCGTCCTCATACTCAACAGTACGCTGTATAGTGAAGAAGACGTCTTCTACCGTACACGTCACAGCGCCCTCCTCAGTAATGCAAGACCGAAGCCGGAAGTCACTCATTTTCATGGCGCGGGATTCAAAAAACTAAATAAATATAGCGATCGCTTCCACACACATCCAAGCGGTCCATATCATTCAGGAGCATAAAATACCGCGTGTATTATGAAATAAACATGCTTTTTCGTGTCACATGCACTTTAAATACATGTAGGCTCTAATAAACCACAATTGTTCTCTTGTACTAAAATATGTTGTTAGAAACACATAAAATGTTGAATCACTGGCAATATTTTATAATATTTACTACATATTTTGACCGTTAGTTGGCGCCATGGTTTGCGGGCTCGCAGTGATGACGTCATTGGGATCTTTCCAAATGTATAGAGTGATCAACAATTGCTTATTGCTGCTCAAACTCACGAAGTACAATGCCACGATGTGCTGCTTTTGGATGCAATTTCCAGTCAAATGGAAACAAGGGGAGTGAAATTAGTAGTCAAGGTGGAATTATTATTTTTAGTGAATAAATGTGCATAAGTGGAAGCTTCTCCCCCTTTTTGGTCCCTGTATGCACGTATCCTACCCACCACGCGTTACAACTGGCACCCGAACATTTTTACTGGATCCTCAGTCAAGTAAGGGATCCGTCCATTTTATGGATCCGACGGTACCGCCGCGTCTGCAATATTGGTTTCGGATCTGTCTATTTTTTTTTATTCGTCGGTCCCACAGCAGCTTTTCGGATCAGTCTATTTTGTGGAATCGACGGCCTAATCGCGGCTGCAACATTGCCATGGGATCGGTCTAATTCCTGGATCTTCGAGTGAGTAAAAAACGCGGATTTGGAGTACTATTGCTATCTTTTTTGTTGACTATTCTTCGTGGGAGTTTTCCCCAAATCATACCAAATAATCAAAGCACTATGGCACGCTACAGTGACGACAGTGACTCTGACATGGACCTTACAACAATGTTGGAGTTCGTGTTTGTGTACTGCTGAGCTCCCGAGTGATGAGTGGTCAAGGTGGAAATATTTTTTGTGAATAAAATTTGCGTAAGTGGAAGCTTCTCCCGTTTTTGGTACTTTTATACACATATCCTACCCACCGCGCGTTACAATGTACAAGACATGGATTATACAAGGTGTGCTCTTTGGCCTGTACTGTATGTAAAGCACACAACAGCTCTGGATGCTAACAATCTACATTATTATATTGGGATAAGTTTGAAAACGCAATATGCTTACCTTGAATATCTGCTAATAAAACTGGAGTTCCCAACAGCATACACTCTCGCTCCCAACCGGAGTTCCCAACAGCATATGCTCTCTCGCTCTGTTGTCATTGAGACTATTGCCCAACTTTTGTCTTATCAGGTATTTGCTGCACGCATTTTTCCCTGAAGCTCGTCTTGTGAACGACCGACAGTGCTGTCCTGCTCCTCACTTTTCAGATCTGGTTCAAATAGGAAGGGTAGAACCGACGACATGTTGGGAAAGCTAACGAGTGACATGCTGGAATTTCGGTAACGGGCCCAGTGACGTCACGCACTGTGACGTAACAAGAATGGCAACCTATCACTTAAAATAATTTTACAAACTTTATTAACACAAAAACATTAAGAGGGGTTTTAATATCAAATTATTATAACTCATACTAACATCTATCTTTTAAGAATTACTTGTCTTAAAAATAGAGGATCCCTTTAAGAGCGGTCTCCAAATTGTGAGACTGAATTTTGCTACCATTTTCTGAACAAGCTAGCTCAGGCTAATGTCAGTGTTCAGCATTGTTTGTCAACCAAAGTGTATTCATCAGCCAAAGTTGACTTGTTTAGAGACCTTTTCCATTATCTTTTAATAACAAATATTTTCTTAAAGCAACACTAGGGAACTTTGTTTTGTCCGATTTTAGCAGCGCAGTTGGACAAAAGGTGTTATGTAGAGGTTGACCGATATATGGACTCCCCCCCCCCACATCAACCATCGGCCGATTATCAAAAAGAAGAAGCCGATAAAAAAAGGATTTTGATCAGGCATCTGTGCGGGCAACTGTGGCTGGCGCTAACTGACGGACGCCGGAACGACCCTACAGCAGCTTGAAGGCAGGCTGTTACATGAAGCTTCAGGCCTGCCTATTTTGTAAATAAAATTTATGTTGCATGAGAAAATATGCAATGTTGGTTTTAGTGCTGCAACGACTTATTGATTAACTCGAGTATTTGATTACAAAAAATATTTGAATTTTGTTGCTTCGAGTATTCGTTTAATTAAAGTGGCGTTTAATGGTTTATTTTGAAAGTGTTTGCACTTAGTTTTATTGATGAGGGTGGATACACTGCCCTCTGGTCTGCCTCTTTTCACATGGCTGAATCCAACTGCTCCCTGTTAAGACCAACGTAAGCTAAGTTTTTATTTGAGCTAATGTGTTTTAATGCATTCTTAATTTAGTTTATAGGTATATTTAGCAGTTTTTTTTATGGGAATATGTGTCTGAACCATTTGTTAAGAGCAATGTAAAAAAAAAAAAAAAATTGAACTAGTATTTTATAGCATTTAAGCTAGCGGACTTTTTCTATGTAAGTTAGCCAATTGTTCTTTTGTTGTACATATATCCTCATTAAAAAAAAAATTATACCAATTGAGGCTCAGCTATTTTAATTTCTCATGTTCCTTATCCGATTACCCGATTATTCGAAGTAAGTAGTCCATCGGTTAATCGACTACTAAAATATTCGATAGCTGCAGCCCTAGTTGGTTTATCCTTTTAAGGTGTTTACCGAGTGATCCTTACATCAAACTTGCATGATGTTTGCAATATGAAACTGAAGATATCAATACATTTTAGTGTCAGAAGATCAAAGACGTCAGGAAAGATATTTCGAGCGGACGTATTGTTCATCTGTATAACAACATTTGATTAGTTGTACATTTTTTTTAAATATTTGAAACTTTTTTGTGGAACATCTGTCCCTCTCAACCCAAGTGGCCCTGGATAAATTGAGTTTGAGACTCCGGATCTAGACAACTACTGTTGCTCTCCCAGAAGATTGGTCGATTAGAAAACTTGTTTTAAGCAAATGATGACTCAAGTCATCCGCGGTGTAACCGCCGGACATCAGGGGGTTTCCCATTTATGAAGATGGAAAAAGTACTCAAAACAAAACTAAATGTATTTATGAATGTATGAAATGTGAAATGTATTTGTTAAATACTAAATAAAAATGCATTTTAGTTAACAAACTTTCTTAGTAATTTAAACGGAAGTGCATTTTTAAAAAATGCTTGCTTGTTGTCCTAGAAATAGTTTTCAGATAAACTGTATTTAATGCTACAGTAGACACTAGATGTCTCTACCCAGCAACATGGTGCATGAATAAATACAGTCCGTGACAAAAGTCTTGTCGCTTATCCATTTTGTAGAAAAATATGCTAATAACCTGACTTTTAATTATTCAATTGGTTTCAGAAATGGCTCATATGAAAGCTAAGACCCGCCCAAATGATGTTGAATGTACAAAAATATATTTGTTTCACTGAAAAAAGATTTATCATTTAATGAAAACATAAAGGTAAAATTTTGGCAAGACAAAAGTTTTTCCGCCTACAGAAAGTAGTGTGAAAATTGAAAAAAAATGTACTTAAAAAATATGTTACATAACATAAGCGAATTAAGTAGTGGTGCTGCGAGATCCAAATTTAATATTTTGTATGACTTCCATGGGCTTCGGCGAGGATTCATACAATTTATTGATGAAGTCATCAGGAACATCAAAGGAAGCAGTCTTGCATGCCTCCCAGAGTTCATCAACATTCTTGGGTTTCGTCTTCCATGCTTCCGCTCTCATCCTGTTCATGTCTGGTGACTGGGCTGGCCAGTCCTTGGGGATCTTGACCTTCTTTGCCTTTAGGAACTTTGAGGTAGAGATTGAAGTATGCGATGGAGCACCATCCTGCTGCAGAATCTGTCCCTTTTTATGGTTAGGAATGTAAGAGGCAGCTAAGATTTGTTAATATTTCAGACTATTTATGTTGCCTTCCACCCTGCAGATCTCTCGCACACCCCCATACTGGATGTAACCCCAGACCATGATTTTGCCACCATCAAACTTCACTGTTTTCTGAGTGAATCTCGGATCCATGTGGCCTCCAGTAGGTCTCCTGCAATATTTGCGGTGACTTGGGTGTAATTCAATGGAAGAATCATCTGAAAAATACACCTTTTGCCACAGAACAGTGAACATCAATAAGCATGTCTGGGGTAGGATGAAAGAGGAAGCATGGAAGACGAAACCCAAGAATGTTGATGAACTCTGGGAGGCATGCAATACTGCTTTTTTTGATGTTCCTGATGACTTCATCAATAAATTGTATGAATCCTTGCCAAACCGCATGGATGCAGTCCTTCAAGCCCATGGAAATCATACAAAATATCAAAATTGGATATCACAGCACCACTACTTAATTCGCTTATGTTATGTAACATATTTTGTATTTGAAGTACATTTTTTTGTTCAATTTTCACACTACTTTCTGTAGGCGACAAAACTTTTGTCTTGCCAAAATTTGACCTTTATGTCTCTAATAAATGATAAATCTTTTTTCAGTGGTACAAATGTATTTTTGTATATTCAACATCATTTGGGAGGGTCTTAGCTTTCATATGATCCATTTCTGAAACCAATTGAATAATCAAAAGGTTATTAGCAACTGTTTCTACAAAATGGATAAGCGACAAGACTTTTGTCAGGGACTGTACATAGCCACTAGATTGTTTTCTTTTTGACTTTGTAAAAAAAAAAAAAAAACAATATTGTACAGATGGTTTTCCTTTGACTTTTACAATCTTGTACAGTGTCCAATTCGTATTATATCATGTCGTCATTAGGGCTGCAGCTATGGAATATTTAAGTAATCGATTAATCTATCAACTTGTTAGTTTGAATAATCGGGTAATCGGATTAGGAGCATTTAATGTCTGCAGAATCGATTTTAGGAGATATAAAGCAAAGGCTTGCTAAGGTTGCACTTTTAAAAGCGTATTAAATTCGAATACAAAATTGTAAATAAAATGTTTCTTCAAACTATGCAGAATTGCACTTTCATTTCACAAGAGCAATTAATGCATTTAAAACCTAATTAAAATATGGTATTAAAAAATGGATGAGGATCTAAGTACAACAAAAGAACAATTGGCGAACTGGCATAGCATAAGTCTGCTAGCTTAAATGCTAACTTTTTACAACGCTCTAAACAAATCGTTCAAACACATGTTCCCACAAAAAACTGCTAAATATACCTTTAAGCTAAATTACAAATGCATAAAAAACATTAGCTCAAACAAAAACTTACCTTATGTTCGTCTTGACAGGGGGCAGCTGGATTCAGCCATGTTAATTGTGTTATGTCATATTCACTGTTGCCACTCGAGGTAAAGTGTATTCACTCAAATCAATAAAATTAAATGCAGACACTTTCAAAACAAACTATGACAACGTCACTAATTTAACGAATCCTCGAAGCAGTAAAATTTGATTCGAAGCTTTTTCCTAATCGAATTACTCGAGTTAATCGCTGCAGCACTAGTCGTCATGTAATTGGCGATTTACACTCCTAATACCAATGAGTTAACATAACGTGCTTGAAAAAGGCTACCTGAAATGAAGAGATCTATCCAGGCCTTCTGATGATCTATGACCAGATCGTCCACATTAGCTTTCAGTAGCTCACCGAGCTCTTTTTTGGCTGATTCCCGGAGGCGGGCGAACGTCTCATCCAGCTTGGACGGTTCAATGGGATCTGAAGTCCTCACAACAGACAGGATATTGTCCGTGTACTCCATTTTTGGAAAAACCTGGATCCTGTTGTTGAGTTTTTTGGTGACTACCACCACCAGCACCATAAGGTTCTTCTCTAAAGGGACTCTGCCTGATGAGAGCAGGATCTCCTTGTCCTCCACTTTGTCAAAACTGGTGGAGAACTTGCTGTTGAGAGTGTTGTACGAAATCTCGATGCTGGCAGACTTATCGGACGGGTTGTTGATGTGAATCCTCTGAACGTAGACGTTGTGTCGACTCCTGTGGGCGATGAACTCCTCTCTGATGCTGACGCAGTCCCGGGACGACTGCACGGCCACAGGTGAAGCGCATCGAACTGACAGCACAGATCCTTTTCGGAACCACATCATGGACGCCCGCGCTTCGGTCTTCTTCCCCTCCAAATGGACGCCAACAATGGGCGAATATTCTGTCTGATGGACCGGAGCCGAACCAGGCTGTGAAGATGATGCGACCCAGAGTTTGTTAGAATCAGTGTCAATAAGAATATGGCCATTACCTGACACAAAGGGTGTGTCTCGCTGTTCCAGAGATGTGCTGTATAAACCCTCCCCTCGGTCCATAATCGACTGCCATCTGTGGATTTCCGCTTGGAGGCAAAGTCCAGCCACCCCGCCTGGCATGGACGAACCGCTAAAGATCCTCCAGCTGCGGTCTGGTCCAAGGTACCAGTAAAAAATAAGGAAGATGAGCAAGCCGATGAGAAGTCTCCTCGCCCAGCTGCTTGATAACAAGCCTGGCAGCCCCTTCAGTCGTTGCTGGAGCCACATTATTTGCATTCAATGCACCAAGAACCCGAATACTTGAGCGTCACAAGTTTATCCAGTTAAAAAGTCAATGAGCGATTGCATGTTACAGAGTGGCTTCGCTAGGGTGAGGCTACATTAGCTCGACTACGTACCAACGAGTTGAAATGAATGGTGTCGACACTGCGTCGCTTTTGTTGTTTTCATGTTCTCTCACCAGAGGAAACATGACACTCGCAAAGTATGACGGAAATTCAAGGCGTTTGATTTGACGTGTCAAAATGAGCAATTATTGAGAAATACCACCAGCGGAACCCGACGTTTCCGGTTTTTATAGGTGTCGCAAAGCTACAAGTCGTAAAGGCGACAGGAAAGTCGTAATGTAAAACAGTGCTGAATTCAGAGATACCACATAAATGAGCCTAGATGTTGCGAAGCGTCTTCCGAACTAAAAGAGACAGACGTCGTCACTTGTCGGCCATCTTAAGGACAGAGTCATGAGAGCAGGGGTCTCCAAACCGGTCCTCGAGGGCCGCTGTCGGTCCTGGTTTTTGTTCATACCGATCAAGCACAGACCTTTTAACTACAGTTGTTCCGATCATGTTTTTTTGCTCCCGATCCGATCCCGATCGTTTTAGTTTGAGTATCTGCCGATCCCGATATTTCCCGATCTGATTGCTTTTTTTTTTTTGTGCTCCCGATTCAATTCCAATCATTCCCGATAATTTTTCATATACATTTTGGCAATGCATTAAGAAAAAAATGAATAAAACTCGGACGAATATATACATTCAACATACAGTACATAAGTACTGTATTTGTTTATTATGACAATAAATCCTCAAGATGGCATTTACATCATTAACATTGTTTCTGTGAGAGCAGGGGTGGGCAAACTATTCCACAAAGGGCCGCAGTGGGTGCGGGTTTTTGTTGCAACCCATTAAGAGGACACATTTTCACCAATCTGCTGTTTTACAAATGCAATCAGTTGATTGCACGCAGGTGCTTCTCATTTCTGCTGAAACCTCATTGGTTATAATTAGGGCTGTCAAAATTAACGTGTTAACGCGCGGTAATTAAGTTTTTTTAATTAATCACGTTAAAATTTTTGACGCAATTAACGCACATGTCCCGCTCAGACAGTATTCTGCCTTTTGGTAAGTTTTACAGCAAGGCTTTTTGTGCTAACAGCGAACTCTTGTGGTCGCTTTGCGACATGGTTTATTGGTTTCTTGCCAGTTCAATGTGGCTGCACGACGTCTCTGTTGTGCTTATATGATCCTTGGACAAGATTTGTCCGTAAGTATGGTTGTTGTAAAGAATGTACATATTATGTTAATAAGCGAAATGTTATATTTTTTTGTATGAGACGCTTTTTGTTTATGTTCTATTTAATCTGTATAGCGTGCTAAGCTAACGTTGTTGCTAATGCAATGCTTGCGTACTTTTTTTTGGTAGTTTTACGACGGTCTAAAGAGGACAATGGTTTGAGGCCATTTTATAAATAAATCAGATGAAAAAGGAAGAAGTCTGATTATTAAGGCGTCATTCACTAGCTGTCTAGCTTTGGAAAATACGCTTCGGAGTGAGGACAGCATAGACAGATTTAAATGACAGTAGAGTGACATGCCCACTACAGTCCTTATGTACTGTATGTTGAATGTATATATCCATCTTGTGTCTTATCTTTCCATTCCAACAATTTATTTTACAGAATATATATATAGTTCACAGAAAAATATGGCATATTTTATAGATGGTTTGAATTGCGATTAATTGCGATTAATTACGATTAATTAATTTTTAAGCTGTAATTAACTCGATTAAAATTTTTAATCGTTTGACAGCCCTAGTTATAATATCTGTGCTGGGTCAGTTGGAACAAAGACCAGGACCCACTGCGGCCCTCGAGGATCGGTTTGCCCAACCCTGTGTGAGAGGGATCCACGGATAGAAAGACTTGTAATTCTTAAGAGATGAATGTGACTTTGTATATTGTGACTAAATATTGCCATCTAGTGTATTTGTTGAGCTTTCAGTAAATTATACTGTAGCCATTTAACTGTTCTGCCCAAATGCATGATGGGAAGTGGAACCATGACTGTGCGTAGTGGCACCAATTGATATATCTTCTCTGCGTTGGGCAATAACATAGGGTGTTAATAAGAAAAGATAGCACCTTGCTTTCCCACATTGCTCTCCACGATATTTCTAATTGTTGAGAGAGGGATTGTAAGGCTTTAGCCAATTAAAAAAATGCTCCAAAGACTGCCAAAATTCACTTTACTCGTTTAACGCTGCCTTTTAGCTCTATATATAGGTAAAACGGTGCCATTATAATTTGAACACGACAATGCGTGAGTGCGTCGTGCAGCGCATGCATTAATTGCTTTAAATATATTAGCGTGATTAATTTTAAAAAAATAATTACCGCCGTTAACGCGATAAATTTGATAGCCCTACTTTAAGCCAAAACTAAAGACTCTGGATGAGGGTAAGGCATTTTGTCTGTAACATTAAATACAAATAGAAGACGATTTAATTAAAAAATACATATAAATTAAAAAAAGGCATGTCCGATATTTTTTTGCCCATTCCGATACTTTGAAAATGATGTCATCTTTACTTTTAACCAATGTGGTTTGTACTAAAACAAGCAGCACCTGACTGCAAGCAACTGATTACTAGGGCTTCAAAACGATTAACATTTTTAATTGAGTTAATTACAGCTTAAAAATTAATTAATCGTAATTAATCGCAATTCAAGCCATCTCTAAAATATGCCATATTTTTCTGTAAATTATTGTTGGAATGGAAAGAAAAGACAGGACCGATATATAAATTTAACTACTGTACTCTACTTTAAGTACTGTATTTGTTTATTATAACAATAAATCCACAAGATGGCTTAATGCTTTTCACATTGGAAAATGAAATTAAACTCGATTAATTTCACAGTGTTTCTATTTTTGTTTTCATGTTGACATTCTCATTTTATCGCATCCTTGCCTTACATACTATTTTCATGGCGTAAAATGCGCCGCAACTGTTTTTTTTTTTTTTTTTTAAATGTCAACGCAGTGCACGGTACCCATAGTCTGTTGTATTTCTTCATACTAAGTGAGAGTCAACCTTCCACTGAGCAAACCAGCTTCTCCTCCCATCAAATAGAGGACTAGCAGTTGAAAGAAATGGAATAAAGCCTGTATTTTGTGGACTAACCAGTCCAAAACCTGGTCTAAAACGCCACTTTGCCTGGATTTAGTCAGCGTCCAAAAATTGTGCCCTGCGTGTCTTAACCTTCACCGAACCCCTTAGACTGACTCACCAAACCCTTGGGGTTCGATCGAACCCAGGTTAAGAACCACTGTATTAAAGTGAAGGAGGGATTTGCTTTAAAATACCTGAAGATGACGCAGTTTTCTACAGATTTCCAAACAGTTTGTTTTTAATAAACGTCAGCGATGCAGTAAATGTACCGCAATTGTACTAAATACTTAAAAATGATTATAACATGTAAAAAAATATTCAGCCAGCCTGAATAATAGCCAACTTTAGTCTGTTATAAACCAAGCAATTTATAAATTCATCAATAATTCAGTGAGTCCAGAGTATTTTAGGTGAGAACATCACTCACATAACGTTTTTTCAATCGAGCCGGCCAGAGTGGTTTTCTGTCACAAGATGGCCGATGATTAGGTAGTACGCCACTTACGCCGTTATAAGACATTTAGTCTCAGACACATGATATCTATGCAAGTTGTGGCACAATGCATATGAGTTTAAACCGTCCCAATGTAATTGTTTTTCAAGAGCGTCACTTTTTTTTAAATAAAATGTACTAAAAAATTCTTAATTTTTTTCCACATTCCCTATTGCAAAAAATACACATAAAAAACATTATTACTGTATATACAGTATACTGTATATATATTATGGTAACGTTTGGCGTCCCTTGACCTCGCACCCACAAAGCCGCGCATTTGTTTCCTGTTCTGGAGGCTTTAAGGAAAAAGTCGACCCACAAAAACTATGAGTCTCAGGGTGCATTCAATCACACAGCAAGAGGTTTATTGAAAAAGGCACACTTGGTTTCAAACCTGCCACAAACATATCCGAAACTAGCAGACACGTGGGGGTCAGGATAAAAACTTGGGGTCATACAGTATGTCATTCAGGTGGATGCAAACCTGTTTTCTTATCACCGAAAAGGAATTAGGTGGTTCTTTCCTTCTTATCACCTCAAAAGGGAGTAAATCTCCAGGAGGTAGCAGGCATCTATGCTTAATTCAAAGGAAAGAGATCATTTCTAGGTTCCAGTAAAAGTGAAACTACAGAACAATGGAGCACTACAGTGCCTTGCGAAAGTATTCGGCCCCCCTTTTCAACCTTTCGCCACATTTCCACCTTCAAACATACAGATATAAAAAAAAAATTAAATTGCCCCCCCCCCCCCCCCCCCGGTAACGCCCCTGCTTCAGACCGATGTCAAAGACTGGTAGATGGTTACTAAAAGCGTCTCACTAAAGTTACTTCAGCCAAAGGGGGTAACAGTAGCTATTAAGTGGTAGGGTGTCCTAACTTTTTCCTCAGTTAGAATATGCATTTTTGTTGATATATTTGGTTTAATGAGTAAAACAATGTTAATTTTTGTTATTTACCTGCAATTAAATCACTTTCTTTTGCAGCGATACAGAAAAACACGATCAGACATTGATATGAGAACATTTCTTAATAAAGAACTGAATATTTCATGGGGTGTCCTATTTTTTCACATGACTGTATATCGCAAATCGTATCAAATCGGAAGGTAGACAGAGGTGGGAACCTCTTGGTACCTCACGATACGATACGATTTGCGATACAAAGCTCACGATAACAATGATCTGATGATATGGCGATACAACGATTATCGATACATTGGTCAGGAAATCATTCTAGAATATTCTACAAACAACTAATAAACAGAAAAAAAAAGCTTCTGTTGTGAATGGCGTACCGCACGCAGGCTATTTTTAGACCGTGAAGCGGAAGTAAAGCCGAAGTGGGACATTATAGACCCGCCCTCGCATAGACCCAACGTAAAAAGTGCTACTTTTCGCAGGTAATCTTTCAAAAACGAACATGCCGATCACGCATTGTTTTTTTGGAACTTAGAAACGTAGAAACGACTCTAGACATTACGACCATGAAGGATGTTTTCTTCATACGTTCCCGGAAACCAAAAACTCGGGAGGAAAAAATGTGAAGACCGAATCAACTTGCGCGGACTTTAAACACCAGCTCGGCGAATCCATTCACATTTCATATGCAGTTAACATTATGTTGGGTTGGCATGGTCTTTCAGAGGACAAAAAGGTAAGCCATTTTTATATTTTTCTTTTTTTTTGCGTAACGTTGTGCCGTACTGCTTCTGTCTGACAATGAATGACCTGAAAAAAATTACAATGGTATCTGACTGCCACTGTTACCGTTTCTGTTATATACATATATATATATATATATATATATATATATATATATATATATATATATATATATATATATATATATATATATATATATATATATATATAAACAACTTTAGTAAGGGGGAAGTGTAAATATATTATAGGATTAAGATGTGTTATCATTGAAAAAATTCAAAGTGTTCGTTGGCTGTCACTGAGTAGCATTTGCGATCGCTACACAAAGCTAACTAAATTACCCCCAAGAACGGTAAGAGACGTAGGACAACCAGAGGATATATAAGAAAGACAGGGCTGATGGTAAAGGATAGCTTGTTGAAACCAGAGAATGTCATTCTCAGTCGCGTCGATAAAAAAAAGCTAAAGCTATGCTTAGGTCGGCTCGTTTTTTTCGTCTTTTTCAACCTTCGACACTAAAGCCATCTCTTTAACTGAATATTTTTATGTTCTTCCACATCTATGCCAGTCAATTTGGCACCAGGCACATCATTTTCGGAGAGAATTGGTAGGTTTAGCGCTGTAAACGTCTCCTTCGTACACGATTTCCATTCATTTCCTATTAGGGACAAACGATGGCTTGTCCTTGGTTAGCAACAGTAGCTAATGTAATGAATATTAATGAGCGGAAGTGACGTGTTGCTTGCGGTACGCCATTGGAATGAGTTTATCACTAGTAGACGTCCAATCAATTTGAACTGGGAGGGTGGCAGCGAATGAACATCCGTTCATTCGCTGCCACCCTCCCACTTCAAACGGATTGAACGTCTATGGCCGTCAGTGGCAGCCAATGCCAGGCAATAAGGTAATTTTGGGCTATTTAAGGTCATTTACCTGTTGATTTTCAATTGCTTCCTGTTGATTTTGGGGTATTTTACAGGTCACTTCCTGTTTATTTTGAGTTACAGAACAGGAAGTGGAATCACCCAAATGAATAGGCAGTGACTCAAACTCAACAGGAAATGACCTGTAAATGCCCTGAAAATCGGACAGAATGAATGTGAATGCTCTGGTTTCGAATGAACGAACGTTCCCAGTCTAAATGCAGCCTTAGAGTTAACTGTGACATTATTATGGTGGAAGATTTTGGTAGCAACTTGTTGGTTCCTTTTTATTATTATTTTTAGACATTGACACCTTTTTAAAACGATATCTTGATTCTTGGCAGGAGCATATCGATAACCTTTTGTGATACAAAGTATCACGATATATCACCATTTCGATATTTTGTCACACCCCTATTCCCATTCCTATACAAGAGGGAGGAGTGAGCGAGAGCAGAGAGGGAGAGAAGGGGGGCTTCTCCCTTTACGTTGCCGGGTCAGCAGGGAAAGTAATTCCGCACTCTCTTCCAGTCCTTTCCTTTCACACTCCATCCGTCTGTAAAGCTATTTTCGCCATGGAACTTTGGCCGACGCTGTTCCCCGTCCTTTTGTTGTGCACACTCCTTCCTTTAAGCGACTGTGACGAGCAGCGAGTCCCCGAAGGTAAGACAGACAGCGTGGCTTCCCCGTGTTAATTACTTTCTTGTAAGTGGCTAATGTTAATGGCGTCACACGTTCATGCAAATGACAGTGAACGCACCACGTAATACTTGAGGTGCTTTTTAAAAGTTCTGTGCTAGTTTTGTTGCAGTACGGAGGTTCATTACCAAAACACAACAAATCCCGCAAGTTTCTGCTGGAATTTTTGTGTTTTGGTCCTGGTTTGCCTGGTACAAGAACAAGTAAATGCTGGCTTTCTTAGCAGGGTTGTCGAGAGGAAATGAGGGAATTCTGTTTGTGGGGGACCCTAGCCTACCCCCACCTTTAAAAAAAAATCACTGAGTTGCGACTGTGCAGCTGACGTGGACTGGGCTGTTCTTGTTTGTTTCTGCCTCACAACCGGTGCATAGAATGAAGAATGTTGCTTCCACTGGGACTGCAAAATGTTCTGGAGAACAAGAAGCGTCTTGCATTAAAATTGAAGCCATTGTTAACCCTTCAAAGGACAAGTGACTATATTTTTGGTCATTAACAACAACAACAAAAAATTAAAAAAATTAAAAATAAAATAGACTAAGCGTCCACAAACAATACTAACATTTAGTCAAACCTGCATGACCAAAATGCGATGTCCCCATATGAGGACGCCAGGTTTAAATTATAATTATAATGTTATTATTTATTATTATTTTACATCATTTTTTGTATACGGCGGAAAACACTCAGGTGACTGGAAGTTCCGCTCTGAGATCCTCGATTTGGCCAAATTTCAAAATTGTCCGATATCATTGGGAAACTTAAAACCTCAAATTTCTAGGGGAAGAAAATTTTTGAACAGCAGGCCATTTTTTTTTTTTTGTTTTAAATGTTTTTTTACACAGCAAAACCCTATCTGGAGGTGAGAGCCCGCGAGAACAGAATTACAGACGCCATGACTCTTACGAGATATTATCGCGTAAATACTTTGTTTCGATCCAAAAACCCCATGTAGCATGTATCACTGAGTGTCAAGACCCAGCTGTGAATGGCCACAGCTGGATTTTGGGGGGATTTTATGCGTGAAACATGGTCATATAACAAGGGTCGCAATGCAGAAATCGCAGACATCAAGGAGTGGTCGAAATTTTCTTTTTGATAAATATGAGACATCAATGAATGATTCTAAGCTAAAAACGACAAACATTTTGAATAATAAACATAATTAATTACCATCGTTTTATGGCTGGGTTAAAACAAAAGCGGTTGCGCGATGTCTGTAAACGGGGGTTTTCAGGGTAAAACGGACAAATTAAAAATAGTTCGGGGGGTTCATGCGCCATGAATCTGCTATGGCAGCATATAGACATATTGTTCTATCAAACACAACAATTGTTTTGGCTTAAAATACAGCAGTTTCTTTTAAAGAGGAGTGCAAGAGCAGAAACTCCTTTTTCAGTCGTCTGTGTTTTCAGCCATGTATCACTGAGTGTTAAGATACAGCTGTGAATGGCCACAGCTGGATTTTTGGGGAATTTTATGGGTGAAACATGGTCATATAACAAGGGTTGCAATGCAGAAATCGCAGACATCAAGGAGTGGTCGAGATGTTTTTTTTTCATATATTTACCCTTTTAAGCGTTTTTTTTTTTTTTTTTTAATGTTTCTTTGTTTCGATCGATTATTTATCATCTAACATATCAGGGAAAATGCGAAAGTAACACACACACAAAAAAAATACAATTAAGCGATAGTTATGAGGCAGATATCCGTGACTTTTTTACAGACACCAATTTTGTCATTCTGACGTAATTTGTTTAAAAGTTTAAAACATGAGAGTGAATAATTTTTTAAAGTCGGTTTTTTGTTGTTGTTTTTTTAAAAATAAATATTGGATATTGAATAAGGATTGTAAGCTAAAAATGACAGACATTTTGAATAATAAATATGATTACTTACCTTCGTTTTATGGCTGGGTTGAAACAAAAGCGGTTGCGCGACGTCTGTAAACGGGGGTTTCCAGGGTAAAAGGGACAAATATGTCGGAAAACACAGACAAGACTGAAAAGGCAGTTTCTGCTCTTCACTCCTCTTTAAAAGAAACTGCGGTATCTTAAGCCAAAACAACTGTTGTGTTTGATAAAACAATATGTCTATATGCTGCCATTGCAGATTCATGGCGCATGAACCCCCCGAACTATTTTTAATTTGTCCGTTTTATCCTGGAAACCCACGTTTACAGACGTCGCGCAACTGCTTTTGTTTCACCCCAGCCATAAAATGAAGGTAATTAATTATATTTGTTATTCAAAATGTCTGTCATTTTTAGCTTAGAATCATTAATTGATGTCTAATGTTTCGTTTAAAAAAAAAATGACTTCACTTGCATATTTTAAACTTTTAAACAAATGATGTCACAATGAAAAAAATGGCATCTGTAAAAAAGTCACGGATATCTACCTCATAACTATTGCTTAATTGTATTTTTTTTGTTACTGTCACATTTTCTCCAATATGTTGGATGATAAATAATCGATCCAAACAAAGAAAAAAAAAAAAAAAAAAAAAACGTTTAAAAGGGTAAATATATGAAAAAGAACATCTTGACCACTCCTTGATGTCTGCGATTTCTGCATCGCGACCCTTGTTATATAACCATGTTTCACCCATAAAATCCCCAAAAAATCCAGCTGTGGCCATTCACAGCTGTGTCTTGACACTCAGTGATACGTGCTACATGGAGTTTTTGGATCGAAACAAAGTAAGTACGCGATAATATCTCGTTAAAGTCATGGCGTCTACAAATAATATTGCCCGTTTTTTTTGCTTTTAACCAAGAATTACGTCCATATCTATAAAGAATTGAGGGATTTCCGCATTTATTCACAAGAATTTTTAACGTAAAAAGCTCTGTCTGTGTTTCCACTTGGTCAGCTTTGACGGAGATAGGCCCTCTATTAATCGGCCCTGCATCCCGTGTCCCGTCAATACCTTTATGAAGTCTATGGGCAGGCAATGATTTAAATGAGTAAGAGAACAATTACTATAACTTTTTAAAATTGTTTAAACTCAGTTTACGCTTAAAATTCGTTAACACCTACTTTACACTTACATTTTAAACTAAAATACACAAAGAAGAACAGAAGGTAAATGTTCTCTTTATTTTTAGTTTATTATTATTTTTTAAATACCTTACATAAAGATAAAAATAATTATTATTATCTTTATTTAAAATATTTTTTCATTTTGCCCATAAAAATCATTTAAAAAAAAAAAACAAAAAGGACTTTTCAAAAATGATATTTCTGATTAACGCTATTTTATTTATTATTTTTGTTAGGCAAGGTAGGCAAAGTTGATGTGGTCCAAAATGCGAGCCGGAAACAGATGAACTGTGAAGTGATATTTATTGTACACGGGCAAGGTGTGGAGTGGCTGGTGGGTTGAGTGGTCAATGGCTGTGGGTGGAGCTGCGAGGGCTTGGATGGGTTTGTGTCCAAGGTTGACAGGCAATCATCTGGCACCTGCTCAATGCCCAGGCCGCTCATTAAATGCAGTGGTGGTTGCGGACGAGCTGCAGGTGTACTCCTAGCTCGTCCACACCCAGCCTGCCAAGCTTGAATCAATACCACAGTTAAAAACAGGAAGTGTTACAACAATAAAAGCGAAAGTAGAGGGGAGTGTGGGCAAGGACCACCACAATTTATCAACTTTAAAGTGCCATTGGGGCTATAATCACAGTGTATTTACTTTGGGTCAAATACGTATTTAGTCAACCACCAATTGTGCAAGTTCTCCTACTTGAAAAGATTAGAGAGGCCTGTAATTGTCAACATGGGTAAACCTCAACCATGAGAGACAGAATGTGGAAAAAGAAACAGAAAATCACATTGTTTGATTTTTAAAGAATTTATTTCCAAATTAGAGTGGAAAATAAGTATTTGGTCACCTACAAACATTCAAGATTTCTGGCTGTCAAAGAGGTCTAACTTCTTCTAACGAGGTCTAACCAGGCTCCACTCGTTAACTGTATTAATGACACCTGTTTTAACTCATTATCGGTATAAAAGACACCTATACACAACCTCCACACTCCAAACTCCACTATGGCCAAGACCAAAGAGCTGTTGAAGGCAGAGGTTGCGCTACACTTTTTCGTTGTCTGTCATTTTGACTGACAGTGTCATAAAAATCCGGTCATAATCTATTTTTACCCGTCACTTACATTTTTAAAATGATAATAATGACATATTCAATAGTATTTCGTTTTCATTCATTTTTAATTAATATTCTGTCCGAAAAAGCTTAACAGAGAATCCACACCGTGCCATCACACATCAAGCAGATGAATATGTAACTTTTTCTCCGCAGTGACAAAAACAGCTGACTGTGGCCCCAGTAGGTAGGCTACATAAGGAATAATGAAATTAACAGTTCACCTGCTGTTGCCTGAACTTCGTCTCACACCTTCCTCCTGGTGCGCATGGACTTGAATTGCGTGCCCGCTTGTGCACATCAAATGTTTCAAGTGGGATTGCTGCAGAGGCTATTGTCATGAGGTTTTGGACTTTTGCCTCGGACAGACGACTTCTCATGGCCGTTTTGATGTAGTTCTGGAGGCTGAATCCGCACTCTGCGGCCACACTCTTTTTTTTCACCTCTTTTATCAACACCATTGTCGTTTTGGGGCTTTTTGAAGAAACTTCGGACACTCAGTTTCCTTGACATTTTTCCGAGTAAGGCCAACGACGTGATGCATCAAGAGAGACAATAGCTAATTAATATGCTCACTCACCACCCTGTGGTCTGGGGTGTGAATTGCAACCTGTCAAAATGACAGATGGACTTCAGTTTTTTCCGTCGCCGTTTTAAAAAAACGGTCAACGACAGAAAATATTCGGTTAACGCAACCCCTGGTCGAAGGACACCAGAGACAAAATTGTAGCCCTGCACCAGGCTGGGAAGACTAAATCTGCAGTTGGTAAAACGCTTGGTGTAAAGAAATCAACTGTGGGAGCAATTATTAGTAAATGGAAGACATACAAGACCACTGATAATCCCCCTCGATCTGGTGCTCCATGCAACATCTCACCCCGTGGCGTCAAAATGATAACAAGAACGGTGAGCAAAAATCCCAGAACCACACGGGGGAACCTAGTGAATGACCTACCGAGAGCTGGGACCACAGTAACAAAAGCTACTATCAGTAACACAATGCGCCGCCACTGCCTGCCAGGGACTCAAATCCTGCACTGCCAGACGTGTCCCCCCGCTGAAGAAAGTACACGTCCAGGCCCGTCTGCAGTTCGCTAGAGAGCATTTGGATGATCCAGAAGAGGACTGGGAGAATGTGTTATGGTCAGGTGAAACCAAAATAGAACTTTTTGGTAGAAACACAGTTTCTCGTGTTTGGAGGATAAAGAATACTGAATTGCATCCGAAGAACACCATACCCACTGTGAAGCATGGGGTTGGAAACATCATGCTTTGGGGCTGTTTTCCTGCAAAGGGAGCAGGACGACTCATCTGTGTAAAGCACAGGTGTCAAACCGATTCCAGAAAGGGCCAAGTGGGTGCTGGTTTGTTTTCCAACCAATGAAGAGGACACCTTTTCACCAATCAGATCATTTACATGTATAATCAGTTAAACTTTGTCAGGTGCTGCTTGTTTCAGCAGGAAGTTCATTGGTTAAACTCTCTTCACAGAATCGGTTGGAACAAAATCCAGCACCCACTTGGCCCTTTCTGGAATCGGTTTGACACCTGTGGTGTAAAGGAAAGAATGAATGGGGCCATGATTCGAGAGATTTTGAGTGAAAATCTCCTTCCATCAGCAAGGGCAATGAAGATGAGACGTGGCTGGGTCTTTCAGCATGACAATGATCCCAAAACACACAGCCAGGGCAACAAAGGAGTGGCTTCGTAAGAAGCATTTCAAAGTCCTGGAGTGGCCTAGCCAGTCTCCAGATCTCAACTCCATAGAAAATCTGTGGAAGGAGTTGAAAGTCCGTTTTGCCCAACGACAGCCCCAAAACATCACTGCTCTAGAGCAGGGGTTCCCAACCTATTCCACTAAGGCACACTGTGGGTGCAGGATTTCATTCTTACCAAACAAGATGACAACACTTTTTCCCCAATCTGGTGTTTTACAAGTGCAATCAGTTGATTGCAGTCAGGTGTGGCTTGTTTTAGCAGAAGCCTCATTGGTTCAACTGTCTCTGCTGGATCGGCTGGAACAAAAACCAGGACCCACAGTGTGCCTTGAGGACTGGGTTGAAAACCCCTGCTCTAGAGGAGATTTGCATGAAGGAATGGGCCAAAATACCAACAACAGTGTGTGAAAAGCTTGTGAAGAGTTCCAGAAAACGTTTGGCCTCCATTATTGCCAACAAAGGGTACATAACAAAGTATTGAGATGAACTTCTGGTATGACCAAATACTTATTTTCCACCATGATTTGCAAATATTTAAAAAAAAAAATCAAACAATGTGATTTTCTGGGTTTTTTTCCCACATTCTGTCTCTCATGGTTGAGGTTTACTCATGTTGACAATTACAGGCCTCTCTAATATTTTCAAGTGGGAGAACTTGCACAATTAGTGGTTGACTAAATACTTATTTGCCTCACTGTATGTTTTGTGTTATGTTTTGCTAGACGTCTAATCCATTTTGACTGGCAGCAATCATTAGCTTCCAGCCTGTCCCAGTCAAAATGAACTGGACTTCTAGCCCCATCTATGGCAGCCAGTGAATTAAATGAATGCTCTATAAAGGTTTAAATACAGTTTACATTGTTAGAATAGTTGACGTATTCCATCGTCATTGTACATTGTCATGCAAATAAATGTCCAAACTTTAATTTTAACTCGGCCAACAAACCAAGACCTTTTTGTAGATCATTTCATGGAGGACTGTCCTTTTTTTGGAAGTTGTTGCATAAATTACAACTGATCCACAAGGACAAGAAAAGTAACGTGGGCTATGCTAAAACTTTTGGAGAAGCCACAAAAGTATGGGGTTTGTTTACTGTGGCATGCCAAAAAATGAAACTAATGGAGTATGGCCAGGCTCAGTGACGCTATGCATCAGAATCTTACTATATATGGAATCCTGCTGACTAGTGTTGTCACTTGCACATAGTTTTAGAATAATTAGCCTGTCAATCATTTTATCAGTTGAGTAATTGGCTGCCAGTACCCGCGCTAGATTTCCAATCCATTTTTGACTAGGAGAGACATTTGCTTCCAGTCCTCCCAGTCCAAATAGGTCTAGAGCCATCGATGGCATTGAAAGATGGGTATTCACAGCCTTCCTCCCATTTTAAATGAATTGGATGTTTATTGTTATCATTGACAGGCAATGAGTTAACTCGGCTCAATGAGTGCTCTTAGCTAATTCGCTGCCAATTATCATGTTGCAAAATGAGGTGAGATGAATCCATGAAAATGTATCCTTAGACTTCATAATGGAATGATGATGTCTATGATTTATTGGTTAATCACAAAATTACTGGACAGATCAATCTATCAGTAACTCACTGCGAATTGCGACAAAAAAGTGAACATGGTAGAGAAAAACAGTTTTAAAGCTGTCAGACTAAAAACATTTGGGTTTTTTTAAGTATAGTATAAGTATACAGAGGCTTTCTGCGTGCCAACTCAAAATCTTTAAATGTCTTCAATGTTCTCTCCCAGATAAACTTGTGGTGGTGACCGTCGCAACCAAGGAGACTGATGGCTTCAAACGTTTTATGAGATCAGCAAAACATTTTAATTACACTGTAAAGGTAGGAAAATTGTTTTGTTTAGAAGCATGGTGACCTTGTGGTTTCTTCAGTTCTGAAAGTTGGGATTCTCATTTCAGTTACGACCTTCCTTTGTGGCGTTTGCACCTCCTTCCCTTTTTTGATGGTTATGTGCTATAATATAGTAAATTTATGAAATATTGAGACATTGTTGTCTCTGTGCTGCAGTATGTAATGTATATTGATCTGTTTTATTGACACTGCTATTTACAATTGTTTTGAATGTCTCACTTGCCACATGATTTGGCAGTTTGCTCTGAAAAGATGGAATTGACAGTGGAGCTCCCTGCATGCGTTGCGGGGGCCTGAGTAAAGTAAAATGTTATTAATTTGCCTTACTTTGGATGTTTTCATTATTGGCTAATTCTTTCCCAATGTAATGTACTAGTGAATATTAGGGGTGTAAATCACAAATTTCATACAATACAATTTTGTTTACCGATACTATAAAGTGCCACGATTCAAATCGATTATGTACACATTTAATACAATCAGTTACATTTCATCCTAAGCCAAAAAAATAATAAAAAACATTTTGGCCGATTTTAACAATTTTGTCGTTGAAATACTTCTTTTTCTCAAAACGGCATACTTAAAAGATTACCAATTTGTAGGCAGTATATACATAAAAAAATCATCGTCTCGCCCACCCGGGCGGTATGGTCTCTCCTTTCAAGCTCGGGTCCTCTATCAGAGGCCTGGGAGCTTGAGGGTTCTGCACAGGATCTTAGCTGTCCTTAGGATTGCGCTCTTCTGAACGGAGATGTCAGATGTTGTTCCTGGTATCTGTTGGAGCCATGCACCCAGCTTGGGGGTTACTGCCCCTAGAGTCCCGATCACTACTGGCAACACTATTGCCTTCACTCCCCACATTTTCTCCAACTCCTCCTTCAACCCTTGATATTTCTCCAGCTTTTCGTGTTCTTTTTTCCTGATGTTGCTATCGCTCGGGATTGCTACATCTATCACTACTGCTGTTTTCTGATGTTTATCCACCACCACTATGTCAGGCTGGTTGGCCATCACCAGTTTGTCTGTCTGGATCTGGAAGTCCCACAGGATCTTGGCTCGGTTGTTCTCGACCACCTTTGAAGGTGTCGCCCACCTTGACCCTGGGGTCTCCAGTCCGTACTCGGCACAGATGTTCCTGTACACTACGCCTGCTACCTGGTTATGTCGTTCCATGTATGCCTTGCCTGCCAGGATCTTAGACCCAAATCCATGAGAACTGCAATGAAGAAATTCAGAACTAGGAAATCATATTTTTCATTTATTTCCATATTATAGTAGAGCAGATTTAAATGTCATTACACGTGTATAAATACATATTAACAAAATACAGGTTAGCATCCAATCAGAGGTACAAAAATTACCAAGCGCAGTCTATACAATATGAACAGTTTGTAAAGATAAGAACAGTTAAATGCAGTACTGTAATTGGTTTAAGTAACAGTAATATACAGAGATATTGAAATGTACTACCGCCATCATAGCAAGTGGGTTTGAGTTAACAGTAGCATAGACCCCAATCATGTGACGTCACAACTCCGCCCCCCTGACTGGTGCCGCCTTATTGTCCGTCAGCTCATCATGTTTACATATTACCGCTACGTACATTCCTCCTATTACTGCGTGTTTTTCTGCTTGTCTAAGGAATCACCGCCTAGTAAACGAACCCAGAAACCTTCCTGAAAATCGTTAACATTGATTAATCAAAATGGTGAAGTCATGTGTGGCGGTTGGTTGCAGTAACAGAGAAGATAAACGGACATTTTAGTAGTTGCTGTGTGCCCATTGTTAAAAGGGCAAATCTCGAAAGCAGCAAGGTTTGTTTATCTCGGTCCATGATGCGTTTGTGTCGACAGCCGTCAGACAGCGGCGAAAACATCAATATGATGCCAACACGATCGCAGACATCACCAGACGGAGACTACGAAGCTCGTCACCACGGTCGCGCAGCAAGAAGGTGAGCGCAACAACAGGTGTTGTGCCGAAAAATAGCCGCCCTGCGTGAAATGTCCCCCCTGACGGGAGCGCCCACATGGAAACGACTTCCTTGTACCGTGAATATGTATTATTTTACTCTGCTTTAACTAATAAATGTCATACCTGTGCGATTGTCATTGGGATATGGTCGTGAAAACCTGTAGACTAATACATTTCTGTTCAAAGATGGTTATGTGGCCCAGTCCACGATTTGTTACTAAAATACAGTACTAATATTTTGTGTAATTGAATTATTTAAAACTGATCTTACAGTCGTAAATCCATTATTGTAATGCTTCCATGAAAACATTTGATGTTTTCACGTCAATAAAGCGTTATAAATAAGCGCTCCCATCAGGGGGGACATTTCACGCGGGGCAGCTATTTTTCGGCACACACCGGCCCGTTGTCGATCAAGTTTCATTTTACAATCGTGACAACGGTGACGCTCAGCTGACCAAAAGTTGGCTTATATTCGGTCCGATATATCCGATTTTGGGTACCCGACTCCTCATCGTAACATAAACTGGAGTATGATTGGAAATTTTGTAGTCTCATGACGAGCTCTGACGCACGGGACGGGACCGGACGGGAGGAAACATCGGTTTGGGCATCAAATATGGATCTGGCGACTGGATCGACCGAAGCTTTTCCAAATAACGACTTTTATGCAACACATCCAATGAGTTTACAGCGTCTGAAAGCACCGGGGCTTCCATAATTTGCAAGTGAATCCACCTTTAGAAACTACGATCATTGACAATACGGACACTCAATGACGGACAATATGGCGGCACAATACAGCGATCACGTGATTGTGTGACGTTGATGATTGGGGTCTATACACAAAAATAATACAGATATGATATTAACAATATAATAGATGGTGTTACTGTGGTTTACAGAAATTATACAAATGTGCTATGAACAATAAAGTAATTGGATTAACAGTAGTGAGAAAAAAACTTGTACTATGAACCCATACATAATTAATGACAAACATTCGTAGACAAAAGTCTCCTCGTTGGAAGAATTGAAGAATTCTTTGGTGTTTTCAGGTTCTCGGTCGGGGTCAAAAATGGACAGGAGGAGATTACTTGTCTCCTGGGGGAGGTCAGAAAGTGCGAATTCTGAAAGCAGCCCTGGAAAAAATGAAGGATGAAGATAAAATCATTCTTTTTGTTGACAGGTAACTTTTTTTCCCACTTTTAATGTTTGGTAATGAGCCTCCTAACAAACTTGCACTCTATTCCATTCTGCTTTATTGTCGGTTGTAACAGTAACCTCAGTGGCTCAGTGGAGAAGAAAATAGTTACGAAAAAAAATCTTTTTTGGTGTGTTGGTCACTGGCTTGCACCATTGCTGTGTGACAATCAGTGTTGTTAACAACGTCGTTAGAGTATAACGGCGTTATTTTTGGAATTAGTGAGTAATCTAATTAATTACTTTTATATGTATCTATTTCCAATGCTAAATCTGAATAAATACATTGAACACCCCCCCAAAAAATAATGCTACATCGCAGTTTTTATCTCATCGCGGCGGGTTCTGGTCCCCTTGAACAAGGGATCACTGTAATATATATATATATATTTTTTTTTTAATAACCAAAAATAGTCACTTGCCCTAAACTTTTCTTGAATGTTGTATCCATAAACCTTGTGTCACCGGCTGTCACGGTTCGGTGCGGGTTCAGCACAACAGGAAAAACAAAAAGGCTTTTTTCTCACAGCAATTGAATGTTAATTTTTGTATACCATTACACTCTTATATAGGTGAATTTTTAAATGTAAAAAATGTGACCTATGTTTTTTTTTGAATGGAAAAACAGTTGTTTAATTAATTTAATCAGTTAAGATAAACATATTTGATATGAAAGACGTTATAGAATGGATCGTGTAATAACGTTTAGAACATGAAAAGTAAAGTCAGATACTTCGCTGAGTAACTAATTACTCTTACATTGAGGTAATTGAGTTAATTTTGGGAGAAGTAATCTGTAACTGTAACTAATTACTCTTATAAAGTAAGGTTAACAACACTGGTCAGTATTATCTTCTGTCTTTCCTTTTTCTGTTCCACAGTTATGATGTTATTTTCGCATCAAGTCCTAAAGAGCTACTTAAGAAGTTTATGCAAGCCAATCACAAGGTGGTCTTCTCCTCTGAGACACTGATATGGCCCGACAGACACTTGGAGGACAAATATCCACATGTCCGGGAGGGTAACAGGTTCCTTGGATCAGGGGGTAAGCTGCTTATTTTTACATAAGACATTTGCTATTGTGTAAAATTAAAATACAGAATTGTTGTTCCTCCTAATGTGTATTAGTAATATGGTTCAAAAATAGGGAGATTTTCATGAATCCTACATAAAGCACTTCAGCCAGAGATAAGGTGGCTTAATGGTTACAGAAAGGTTGCAACAAGTAGTTTTTTATGGTGGTGCATTCACAGCTGGAGAGTAGGTTGCTCTTTTTAGAACAAAGATAGTTTCTCAAAGTCAGCAGGAAAAAAAGCAAACCTGGCTGAGATAATGAGTCCCAGAAGTTTCAAAGCTAGTTTGTATATTGGCACAGAGCCTGTTTGAGCGCCCTTTATTATTGCTTTCCTCAGGTTTTATTGGCTACCTTCCCAACATCAAGGAAATGGTTGCTGGGTGGGCAGGAGAAGACGGTGACAGTGATCAGCTGTTTTTCACCAAGATTTATATCGACCCTGAGAAAAGAGTAAGAAATGTTCTACTATGGGACTCGGTTTGGTGTTGTGGTTTTTTGGGAGGGTTTGTTGTTTGGCCATTACCTAAAATGTATTTACCTAAGAATAAAACATACATTACTGTGTTTCAGAAATCCATAAATATTACACTGGACAGCAAATGCAGATTGTTTCAGAATCTTCATGGATCTCTTGGTGAGGGAATCAATTCATCTTTTGTCATGCATGCCTTGAGAGTTTGTCCCCTCAATTTCATTCTGCCAAAAATGCTGATAAGACCGTCTCCATCTCCAAAGTTTCCTTTTCACATTTTGCTCAATGTTCAGTTCTATTTAATACAACACATTGAAAGAAGTTGCAGCTGGCTAAACAGGAACTGCATGTTTAAACATGAGCTGAACTCTGCAGTTTGTGTTGCAGTAAGGAATTTGTTAGTTCTACGTGAGACAGGGGTGATAAAGCTCCCATAGTCAGCATCCAACTGAATCAAACTGTACTGCCACATCATTCATCCAAAAAACAAAGCGGCATACAAATACAGACTTATTAGTTAAAATTCTGTACTTATTCTGTGACTTATTAATGTTCTGAGTATGTACTGTATGTGTAAACTCTTTCCAGACGAAGTGGTCCTAAAATTTGAGGAGCGACATGTGCGAGCCAGGAATTTACTGTATGATACTTTACCAGTTATCATCCACGGGAATGGGCCAAACAAGGTACTACTTATACACTACAAAACAATAGCATGGCAAAGACTTTTAAGAAGGTATTTTATGTGATTGGAACTACAGTGTATCCCAAAAGTGAGTACACCCCTCGCATTTCTGCAAATATTTAAGTATATCTTTTCATGGGACAACACTGACAAAATGACACTTTGACACAATGAAAAGTAGTCTGTGTGCAGCTTATATAATAGAGTTCATTTATTTCCCCCTCAAAATATAGTCATTAATATCTAAACCCCTGGCAACAAAAGTGGGTACACCCCTTTGAAAAAACGTACATCCCTGAATGTCCAAATTGAGTACTGCTTGTCATTTTCCCTCCAAAATCTTATGTGACCCGTTACAGAGTGCTGTCAGCATTGCTGCAGAGATTGAAGAGGTGTGTGTGTGTGTATGTGGGGGGGAGAGACTCATTCCCACCACCATGCTTGACTGTAGGCATGACACTCTTAGCTTTGTACTCCTCACCTGGTCGCCGCCACACATGCTTGAGACCATCGGAACCAAACAAATTAATCTTTGTCTCATCAGACCATAGGACATGGTTCCAGTAATCCATGTGCTTTGTTGACATGTCTTTAGCAAACTGTTTGCGAACTGTCTCGTGTTCAGTCTTCAGAAGAGGCTTCCTCCTGGGGTGACAGTCATGCACACCAATTTGATGTAGAGTACGGCGTATGGTCTGAGCACTAAAAGGCTGACCTCCCACCTCTTCAATCTCTGCAGCAATGCTGACGGCACTCCTGTAATGAGTCACATGACATTTTGGAGGGAAAATGACAAGCAGTACTCAATTTGGACATTTAGGGATGTACGTAGTTTCTAAGGGGTGTACTCACTTTTGTTGCCAGGGGTTTAGATATTAATGGCCATATTTTGAGTTATTTTGAGGGGAAAATAAATTAACTCTATTATATAAGCTGCACACAGACTACTTTTCATTGTGTCAAAGTGTCATTTTGTCAGTGTTGTCCCATGAAAACATATACTTAAATATCTGCAGAAATGCGAGGGGTATACTCACTTTTGTGATACACTGTATACTGTATTTTTTTTTAAAAAGTAGAACTGTAGGGGTACTAGAGAGCAGACTTACACGTAAGCAGCTAAATTCAAAAGAATAACCATAATTCTGACCTCTGAGACCGTTGACCCTTTCTTCTTGTCATCATATCACCTACCCTGCAAATTTGAGTTAAATAGGCTAATTATCGTGAAATTACTTTTTTGACCTCTGTGACCCTGGACCTCACTACCCTAAACTGTAATCACTACTTCCGTTTCATATTACGAACATATCCTGCAACTTTAATAATAATCCCGCGATTCCTTCTTGAGTTATCTTGAACACCAACATACAAACAGACAGACAAACAGACATATGGAACCGAACCAATAACATCTGCTTTTGTAATTATTACATTAAGATTACACCAAACTAGTATATATAAACTATATTTACAAACTATATAATATGATAAACGATTCAAAACAGTTATAGTAGATGCATTGAATTCAATTGTTTAGAAGGTGTTTGAAGAGTAAAATTAAAACACCCTGGAAAATGTGGCCAACTGATTAGAAAATAACACTGTAACAAACATAAAACGGGTAAAACAAAAAGAAAGGTAAACAGATGACGGTAAAATACTAGCAGCTGCAGTTGGCAAAATTGTACTGTTAAAAAACTGAAAAATGTTTCATGTCCGGTTAACAACTATCTACTATAAAATAAACGACATTTTAAATGTTCTTTTACAGCACATTACTATAAATACTATTTCTAATAGTGGTGATGACATCATAGCGCTGTCTTTCTCACCACTTGCCCCCTCAACCAGGATTTGAATCCGCATTGCCACTGTGGTAGTTGAGCGTCCTGACTACTGAGCCAAAAGTCCAGTCCCGTTTCAGCTGACAGTACATTTTCAGGGAGCAATGTTTTCTTCACCTTCTAAAGGTGTTGAACAAAATAATGGAAACACCTTTGAAAAATCAACAAAAAATAATTTAATATGGTGTAGGTCCGCCTTTTGCGGCATTTACATCCTCAATTCCAGGATTTCAATCCGCATTGCCACTGTGGTAGTTGAGCGTGCTGACTACTGAGCCAAAAGTCCAATCCCGTTTCAGCTGACAGTATTTTCAGGGAGCAATGTTTTCTCCACCTTCTACAGGGGCTGAACAAAATAATGGAAACACCTTTGAAAAATCAACAAAAAATAATTTAATATGGTGTAGGCAGAGGCATCGTGTCCCATTAGGCAAACCAGGCAATTGCCTAGGGCCGCCGGCCAGCAGGGGGCCCTAGAGGGCCAACATATTTAGCACACGCAGCTTTACTGCACTGTCACACTTGTCGCTGCCAGTGAAAGCCTTGTGTCTAAGTTCCCTGAAGGGGCCCCTTCACTCGCTCTACACCCCCCCCCCCCCCCCCCCCACGTGATTCAGAGTGAGAGTGAGCGGCGATTTGGCTTTTTTTTTTAAATTGGCATATATCCAAAATGAAGAGAAGTTATCCTTCTGAAAGCGGCAAAAGAAAAAAAAAAAGCAGAAGAGGAGAAAAGGAAGCAAGACAGCGGTGAGTGTACTATGTTACTGTAGTTTATGTCCTAATGTAGTAGAAACCGGGCACTTTAAGTGTCCTAAAAAGCGCTCTATGAGACTGAGGCGTTATTCTACTTTTATTAAATATGCTATTGCTCCAAGTCCAACTGTCCCCCTTACTTGCACACGCTCGAAGGGCCCCATGTTGCCTGGGGCCCCCGGGGACCCTTGCTACGCCTCTGGGTGTAGGTCCGCCTTTTGCGGCAATTTCATCGTCAATTCTCTGAGGTGTTGAATCATAAAACTTTGAATTGTTTCCAAAGGAATTTTAAGCCATTCTTCAGTTAGAACACACTCTATTTTACAGACGATGGTGGTGGAAATTGATGTCTTAACTGAATCTCTAAAACAGACCATAAATGCTCAATGATGTTGAGGTCTGGGGATTGTGCCGGCCATACGTTATGCTCAACTTCATTAGAATGTTCCTTATCTCTAGGTGTTTCCATTATTTTGTCCAACCAGTCTTCAGTAGCTTGGTAGTCAGCATATTCGACTACCAAGAGGACAATGTAGGTTTGAATCCTGGTTGAATAAAGGGAAAAGGAGCACAGTGATGTCATCACTACCATCAAAAACGTCTATATATGATCATGGTATACATTTATTTATTTTTACTAGGGCTGTCAAAATTATCGCATTAACGCGCGGTAATTAATTTTTTTAATTAATCACGTTAAAATATTTGACGCAATTAACGCACATGTCCCGCTCAGACAGTATTCTGCCTTTTGGTAAGTTTTACAGCAAGGCTTTTTGTGCTGCAGCACAACAACGAACTCTTGTGGTCGCTTTGCGACAGGGTTTATTTTTTTCTTGCCAGTTCATATGGCTGCACGACGTCTCGGGCTGACGCCTACGTTGTAATGTTGTGCTTATATGATCCTTGGACAAGATTTGTCCGTAAGTATGGTTTTTGTAAAGAATGTACATATTATGTTAGTAAGCGAAATGTTCTATTTTTTGTATGAGACGCTTTTTGTTTATGTTTAGTGAACCTGTATAGCGTGCTAAGCTAACATTGTTGCTAATGCAATGCTTGTGTACTTTTTTTTGTAGTTTTATGACGGTCTAAAGAGGACAATGGTTTGAGGCTATTTTATCAATAAATCAGATGAAAAAGGAAGAAGTCTGATTATTAAGGCGTCGTTCACTAGCTGTCTAGCTTTGGAAAAAGTAGACGCTTCGGAGTGAGGACAGCATAGACAGATTTAAATGACAGTAGAGTGAAATGCCCACTACAGTCCTTATGTACCGTATGTTGAATGTACAGTGGGAGAACAAGTATTTGATACACTGCCAGTGGATTTTCCCATTGGCAGTGTATCAAATACTTGTTCTCCCCACTGTATATATCCATCTTGTGTCTTATCTTTCCATTCCAACAATTTATTTTACAGAATATATATAATTTACAGAAAAATATGGCATATTTTATAGGTGGTTTGAATTGCGATTAATTGCGAATAATTATGATTAATTAATTTTTAAGCTGTAATTAACTCGATTAAAAATTTTAATCGTTTGACAGCCCTAATTTTTACACTTTACGGTTTTCTGTTGGTTTTTTTACGGCAATATTTTATTTTACTGTAAATAAATTTGGTGGTCTAAAATGCCTCATCACTGTTTGCAAAAACGAGCTCGTGTAGATCTGCATACAAACACAAATATAGAGCCCAGTAAAAAAAAAACAAGGTGCAAATTGTAAAATAAGTCCAGTTCACTGCAACCTAATTAATGACAAAATGTTAATGTCAATGTCAATTAATGTCAAAAGTCGTTACATAATTAATTTCAGGTATCATTCAGGCAGATGTGATTCCATCACAGTTTTTATAAGCTTATAAATTACTTCTCAATTGTCTCACTGTTTTTTTTTCTCCTCAAGTAAAAAGTCCTTTGACAGGCTTAATGTCCGTCAGACTGCTTCATCTATATATGGACAGTAAAAAAATTAATCAGAATTAATCTTTGACTGCAGCATTTTGATGATCTACAATAGCTCAACACACCCAGTCATAAAGGGCCTATAAATGTGAATATACAGTATTTTAGTTGCATGCTGACCACAGTATGCTAAATATTTTAAATTTAAAACTTATACTTTAAACTTAAAAAATACTTTCATAATGTACAAAGAGCACCGTCAAAGTAAGGACATCCTGACATTCTTGCCACACTTGCAAATGTTGTTCGTGATATTCCTGGTATCATGACAAAATCCATGATTTAAAGGGATCCATGGATAAAAAGACTTGCAGTTCTTAAAAGATAAACGTTATTTTTAGTTAAAATCATTTGATATAAAACCCCTCTTAATGTTTTCGTTTTTATACAACTTGTAAAATTTGTTTAACTAGTAGGTCGCCATTGTTGTTTACGTCGCAGGGCGGTGATGTCACATCGTTTAGCTGCTGGGTAGTGATGGGAATCGAGGACCGGTTCCTATAGAGAACCGGTTCCGTGTGTTTCGATTCCATGGAATCGTTTGGCAGTTGATCTAACAATTCTCTTATCGATTCCTAACAGTACAATTTACGTCACGTAACTTACTTATGTTACACACGTTAAATTCAGCAAATGAGACTACATAGTAATTCAAAGTGGGACCAACCACCAAGTTTAATCTGAGGAGTGGTTGCCGAGTGATTATGCATAAACTTTCACAGGCCAAGTAATTATTCATGAGACTACTTAAAGAAATGGTGATCTTTCAAAAAAAGTCTATTAATGGGTCGATCTTATTCCTCGTCGAATACTCTATAAGAAAAATATATATGCATCTAAAATAATCCTAAACGATTTTATTAGCAATTTTAATAGTCCTGTTAGAACGGTTCCTTGGGTATGCTTTCGTTCCCATAGCAACCAGTTAGTTACTTCCTGTTATTGTCCAACGTCACAAGCGCTGCGTATTCTGGGACCGAGAATCAGCGTAAGGTGCGCATTTCGAGCAGAGTGTGGCCACCTGTTAATCTGTTTGCGTCCATGAACGAATTTAAATATTTCCTCTTCATGTCATAAAGTTCTTATGATAAGTTAGAGCCGATATCAGCGCGATCATTTCGTGTTTTTACTGTTACGCCGGCTGGTTTCCCCTACTCGCCCTCGCTGCGTCTCCCGCTCGTTCTCGCTACATCGAGGAGAGCGTTGTTTACATTATATTCGCATTGCACATTTGTGCACTTCCGGGTTGTGCGCGCGCACTCCACTCTCCGCTCCTTGTGTTCTAACCGACGCCCCGAGGCGAATGAACCATAAAACATATTTAACCCAGAACCTCATACAGTTCATCAGTCCAAATTAGAATCGATAAGAGAATCGATAAAGAATTGAATCGTTAAGGAATATCAATAATGGAATCGGAATCGTAAAAATCTTATCAATCCCGTCCCTACTGCCGGGCTTCCAGACTATGACTCTAGCGATATAAACATGTCATCTGTTCAACACTTTCAATTTAAACCCGAGAGGAACATTAATGAACATAACAGCACTGTCGATATTTCACAAAACGAGCAGCAAAAGCAAAATGGACAGGAAAGACAGAATGAGACAAGACGAGAGTAGGGGGAAAAAACAGTATTCCGCCAAAATGTGCTACACAGGCGAAACGTCCTGCAAAAGGCGAATTTAACAGCCAAAGTACTGCCGTGCGCTTTCAGCTTGTTTTGTTTAGATGCATACAGACAAAACATACCAAAGATGCCTTAAGGAAATACTTAAACGTAGCAATATCAAATAAGGGTAGTTCAAACACGCTACGTGACTAATGTGGTCAACAGATCAACAGCCTGCTTTAAAGGTACCACAAGAAAACAATGCTTAAAAGTATGAGAGGGAAACACATGCAAAAAGTATTTTGAGGCAATGACAAGGTAATAAAAGACTCAATAAAAACACAAATAGTAAGTACTCGCTGCTTTTAACCGGTGAGCGCATGTGTTGGACGTCTCGCCGCGTAGAAGGAATTTCAGTAACCCAGTAGTATTCGTCAAGTGACAGTGACAATCTACGTCATCACCCCAAGCGTCCATTGCGCGCTTAAAACAAGGCGCCCTCCGTAGGTCAAAACTTGTACTAAATATTGATTTTTAAATCAATGGCAATATTTTATGTGTTTCTAATGACATATTTTAGTAAAAGAGAACAATTGTGGCTTATTACAGCCTACAAGTCTTTATGTCTGAGGTTCCCTTTAAAAAATCTCTTGTTAAAAATCCTATCTATCGGTGTGATAAGAGAGATGACATGATGAGAAAACCTAAAAGAATACTTTCCTTTACAGCTTGAACTTAACTACCTTGGTAACTACATACCAAACACGTGGACATTTGAGACGGGCTGCACAGTTTGTCAAGAGGACCTACGGCCACTCAGGAACCTTAAAGTTGGTCAAAGGTTTTTGGCCAGTGCTCAATTTCCAACCACCTTCCACTGACAATCATGTTTTTTGTCCTCCCCTTCAGGAAAGTGAATATCCTTTGGTGGTGATTGGCGTTTTCATCCAGCAGCCCACCCCATTTGTCACCGTATTTTTTGAACGCCTGCTGAAGCTTCAGTATCCTAAAAACAGGCTAAAGCTCTTTATTTTCAACAAGGTAACAAGAACTGAATGCACAAATTTTAACTGATAGTAAAAACATTTAGTGCTGAAACGATGAATTGATTAAATTGGTAAATCGATTAGAAAAAAGCTTTGAATCAAATTTAGCTGCTTCCATTATTCGTTAGTGTGGTGTCGTAATGGTTTGTTTTGAGTGTGTTGCCTTTAGTTTTATTGATTTGGGTGGAGACACTGCCCACTAGTGGGAACAGTGAATATGACATAACTAATCTAACATGACTGAATCCAGCAGCTCCCTGTTGAGACCAACATAAGGTAAGTTTTTGTTTGCGCTAATATGTTTGTTTATGCAGTTGTTATTTAGTTGAGAAGAATATTTAGCGTTTTTTTTGTTTTTTGTGGGAATATGTGTTTGAATGATTTGTTAAGAACATTGTTTAAAAAAAAAAAAAAAAACTATAAAAAAGCGTTTTAAAGCGTTTAAGCTAGCAGGCTTTTGCTATTCAAGTTAAATCTCATTTATTTATTTTTTTGATACTGCTTGAAGCTAATATTTTTTGTTTTTTGTTTTACATCTCCTAAAATTTGTCCTGCAACACATTAAATATTCGTGATCCGATTACTCTATTCGAACTAACTAATCGATAGATTAATCAATTACTGATATAATCGATAGCTGCAGCCCTAATAACAATTCCCAATGAATTATGTTTTCTTTTTTTTTGACGATATCATATCTTTAAGTAAAAACAAATTATTATTTGCACACAACATGTAATGTAAGAATTGTTGCCTCCTGCTCAATACTTTGACAGACATTTGTATGTTTTGTTTTTCTACTATAGGAGCCTCATCACGAGCGTGAAGTCAGGTCTTTCCTGCAGGACCATGGAAGTCTTTATCTGGATGTCAAGTTTGTTGGTCCCGAAGAGGAAATGGATGTAGCAGCTGCACGCAATATGGGCTTGTGAGTTGCCAAATCTCAATAATTAATCGTGAATGCAAATGGACTCATTTCCCAATGTTTCTCTTTGTATTTCACCTCTTTTAGTGATATGTGCAGAAAGCAGACAGACTGTGACTATTTCTTTAACTTGGACGTTGAAGTTGTTTTGAAGAATGAAAACACACTCAAAATTCTCATTGAACAAAACCTGTAAGTATGTTTCTCAAGTTTCAGTAATGATCACCTTGCTATGTTGCAATATTCTTATAGATTTTTTTTTATTAGTTTGTTTTGAAAATGAGTTCGAAAGACTACAACTGGGCAACAATTTAGGGGATGAAGGTTTTTTTTTGAGTGTTGTACCGATACTAGTGTCAGAAGGGACCCCGAAAAACGGGCATCAGTATCAGCTAGGACTAAGAAACACCATGCCAATGTGGTGCAATATATACTCTTAAAGGATTTAGTTTCCAACAGTAGTTGCCCTTCCCAAGATGGCCACCAATTATGAATACTGAAGAAGAACAACAAAAATGTTTTTTTTTTTTTTTTTTTTTTTTTTAAGCCTAGGAAAGTTTTTATTCTGTGGTAAGTGTTGCTGCTGTTGTCATTTAGCAGTCATATTTTCGATTTATGGGCATATACTTTAAAACAGGGGTCACCAAATCGGTCCTCAAGGGCCGCTGTGGTCCCAGGTTAATCAAAGAGGTACCTCGACCAATGAGATGAGCGGGATTGTCATTGTGATACTCGTAAGCTCATTGGTCACAAAGCAGGAGAGGCGGAGGATTACCGTTGCCTGCATGAAGTATTCATTCATTCTACAAATCAGACACTATTTTCGAGTTTCATGATAACACCAGATACTGTGTGTCCCCTTTGAAATGTACTTTTTTTTTTTTCTGAATATTGGGTTATTCAGGCCCAGGATGATCTGTTTTTCTCCATGACGTCAGGTTTTTACCTTACCACATGACTGATTAACTCCAATCCGATGACATCAATGTACTTGTTTACGTCCATCAGCGCCTCTCTTTGGCCCCATCTGTCACTACAATCTCAACCTGAAAATCAAATTAAAACAGTCATCAAACAAAGGCAGCGCCGTTTCGTTTACACAAGACATATCAATACAACCAACCTTCGTCTAATTCCCAAATCATCGCTACCCCTTATAAAACAAAATTATCTGAAACTGGCGTTATTCAATTCCCGATCAATCAATAACAAAACACACACTTTTAATGAATTCATAACAGAAAAGAACCTAGACATTCTCTGCCTCACCGAAACCTGGCAAAAACCATCAGAATATCTTTCTCTTAATCAAACCACTCCCACTGGATTCACATACCTTGATTAACCCCCGCACTGTGGGCCGAGGGGTTGGCATTGCTATTATCTACAGGAAAACTATCAAGACAACTGCCATCTCAAATCCGTCCTAGTTTGAACACCTTGTCTTTAAACTCTCCGGCCCTTGTCCTCTAAATAATAGCAGTAATTACTCCATCACTTCTCCTCCTGGGTGATTTTAATCTGCATATTGACGACACTAACAATAAATTGGCCACTGAATTCTAAATTTCACTCAGCATATTAACTTTCCTACACACAGTCAGGGTCACATCTTGGACCTAGTCTGCTCCTCCAGTCTAAACATCCAGCAGTTAAACAGCTACAACCTTCAGATCTCCGATCATTTGCCAATCAGTATGGACATTGACATTCTTATCCCCATAACCAAACAAAACTGTATCATAACCTTCAGAAATCTTAAATCCATTTCTCTCACAGCCTTATCAGCCTCACTCACCGAGTATCTATCTGCCTCGCCTGCCCCGCCACCTAACTACCCCACTGTCCTGTTAAATTACTATAACACCATACTCTCTTCCTGCTTGAAAATGTGTTCAGAAGACTACACTGGGCAACAATTTTGGGGAAACAAGGGTTGCTTTTTTTTGTGTGTGTTGTAGGGCTGTCCCAAACGACTAATTTTCTCCCGATTAGTCAACCGACTATTTTTACGATTAGTCGACTAATCTAATAATTATTTTATTTTATTTTTATTTTTATTTTTTTTACTAATTTAGCAATGAAATTTTTGTTGACGCTTATCAATTCACAAAAAACATATTGGAACACTCAAATTATTTATTAAAGTACAAATAAACACGTAAATAACAATAATAAATCACAAATAAACAATGAGTTCAAATGCTGATAGAATTAACTAGTGTAGCATCCCGATTGAAAAGATGGTCTCTTAAACTGATGGTTTACAACTTTTATTCCATCCTTGATGTAAACACACTGTAAGAGCTACGGTGCACACAAATAAAGCAACACAATTAGAAATTAACAAAAACTTTTCACCTTTTTCCTTTTAAACCTTATTTATATATCAATGAATTGCCTATATGAATTGCCTTTACCTTAATTTATTACCTTATCATTGACAATCTCTCCCTTGAGTGCAATCACTGTATATACTGTATATATTTATGACCTTTTAACCTTATATAATTTTCTATACCATAAAATAAACCATAACATGAAATAAACCTTTCAATTAGCATTAAGAACAATACTAATAGCACTTATAAGGCCCATTGTCAATGAAACATTATTATTTAGTGAGGCGACAGCACCCTCTGGTGTACAAAAAATGAAAAGAAAAAAAAAGATTACAAACTGCGTGAAGGCGCTTGAGGTGTTTATTCACGGCCGACGTGCAGCCAAGCTTGGCATTGAAGAGACAGGACAGAAGAGTGTACTCTCCTTTGTTTCTTTGAAATAAGGCAATGTTTTGGACACTCTGGTGCGCTTTTTTTGGCTTTGTGCCGCTTTCCCCGCTTGCAAACAGAGCATCCGACATTCTAACTTTCCACGCATATATTTTTTTAACCCTTCATTAACCGTCGACGGGATGTTGTGCTCGTCGACGGATTTACGTCATCGATGACGTCGACTGTGTCGACTAGTCGGGACAGCTCTAGTGTGTTGTACTGATACTAGCATCGGAAGGGACCCCGAAAAGCGGTGTCAAAATGCATTCAAAAACAAGAAGTGGCAATTTCCTGAGAAATTACCATGGGGCTTTGCTGTGGTAAATACAGAACTAACAGGTCACTTCCTGTTGATTTGGGGACACATCCTGTTGATATCAGGTCACTTCCTGTTGATTTGGGGACATTTCGGGGAAACGTCCAGTCACATGGCTGTCAATGGCATCGACTTACTTGGGCGTCACTTGAATATCAATGGGCTGTCATGGTAAGTTTTTGGTCAAAAACCACCACAAAGGTTTTTCTGCCTTTGAAAATGAAGGGGAAATTTGGACGTACATGGCCGTTAATCGCATGGACGTGCATAGCTGTTAATGGCATCGACTTACTTGGGCACCAGTTACTGTCAATGGACTGTCATGGTAAATGGTCAAAAATTACCAGGGACCTGTTTTCCTGCCATTGAAAATGAATGGGAAATTTGGACGTGCATGGCCGTCATTGGCATCCTATTAGAAATGAATGGGACAGTTTTTGGCGAATTATGGATTCAACTCCAATGCTCCTTACCGTCCTGGAGTTTTTTATGTGTAAATAATGAAATTTTGTCAAAAATTGTAGTACTAGATACATTTTTGAAGAAAAAAAAATCAATAATACAACAACAATTGTGTTAGCCAGTGCTTTCGAATTGTTCCCAATAACACAACTTCAAATGCTGTTCAGGCCAATCGTGGCACCACTGTTGACACGGAGTGGCCGACTGTGGAGTAACTTCTGGGGAGCCCTGAGCGCAGATGGCTACTACGCTAGGTCGGAGGATTACGTGGACCTCGTTCAAGGACGCAGGGTGTAAGATGCTAAAATGTTGATGAAAGTCATTTTTCTGATAATAGTGTTGGTATGTACGATAAACGGTCTAAGGGTCTCGTATTTGCAGGGGAATATGGAATGTGCCATATGTAACCAGCGTGTACCTGATGAAGGCCAGCCTCCTTCGCTCAGAGCTCTCAGACGGTGATCTTTTTCATTCAAATTCCTTGGACCCAGACATGGCCTTTTGCCAACATGTGCGAAGCAAGGTAACCCAAATAGGAGAGTGATATTGAGCTTCTTGAAATGTTGTATTTGTTTCATATACTATTTGACAGCGGTGTCATAAGACTGCCATAAGACCGTCATAATTACGACATGACATTATCATGGGCATTAATGACATAATGAATCATGTCACAAACTCCATTTATGTTCAGCTCGGATCTTTACATCCATTCAAAAGTGAGCTCATTTGCCGGATGACACAAAATGACATCTGTCATAAGAATTTATTAATGCTCATGGCAGTGTCATGTCATAATTATGACAGTCTTATGACAGTTTTATGGCGCCACTGTCAAATAGTGTTACCAGATACCATAGCTAGCAATTAATGAAACAACTGGAACAGTAACTGAAGAAATAATTAACACGGAACATGAATTTTGATTGTTATTTACATCTGTTACGCTGCAATGCATGTTAGGAGGCATGTTGGATGACACCAGTGTTGACAGCAGGTGGCAGCAGAGGTTGGCTGTCTCCCCAGAGGGAGCAGTGACGGCCAAATGAAGCTTCTTGAATTGGTTCAAAGCTTCATGGTGGTTCATTTGATCTTATGACAGTCTTATGATGCAGCTGTCAAATATAGTATTACCGGTTAATATCTTTTGGGGTAAATATTTCATAATACAGTAAGGACAGCTGCGGCTTATAGTCCAGTGTGGCTTATCTATGAACAAAATCCCGTTTTTGTGTTAAATTTGGAGGGTGGCCGCTTATAGTCAGGTGCGCCTTATCGTCTGAAAACTACGGTAATCTATAAGTAGAGAAAAAATGAACTCATTACAACTATACCTTGCCTTTGTTCTCAGGGAGTCTTCATGTATGTAACAAACATGGAAACTTTTGGCCGCATCCTATCAACAGACAACTGTCAGACCAGTCATCTGCATAATGATCTGTGGCAAATCTTTGAAAATCCAGAGGTGAGAATTAGGGATGTCCCCGATCTGATCACATGATCGGAAATCTGGCCAGGTCACGTCATTTTCAGAGGTCGAAATTGGGCGGGAAAATAAAGGGTTTTTAAAATAGTGTTTATTTTTATTTATAAGTATTAACTAAACGGCAACTATTGACAGAGATAGATGCCCTGTCCATTTTGAAAATTGTGAAATCAGGATGGCTTGAATAAAATGTTTTTATTTCAGGACTGGCAAGAGCGCTACATTCATGAGAACTACACGCACATTATGAAAGATAAACTCATTGAAACTGTGAGCTGACAACAAAGTCTTCAGTCTACTACATTAATTCTTACAACTTCTTAAAATGTTAGTGTTTGGGTCAAACATGGCCTCACAAGCTAACTTTGCTTTGACCTTTTTTCTTCCCCAGCCCTGCCCTGATGTATACTGGTTTCCAATTTTCAGCGATGTTGCTTGCAACCACTTGGTTGAAGAAATGGAACACTTTGGGAAATGGTCAGGAGGCGGTAATAAGGTATCACCATCGACTATGCGATGCTAACTTTTGTTGTCATCATGGGTGATGATAAAAAGCGTTTTGTTTTCCTTCTCTAATCAGTCAATTGTCAATTATCACTAAGAAAAATATTTAGATATTGCGATTATTTTTTGGACTGCCAGGACAACCGAATCCAAGGCGGCTATGAAAATGTCCCTACCATTGACATCCACATGAATCAAGTCAACTATGATAAGGAATGGCACCAGTTTTTACTGGAGTACATTGCACCGATAACGGAGAAAATGTATCCTGGGTACTACACTAAGGTAAGACTTAATATAGTTTCTTATATACAGTAAGAGATTTTCAGAGAGCAACCATGGCATCTGTGACTGAAGATCAGTCACTAGGGTGCCGGTCAACAACTCAGAAAAAGCGGCAGATGGATGACAAAGACTGGGGATGTACCAAATAACAGTTTACTGCTGACTAAAACACTTTTTCTAAATTCCTAAGCCAAGATTGAAGTATTTTTATGACACAGTTACTGATGGTCTACTTTTGCATTCGCCTGACTTTGGAGTAGGGAGTGTGGGATCGATTCCCACTCTATGGTGGTGTGGTTGTCTGATACGAAATTTTCATACATATGTCATATTTGAAAAATCTCAAAGGTCTTCACAAGCCCAAACTTGAAACTCAAGCGCTAAGAACACCAACAGCTAATGTGCACCTCAAATTTAATAGAGCAACTCTAAGCACTAGTGGTTTGTATTGCTTCATATCTGGCGATATGATTCATACCACAATTCACAGGTCACGATTCGATCCCAATGAATTCCGATACTACACTTAAAGACAATTATTGCGATATTTGTCTATCACTTTAAAAAAAAAACTATTTAAAATCGATATAAAAGCATAGGCAGAGTTGTGACTTTTGGGGGTGGGGGGTGGCAAAACATGAAGTAAAATATCCATCTTGCCTCTTCAGGTGTAGTTTTGGCTAAGCAAAGCAAATGATCGTCAGTAAGGTGCTAGTCAGATGATCTGTTCGAAAAATCATTTTGACCCATTATGAAATACTTTTAGGATTCTTGTTCATTTCATTCATTTATGTAGTTAGTTTTATTGCTTTACAACTTTTGTAGATAACATTTTGCCACCTAGGTCTTTATTAAATTCATATACAGTGGTATCTCGACATACGATCCTTTCGACATCCGACGTAAAATTTGTCTCGTCATTTGTCTCGACATACTGTATGACGGCATGCTCGAAATACGACGATTTACGACAGCGTCAGAATTTCATTTTTTCCCAGAAGACGGACCCTCAGCGGATATTCTTGTGAGAGAAATCAACATGGGTTCCAAGAAGGTTAGTGTAGGTGGTGAAAAACAGGAAAAAGGTGACGCTTAGCATTTCAATTAAAATGGAAATTATAGAAAAATATGAGCGTGGTGTGCGCATGAACAGGCTCGACAATATGGCAGGAATATGTCTACGAACTCGACAGTCCTCCGACGAGCTCCGTTTGCCAGTCTTTATAAGTTAAGGTAACAATTTTTGTTTTAACATCGGCAAGGAAGTCACCAGCTTCGTCAGGCTTTTTAATCATTTATTTGAGAACTTGTGTCAAGTTCAAATACAGTGTATCACAAAAGTGAGTACACCCCTCGCATTTCTGCAGATATTTAATTACCGTATTTTTCGGACTATAAGTCGCACATGAGTATAAGTCGCACCAGCCATGAAATGCCCAACGACAAGGAAAAAAACATACACTCCGGTGCGACTTATATAAGTCGCATTTTTGGGGGTAAATTTACTTGATAAAATACAAGACATAAAACAGATATATCATCTTGAAAGGCAATTTAAAATAAAAAATACAATAGAGAACAACATGCTTAATAAGTGTACAGTATGATAATGTTACATGATGCATGAACAACGAAATGCTAACGTGGCTGGTATGTTAACGTAACATAGCTATTAATAGTTATTCAGATAACTATAGCATAAAGAACATGCTAACAAGTTTATCAAACCATCAGTGTCACTCCAAAACACCAAAATAACATGTGAAATGATATGATAATGTGTTAATAATTTCTCGCATAAGTCGCTCCAGAGTATAAGTTGCACCCCCAGCCAAACTATGAATAAACCTGTGACTTATAGTCAGAAAAATACGGTATATCTTTTCATGGGACAACACTGACAAAATGACACTTTGACACAATGAAAAAGTAGTCTGTGTGCAGCTTATATAATCGAGTTAATTTATTTCCCCCTCAAAATATAGCCATTAATATCTAAACCCCTGGCAACAAAAGTTAGTACACCCTTTGAAAAAACGTACATCCCTAAATGTCCAAATTGAGTACTGCTTGCCATTTTCCCTCCAAAACGTCATGTGACTTGTAGAGATGTCCCGATCGAATGGGTCCGATCACGTCATTTTCAAAGTATCGGAATCGGCAAAAAAAATATCGGCCATGCCTTTTTAAAAAAAAAAATATATATATATATATATATATATATATTATTTAATTAAATCGTTTTCTAATTGTATTTAACATTACAGACATAATATGTTACACTCATCCAGAGTCTTTAGTGTAGGCTTAAGGTAGGGTTATCAAATTTATCCCGATAACGGCGGTAATTAATTTTTTAAAAAATGTATCACGTTAAAATATTTAACGCAATTAATGCATGCGCTGCACTACCCGCTCACGCATTGTTGCGCTCAATCTGTAATGGCGCCGTTTTACCTATATAGAGAGACAAAAGGCAGCGTAAAATGAGTAGAGTGAATTTTGGCAGCCTTTGGAGCCTTTTTTTTTAATTGGCTAAAGCCTTACAATTCCTCTCCCGACCATTAGAAATATCATGGGAAGCAATGTGGGGAAGCAAGGTAGCAATTGATCTTTTTCTTAACACCTTATGTTATTTCCCAACGCAGAGAAGATATATCAATTGGTAGCACTACGCACAGTCATGGTTCCACTTCCCATCATGCATTTGGGCATGGCTACAGTATCATTTACTGCAAGCTCAACAAATACACTAGATGGCAATATTTAGTCACAATATACAAAGTCACAAGTCTTTCTATTCGTGGATCTCTCACAGAAAGAATGTTAATAATGTAAATGCCATCATGAGGATTTATTGTCATAATAAATAAGTACAGTACTTATGTACTGTATGTTGAATGTATATATTGGTCCGAGTTTTATTCATTTTTTTCTTAATGCATTGCCAAAATGTATATGATCGGGAAAAATTATCGGGAATGATTGGAATTGAATTGAAAGCAAAAAAAAAAAAGCAATCGGATCGGGAAATATCGGGATCGGCAGATACTCAAACTAAAACGATAGGATTGGGAGCAAAAAAACATGATCAAAACAACCCTAGTGACTTGTTACAGGAGTGCTGTCAGCATTGCTGCAGAGATTGAAGAGGTGGGGGGTCAGCCTGTTAGTGCTCAGACCATACGCCGCATTCTACATCAAATTGGTGTGCATGGCTGTCACCTCAGGAGGAAGCCTCTTCTGAAGACAGTGCACAAACAGTACTGCAAACAGTTTGCTGAAGACATGTCAACAAAGCACATGGATTACTGGAATCAGACACTAACAGGCTGACCACCTCTTCAATCTCTGAACTTTTAAACAGAAGGAAACAACATCTCACTGAAAATGCAGAGCGTCAGTCGAAGCTTCAATAAATTGTTTGGCAACATGTTGGCCAGGAGAAGACTACATTGCATGCAGATTTTGTCAACATTTCGTGGGGGGAACGTCTAGTCCTATAAATTCCCATTAGTTTCATGGAAAGTTTTCGACTTTCCAGTAATTTGCAACCCTATTCCCTCCCCAATCTCTGCTCTTGTGCTGACAAACCATGTCTTCTTCCAGTGCACTACTCCCTTGAACTTCGTGGTGAGGTACAAACCCGACGAGCAGCCCCTGCTCGAACCTCACCATGACGCCTCCACATTCACTATAAACATTGCTCTCAACAGTAAAGAAGTTGACTACCAGGTAAATGGGGGTGGAGCCGGCAGCTAATAGAAGGATTCAGGAACTGACGATGCGGGTGACGTGCACCACTCTCTGCTTGTTCTCCTCCATCTGCGGGCCTGAATGCTGGATGCAGAAGCAGCCTTGAAGCTTGGTCTTTATCGAGCAAGCGTTTCGCACCAGCGTCCATTTGACATCCCTTCGCGCAGCCAGTCGAGCAGTTTCTATGCGAATGCTTGCATGACTTTCCTCCTTTTCTTATGTGTGTTTGCAGGCTCATTTTGACTTGGCCTTTGTAGTTAGATATAAACCCGATGAGCAGCCATATTTGAGGCCACATCACGACGCCTCCACATTCACTATAAACATAGCACTCAATCAGAGGGGGCCTGATTACCAGGTGAGTGGCATCAGTGGTTGGTACATAGCGGACGTTTTGGGGAAATGATAGCTAAAATCTCCGGATTAAAATAAGATTTAGTACCGATTAAATGGGAGCCCAAGGGAACCCTAAAATTAATATCTTTTAAGATAACAGCTAGCATTCAACGTGGCTAGTTAGTGAATGTGTAACTTGTAAGTAAAAATAATGTTTTTTTTTTCCTGAGCACAATTATGATAATTTTATTGTGCAACACCGCTGTATGGTGGTCGAGTTAAAGCAAGTGTGACAACCTATCCATGTGACAAGAAACCCTGTTATCCCCTACCATTTTTTAGCCATACGTGCGGCACCTATTTCTCATCAAAACAAAACATTGTTTCCAGCCAATAAAGGCCTCATGGGTAACTAGTGTGACCAAGGGCGTAGGTTTGGTAGGGACATAACACTAACAACTTTTCAGGATGCTCAAATTGTCCCCACCAACTTTAAGACAGTCTTATATGCATTATATAGTGAGTTCAGTTATATAGGTGATTTAGATTGTCTTCCCATACAGTGGGGCAAATAATAGTCAACCACCAATTGTGCAAGTTCTCCTACTTGAAAAGATTAGAGAGGCCTGTAATTGTCAACATGGGTAAACCTCAACTATGAGAGACAGGATGTGGAAAAAAGCCCCAGAAAATCACATTGTTTGGTTTTTAAAGAATTTATTTTCGAATTAGAGTGGAAAATAAGTATTTGTTCACCTACAAACAAGCAAGATTTCTGGCTGTCAAAGAGGTCTAACTTCTTCTAATGAGGTCTAACAAGGTCTAAAGAGGCTCCAGTCGTTACCTGTATTAATGGCACCTGTTTTAACTCATTATCGGTATAAAAGACACCTGTCCACAAGCTCAGTAAATCACACTCCAAACTATACTATGGCCAAGACCAATGAGCTGTTGAAGGACACCAGAGACAAAATTGAAGACCTGCACCAGGCTGGGAAGACTGAATCTGCAATAGATAAAACGCTTGGTGTAAAGAAATCAACTGTGGGAGCAATTATTAGAAAATGGAAGACATACAAGACCACTGATAATCTCCCTCGATCTGGGGCTCCATGCAAGATCTCACCCTGTGGCGTCAAAATGATAATAAGAACGGTGAGCAAAAATCCCAGAACCACACGGGGGGACCTAGTGAATGACCTACAGAGAGCTGGGACCACAGTAACAAAGGCTACTATCAGTAACACAATGCACCGCCAGGGACTCAAATCCTGCGCTGCCAGACGTGTCCCTCTGCTGAGGAAAGTACACATCCAGGCTCGTCTGCGGTTCGCTAGAGAGCATTTGGATGATCCAGAAGAGGACTGGGAGAATGTGTTATAGTCAGATAAAACCAAAATAGAACTTTTTGGTAGAAACACAGGTTCTTGTGTTTGGAGGAGAAAGAATACTGAATTGCATCCGAAGAACACGAAGCATGGGGGTGGAAACATCATGCTTTGGGGCTGTTTTTCTGCAAAGGGACGAGGACGACTGAACTGTGTAAAGGAAAGAATGAATGGGGCCATATATCAAGAGATTTTGAGTGAAAATCTCCTTCCATCAGCAAGGGGATTGAAGATGAGACGTGGCTGGGTCTTTCAGCATGACAATGATCCCAAACACACAGCCAGGGCAACTAAGGAGTGGCTTCGTAAGAAGAATTTCAAGGTCCTGGATTGGCCTAGCCATTCTCCAGATCTCAACCCCATAGAAAATCTGTGGAGGGAGTTGAAAGTTCGTGTTGCCCAACGACAGCCCCAAAACATCACTGCTGTAGAGGAGATCTGCATGGAGGAATGGGCGAAAATACCAGCAACAGTGTGTGAAAAGCTTGTAAAGAGTTACAGAAAACGTTTAGCCTCAGTTATTCCCAACAAAGGGTACATAACAAAGTATTGAGATGAACTTTTGGTATTGACCAAATACTTATTTTCCACCATGATTTGCAAATAAATTCTTTTAAAATCAAACAATGTGATTTTCTGGTTCCACATTCTGTCTCTCATGGTTGAGGTTTACCCATGTTGACAATTACAGGCCTCTCTAATATTTTCAAGTGGGAGAACTTGCACAATTAGTGGTTGACTAAATACTTATTTGCCTGGCTGTATGTAGTACAGCTAGAATAGATCCTATCATTATTAAGTGAATTATTTTCATTATGTTCAGACTTACATTTATCCCTTTTCACTTGCTGATTGTGTCGTTTCTTTGATGTTCCTGATGACTTCATCAATAAATTGTATGAATCCTTGCCGAAGCCCATGGAGGTCATACAAAATATTCAATTTGGATCTCACAGCACCACTACTTAAGTCGCTTATGTCATGTAACATATTTTTTGTATACGAAGTACATTTTTGTTCAATTTTCACACTTTCTGTAAGCGACAAAACTTTTGTCTTGCCAAAATTTGACCTTTATGTCTTCATTAAAGGATAAATCTTTTTTCAGTGAAACAAATATATTTTGGTACATTCAACATCATTTGGGAGGGTCTGAGCTTTCATATGAGCCATTTCTGAAACCAACTGAATAATTAAAAGTCAGGTTATTAGCAATTGTTTCTACAAAATGGATAAGCGACAAGACTTTTTGTCAGGGACTATATTTAGTGGCCCATTCGCTTCTGTGATTTAAGTATCAACACTGTTAAGTTTAGTAGTGCCTCTTTATAATATATTACAATTGAGGACGTAATAGAAAATAGTAGATGTTGTTTTGGTGATATACAGTAAATCTTATTATCGCTCAGCACTAGAAAAAATGTTAATATTTTAATTGAACTAGACAGATACATGTAATGCAATTTTATTGTACCAAGCGGTCATTCTTGCACAGCAAATGTTACATAAACTGGCTGTAGACAACCAAGACGGATTCCATTGAACGAGGATCACTATTCTTTGGCTGGCATGTTAATCTACATTCTTGGTATTTCACTTTCCCATTCCATTTTTTCCCCAACAGTGCATTTGCAAGTTCTCGCATGAAGATGTCATAATTGCATCCATCTCATTTCCCTGCATCTTCAATACAGTGGGCTAAGGGGAAAAAGACTGTATAAAATGTGTTTATGTCAGTCATGAGTATTGCATATTTTTCTTAATTACATGATGTGCTCCCATGAATTTTTTTTTTTTTTTTTTTTTACTGATGAGGTAAACAAAGGTAACGAATTCTAACTTCATTATATATTTAATGTTTCATTGTAACTTCAGGGTGGAGGATGCAGGTTCCTCCGCTACGACTGCTCCGTCGAGGCTCCCCGTAAAGGATGGGCCCTCATGCACCCTGGCCGCCTCACTCACTACCACGAAGGACTGCCCACCACAGCTGGCGTTCGCTACATCGCAGTGTCATTTGTGGACCCTTGAACTTCCACATAGGACAGACACTTACAAGAAGTATATTTAAGGTGCATTTGATGAAATTGGGTGCTATTGACAGCAATAGACGTCCAAACTAGGCATGTGCCAGTATATTCTGATGGAATGATAACCTTAAGCCAAAATATCACGTTTTCACAGAATCATGATATTGCAATTACAGCTCTATAGAGATATTTTTGTTAAAAAAAAACAACAAAAACTTTTTCCATTGAACAGGATTTTTATTTTTCAAAACATATTTGCAAATTGGAACATAAGTATGATTTTTAAAGTTAAAATAAATTTCAAAAAATAACAAAATTTTATAAAATAAAATAAATTCTGTCCTTTAGGTGAGTCTAAACCCACGGCCACAGCTCAACATTATTACCATCACTACAAAAATAATTGAATTATCTTCCATAAAAAGCACGTGTGTAAGACTCTTATCATGTTTTCATTATACACACACTCTTTCTCAACAGACAGTTGCCTGGTAGAAAAAACAAAACAAAACACATTTTACCACCGCTAGACACACTAAACACACTGGAGTTAACTCTTGTAGCTGGTGGGAAATGCTCATGACAACCTTTAATTCTGTATAAATGCAAAATCATTTTGGAAGTATTGCCTCCTCGGCAGCCACCCTCCGCAAACATGGTTTACATGTCGTTTGACCCTCCTCACTTAAGCCGCCGTCTGTAACTTTTCTGTAGCAGAAGTTTTCCCATACCAGCGATTTTGTTTTCTGTGATGGGGGAAAAAATTCAGGAGTTTCACCTCCTCCAGCCATTATGTAGCACAGCCGACTCACCGACACTGAGCAACAAGCGGTGGGGGAGGGCTGAGCGTGGGATTTCTCCATGCATTTATAGGACATTAAAAAAATAGCTAATACCTTAAGGACAGTATGACGGAAAATTTGAAACCTTGACGTTTTCATACCACGGTATACCTTGAAACCAGTAATCGGCACATGTCTAGTCCAAACAGTTTGAATTTGAAGGGCTGGCAGCGTATAAACATGCTTTCATTGGCTGCCAGTTCAAACGGATTGGATGTCTATCGCTGTCAACGGCAGCCAATGGCTTAAGCATCACAGCAGGTGTTGACAGCGTCACGGTTTAGCCATGAGTAGCATTTTAAAACACAAAAAGGGAACTTGGTCCATGAATATCAGATTGTACATATTAGAGTTTACGACCCATGGCTGAACTGTCATCCCAGTTACGTATTTATTTTTTCATATCATGTGTGAATGTTGCCCGAGATTTTGTAGTTTTCATGGTGGCCGTATGGAGCAAATGTCTTTGATACCAATTGGCACATTGACTGTCTAACAGTCTGGATCAATAAAGCATCTGTCAACACTGATTATCCCATATTGTGGTCATTTAAACATCTACAAAACACAATACTGACTTTGCCATCTTAGGCACCCCACGATTCAATTCGATAACAATTCAGTGGGCTACGATTTGATAATTGAACAATGATCACGGTATTGACTAGAGCTGGGAATCTTTGGCCACCTAACGATTCAATTACGATTACGATTCAGAGGCTCCGATTCGATTATAAAACGATTATTGATGCACCCCGCTCTTTTTTTTTTTTTAATGCTTTGTACATTAGTTCCAAAATTGTTCAAAAATCCTCTCAGGCTAAACCAAACTACTATTTACGTATCAAGTTAACATATAACAGTAAATAATTATACAAAAATAACAGTAAATAAAACACTCCAGTCCCCATTCTGTATCAGCAGCTTTAAACTACATTCAATTACTTTAAAGTTGTCAATCAACCGTTACAGTTGTTAAAATTGCTCCCGTTATTCCATAATTTCCCTTCTGTCTACTTTTTACATGTCAAAGTTTCAAAACTGTTTCATCATTTAAAGATAGATTCAAGACAACTTTTTATCTAAAATACTCCTAAATCGGCAAAATCTTAATTAGGTTCGCTACAAAAGAGCCATCTAGAGAAGTCTACTGCTTTAAGGTGGCGGCTGTTTACTAATGCCGGCAAGTCTGTCATTTCGCATCTCTGTTCAATAATACATGTTTTAATACCGCCGTCGTCCGTCATTTTGCATCTTGATATCTACTGTAGCCGTATGTTTGTGGCAACTGGGCGTTGTATGTAGCGGCTGTCGGCCGCATTCAGGTATGATTGTTTTTTTATCTAGCGGCCTGAGTTGAATATGTTATTTTCTCTCGGTCCGTTCCTCATTGCGTCCCAGAGACCGCGCCTACTGTGTTTTACTTTCGCTTCACCTGGTATAATTCAATAATCGGAATTTGGATGTTTGTGAATCGTTCTCGAATCTTCCACGGCCGAATCGTGAATAATCTAAGAATCGTAAATTTCGCACGCCTCTAGTATTGACGATCGCGATTTTCGATGCATCGTGCATTACTAATTAATACAGTAGCCAAACAAATTTATGTCCTTTATTTATTTAAAATATCCTAATGATTTAACAGGAACAATGGAAACATGCCCAAACAACAAAAAGCTGCCCTAAAACTGCTTATTTATTTATTTATTTTTAAGAACGTGTAAAAACATTAACCATTATAAAAGGAGTACTTTTCTCTCTCAACAATACAATAAAATTTACACAGGTGGAATGAATTCCACATTTTCTAGAAACTAAGTGTCTTTAGAAATCAGACTTGTTTTAACCAAAATACTTTGTTTTCACAGATTTCTGTACTATTTCGCATGTTTGTAGTGTTACTGCTTTACTTAATCATGGTTTTACACGTTCTGCTAATGAAATACACGTTAGCGAATTAGCTTAGCGCTCGGCGCTAACTATTTAACATCTCAAAAACAACAACAATAAAGGCTAAACAGTACAAGAGGGTTCGTGTACTCACCTCTTATAGATGCACACGGGTCTTAGCAACACACTCAGGACATTCTTCAATTGAAATGCCTAAAAACTACTGCTGGACATCTAAAAGACAAGGAGCAACGAACTATCTCTTTTCCCCTCTTGCTCTAAAAAAATAACTTGCGCACAAAAGTGCGACCGCCGGTTCGCGCTGTTTCTGCCTGTCTCATACACAAATTTATTTTCCAGTCTTTTAAAATGTAGTAAATCTCTCAGTAACCGAGAGCATCCATCATAACGTGCGTGCGCCCTTTGACGGTGCCCAGTGCTGCCCGGGCGGCAGACGTTTCTTGAATTTCGTTCTGCTACAGTTCGTTATGCCCTTGGTGTGATGGTTTAGAGAGTGACGGGGGGAATCAACCAATCGACCCCCCCCCCCCCCCCAAATAGGGGTGTGACAAAATATCGAAAAGGTGATATATCATGATACTTTGTATCCCCAAAGGTTATCGATATGCTCCTGCAAAGAATCGAGATACCGTTTTAAAAAGGTGTCAATGTCTAAAAAAAATAAGAATTAACCAACAAGTTGCAACCAAAATCTTCCCCTATAATAGTGTCTCAGTTAACTTTAAGGTTGCATTGACAGTGCTCGACGCCCAATCCATTTAGACTAGAAACGTTTGTTCATTCGAAACCAGAGCATTTACAGTCATTCTGTCCGATTTTCAGGGCATTTACAGGTCACTTGCTGTTCATTTTAGGGCATTTACAGGTCATTTTCTGTTGAGTTTGAGCTACTGCCTATTCATTTGGGTGATTCTCGGGTCTCTTCCTGTTATGTAACTCAAATAAAAAGGAAGTGGCCAATAAAATACCCCAAAATCAACAGGAAGTAACTGAAAATCAACAGGTAAATGACCTTTAATGGCCCAAAATTACCTCATTGCCTGGCATTGGCTGCCACTGACGGCCATAGACGTTCAATCCATTTGAAGTGGAAGTTCAAATGGATTGGATGTCTACTAGTGATAAACTCATTCCAATTCACAGCAGAAGCTTGTTTTTCTGTTTATTAGTCGTTAGTAGAATATCATTGAATGATTTCCTGACCAATGTATCGATAATCGTTGTATCGCCATATCGTCAGATCATTATTATCGTGAGCTTTGTATCACAAATCGTATCGTATTGTGAGGTACCAAGAGGTTCCCACTCCTAGTGACCAAGACCTCACCTGGGTACCAGAGACGTGCTACTTTGGGCCAGCCTTGCCTCAGAGTTGGTGAGAAACCCTGGTTCAGGTAAAACAATTTTGGGCATTAATGTGGTACATTGAGGCGAGGTGACAAGCTCTAACACTCCTGACTGTTCAGCACGGCCCATTACGGTCATTTTCAAGCATTTTTATCAGAAAATACATCTCTGGACCTCCAGGCATGCGACGATGCCACGATATTTTTTACCAAAACTGGCATTTGACATTAATACTCAGCACATTCTTGGGCAAAATGTCTTTATATCCCAAAATGTGACATATTGAAGCAAATTGACTGGTGGAAACCCACTTGGACACTCAGCGCAGTCCATTTGTGGCATTTGAGTTAAAATGCACAGAGTCTATTGTGCACATAAATGGAAAATGTTTATAGATTGTACAAAAAAAAAAAAAAAATCATGCCTTGGCTCAGAGAAGGCCCACAACCAAACACTATCGTGCAAGTACCATGTTTACATTGATGGTGGAAAAAAAAAAAAAGACAAATACTGGGAATGTTTGCAGTAAATTTTTATCTTACCAAACTTAAAATATGTTTAACATGAGTCACCAAGAACCATAACTTTATTGAATAACGGCTATTAAAACAGCAAAAAAAAAAAAAATATTACAAAAAAGGTCGCTTATTTACAAGCGGACTGAAAAGTTGGGAGACTTCGGGACTGTAAGTGGAACATCACTCTTCTTTACCTCAACGGTCTTGTAGTGACGAATCGGTTGTGCTTTGTGGACCTGCAAAGGCAAAGAGGAAGGTAAGTAATGCAATTCAAATAATACATTTAATTCACACAACTGTTAACGTCAATGAAGAATGTACATCCAATCTAGCTATCTAACGATATAATTCAAGTGGGGTGTCTAACTAATCTTTGGCGTGGGCCACATCAAAGTGTTGGTTTCCTTTGGAGAGCCAATAATCAACTAAGCGATGAACAAATGAACCGACAACAATTGTAATAGTCAGAAAACTGATCTATTATTGTCTAAATTCTTTTAATATTAATTTTTTTTTTAAATTATTATTATTATTTGCATTATAAACCCTCCCATGCGTGAATTATCTTGTTTATTTTCACCCCTTAAAAGAGGCACATATCATTGACGGCGCTGGACACTCAATCCATGATGATTGTTAGGAGCGAAAAAATGTTTATTTTAGGGTTGCAGCTTTCGATTATTTAAGAAGTCCATTAATCGATGAGCTAATTAGTTCGAATAAAGGAGTAATTGAATAAGAACCATAAAAAAATAAAACACCTGACCTGAGCCTCAAACAAAAACAAATAAATGAGGCTATATATACACATAACAAAAGTGCGCTATCTTCAATGCTATAAAATGCCATCTATTTTTTTACAATGCGCTTAACAAATAGTTCAAACACATACAGTATTCCCACAAAAAGCGGCAAAAATACCTATTAACTGAATTACGAATGCATTAATAAAAACATTAGCTCAAACAAAAACTTAGCTTATGTTGGTCTTAACAGGGAGCAGCTGGATTCAGTCATGTGAAATGAGGCAGACTAGAGGTCAGTGTATCCATCCAAATTCATTGAACTAAATGCAAACACTTTCAAAACAAACCATTACAACGTCACTTTAACAAATACTCAAAGCAGCAAAATTTAATTCAAATATTTTTTTCCTAATTGAATACTCGAGTTAATCGATTAATCGTTGCAGCACTAGTTTATTTGCCCTTTGAGTATTTACAGCCAGTCTTTTCAGTTTAAATGAATTGGATGTCTACCATAGATGGCATGCAATGGGTTAAATACCATGTTTAAAAAACTTGGGGCCCTAAACAATGTGAATGTTTTTTATTCAACCTAATTTAACGTTTATTAACATTGTATTGTATTTAATTTATAAATGTACTGTATTTATTATATATATGAATAAACAATATTTGTTTTTTTTACGACCAAATATGGTTTAAAAAATTCTCTATTAATGGTTAAAGGTATTAAGTGTCCACTGCAGTGACCACTGTCCCTGAAGGGGTTAAAAAGGAGAAACAATTCTGGTTTTAAATGCAGTCCTACTATGTATGTTGTATATATATATATATATATATATATATATATATATATATATATATATATATATAATATAAAAAAGATCAAGAAGCTAGACGCAACCTGGCATCTCCTATAAGGTTTCTTGTTGTGTTCCTTGTTTAAGCACAGTCTATAATTAAGCACTTTGACACAAATGTTTCTGTTATATGCGAGCTAATGTTGTTATCTATCTAGAACGCAATTGATAAGGCCACGTAGATGCTAATGACTAGCCCTATGCTAATGTGAATGGATTTTGCTAACATTAACAGCAAATGCTAATCATCGTGTGCAACATTGGTTACTCATTGGATTTTGTTAAGACGTGTGTGTGTGTGCACGTCGTATGTCGAGTGTTTTCTGTATATTCCAATTAGGCATGTGCCGGTTACCAGTTTTAAGGTTTCCGTGGTATGAAAACGTCGCGTTTCAAAACCACTAAAATTTTCCGTCATACCGTAGTTACGGTATTAGCTATTTTTTAAATGTAGCGAGAAATCCGTGGCTTGGCACAGAAGTGCTGACCCAACCCCTTCCATTTGTTGCTTTGTCCTGTGTGTCAGTGACACTGCACCTGAGCCCCCTCCCCCCACAAAAATAGACAAAAGTCGCTAGTATGGGAGTACTTGGGCTACCGAAAAGAAACTGACAACTGCGGCTTAGAGGAGGAAGGTCAGCTAGCGTGCAGGCAACACCTCCAACACGAGTTCACATTTACGTGACCATCATCTGTCACTTTACACAAAATGTAAGGTAAGTAAACACTGTCATGAACGTTTTCCACCAGCTACGAGAGTTCACTCAAACTGGTTTACTTTGTCTAACGATGGTAAAACAAATACTATAATGTAAACTTGTTAACGAGGCAGAAGACGTGGCTAGTTAGCATGCCTAGACGGCTAACTAGTTTCCTCTCTACCATTAGCCTACTTTTGTAAAGTCTTCCGCCATTGTAAACATCTGCCAATTAGCAAATATGTTGTGAAAAATTAAAGAAAATCCTGTTCAACAGATTTTTTTTTTTTTACCCATACATCTCAAAATAACATTTTAGAGCTATAATTGCAATACCGCTGTATTTTTACTTTGTTATCATACCGTCAAAATCTCATACCGGAGAATGCCTGTTTGCAATTTCACAAAAATACAGACCATTTCAGTTGGTTGTGTACAACTATACTTAAGGTTCTATAAATCTTTGGAGTTCTATTGGTGTACTTAATTTCTAAAATTAAATTTACATAGGGCGCGTTTCAATTCGCTCTCATAATCAATGTGTTAAAAAAAAAAAAAAAAAAGGCTTACATTATTGGCTTTCATCGATAAGAATGTGCCCTTCCAATCTACCCATTTAAACTCCGTTGATCAGTTGGAAAATAAAATGATTTCCCCCTCCCCTCATATCTGCATCAGCCTTAGAAAATCCTGTATTGGTCGAGCTCAACGGTGGCCGATAGCTGTAAGGCGAAATGCAAAGTCCAAACACTTTGCAAAAAAGAAAAAAAAACACGAACCTTAACGCTTTGCAAAAGAAAAAACCACAAATGCAAACTGCCACAACACTAATTAATTACACAATTACAAGTTGGCAAAAGCACGAACCCCAATTGCCTTAACACGACAGCAAATAGCCACAACATGACAGCAAGAAGCCCAAGAGGAACACCTGGAAGTAGACATGAGGACCCCAACTCCCACCCTCCTCCAGCTATCGTGTAACCGAAACTGTTTCCACAAACGTGCAGAGCTGGAAAACATAAGTTACATAATTCGCTCACACATTTACACTTTGAATATTTTTATATGTGCTTGGATTTTCACGAAGCCCCAGTCAGACGCAAATTTGTTTAATAATGATGTCAATCGTTTGTGCTCTTAAAGTTTTGTTTGGGCTGCTGTCAAATTAGAGACATTTACAATTTTTTTTATAGGTAAGGTAAGGTAAGGTATAGGTTTCCTTAGCGTCTAAGGCAGGGGTGTCCAAACTTTTTGCAAAGGGGGCCAGATTTGCTGTGGTAAAAATGTGGGGGGCCGACCTTGGCTGACGTCCTTTACATAGAACAATATATTTAAGCAAATTTTAGCAAGCCACTCTGTGTGTCACATTTGCTTTATTATTTTTATTTTTAATTAATAATTTCAACAATCTCGCAACTAGCCTTTGTGGCGTTCTCTTTAGACTCTCGGGATCTTGTGAAATACTGCTGCTGTGAAATTAAACTAGCTTCAAATTGCTTCAATTTCTCGCTGCGTATCTTCCCTGTAATCTTGTCGTACATGTCAGCGCGTCTTGTTTGGTAATATCTCCTCACATTGAACTCTTTGAAAACAGCGACTGTCTCTTTGCAAATGAGGCAGACAGAGTTGTTGCATATTTTAGTGAAGAAATAATCCAATTTTCATCTATCTTGTCGGCCATCGCAGTCAACTTTTTTGTTGTTGTTGATTGTTGCCATTTTAGAAAATTGGAAGTGAAGGGCCACACGGGGTAATGAGTGCTGCTGTTTAGTGGGTAAATGAGGAGCGGCATTTAATGTGTAAGCTACTTCATATACTGGTAACAGTACTGCTGACCAATTTATTAAGTGTGTGCGGGCCAGACGTTATTGATCTTATGACAGAGGCTGGGGGCCGGATGAAATTTGACCACGGGCCGCATTTGGCCCCCGGGCCGCACTTTGGACATGTCTGGTCAAAGGAATTTATTATATTAGCCAAGGCTAATGGAGGGTACCAAATCGCTTAATAACAGAGGGGTGTCCCAACAACTAACAAGAACACATCAAATACAAATTTGGCTCCGTTTTGCTGAAAATGGGGGGCTTGAGATATTCATTTCGAGTGATTACGTCACTCTCAGCCCTTCATTTACTGCAAAATGAACCCGAAGTGGTACCATTCGTTTGTGCTTCGTTCGTGCTCGTTGTTTGGGCACTCCTCTGTTGTTGAGCGATTTGGTACGCCCCATTAGCTGCGGTAGCTAGGCTACGGAAAAGCTAGGAGTGACGTCACCACTTGAAATCAATATCTCAATAAAAGCTTAATATCTACTTAACCGTTCCAGCACAAACGATTAACAGAATTTTTAATCTAGTTAAGCTAGTTGACCTCAGATTTACCCATAAAAGAATTGTAAATATTTCTAAAACGACAGCACAAACAAGTTTTACAGCACAAACGATTGACAATTTTTATATAAATTTGCATCTGACTGGGGTGGGGACTTCGTGAAGGTCCGTAAAGATGGTCACCAAGCATATATTGCAATATTCAAAGTATAAATATGTGAGCGAATTATGTAACTAATGTTTTCCGGCAATGCACGTGGGTGGAAATGATGAGTTGCGGTTACACGATAGCAGGAGGCAGGCAGGAGTTGTCGTCCTCATGTCTACTTCTGTGAAATGTAGTCTACTTCCGGGTCTTCCTCTTGGGCTTCTTGCTGTCGTGTTGTGGTAACTGGGGTTTTCGCTGTGGCAATTTGCAATCGTGCTTTTGCAATGGTGTACCGCACGCATGCTAAATTTTAGACCGTGACGTTGCATCGTAAAGCAGAAGTAAAGCAGAAGTGGGACATTGTAGACCCGCCTTCGCATAGAAACCATGTTAATTCTGCTGCTTTTCTCTGGTAATCCTTCAAAAACGAACATGCCGATCACACATTGCTTTTTTGGAACTTGTAGAAACGACTCTAGACATTACGACATATGAAGGTTGTTTTCTTCATATGTTTCCGAAACCAAAAACTCGGAGGAAAAAATGTAAAGAAAGAATCCACTTTCGCGGACTTTTAACGCCAGCTCAGTGAATCCATTCACATTTCATATGCAGTAAACATTTTGTTGGGTTTGCATGGTCTTTCAGAGGACAAAGAGGTAAGCCATTTTGATATTTTATACTTATTTTTTAGTGTGACGTTGTGCCGTGCTGCTTTTGTCTGACAATGAATGAACTGAAAAGAATTAAAATGGTATCTGACTGCCACTGTTATCTTTCCTGTTGTAAAAAAAAAAACTACTTTAGTAAGGGGGAAGTGTAAATGAATTATAGAATTAAGATTTGTCATCAATGAAAAAATTAAAAGTGCTCGTTGGCTGTCACTGAGTAGCATTTGCAATCGCTATCCAAAAATAACAATATAAATTACCCCCAAGAATGGTTGCAGACGTAGGACAACCAGAGGATATAATATATAAGAAAGACAGGGCTGGTGGTAAAGAATAGCTTGTTGAAACAGGAGAATGTCATTGTCAGTCACGAAAGAAAAGGGTGTTGATAAAGCTAAGGCTATGCTTAGGTCGGCTCGTTTTTTTTCAGCCCTCGACACTCAAGCCATCTCTTTAACTGAACATTTTTATGTTCTTCCACATCTTTGCCAGTGAATCTGGCACCAGGGACATCATTTTCGGAGAGAATTGGTAGGTTTAGCTCTCTAAACATATTCGTACACGATTTCCATTCATTTCCTATTAGGGACAAACGGTGGCGTGTCCCCCCCTTTGCAAGAGTAGCTAACGTCATGAATATTAATGAGCGGAAGTGACGTGTTGCTTGCTGTACACCATTGGGGTTCGTGTTGTGGCATTCGTGCTTTTTTCTTTTGCAAAGCGTTTGAAATTAGGGTTTGTGTGTTTTTCTTTTTGCAAAGTGTTTGGACTTTGCATTTCGCTTGACACCTCTCGGCCACCGTAGAGCTCTACTTTCCAGTGACCCCAAACATTAAATGGTAAATGACGGCGGGTAAATTATTTCTGCACGTACTTGTTGCTGGCGCATTTGGGCGATTTCCAGTTTCTCTTTTTCTTCCTCCTCCTGCCGACGTTGCTCCTCTACGAGAGCTGCGATGGCCTCCTGCTCACGGAAATACTGATAATACTCCTCACGGTCCCGTGCACGCTGCTCTGTAGCCAGCTCAAATGACTCCACAACTGCGGAAGCATCAAGTCCTTACTTGAATCAGATGGAAATGAGGACTCAGGAATACTAAGCAAGCAAGACATCTTACCCACTGCAGCCCGGTTCTCCTTTTTCGGTTGGAAAGGCTCTTTTTGGGTGACTTTATTTGGTCTGGCTTTGAATGTGGAAACCTCCTTCATTTTTTTCTGGTCCTCTTTAACCTGCAACCAAATGGATAGGAGGGATACATTTCCATTTTTAGTTATAGTAAGTTATAAACTCTAAAATCTCAACCAAGTACATACAACATCAACATCAAAGCATCAAGACAGAAAACAAAGCAAAATTTCTTGAAAACAGAAAAAGCACAACAAGACAAATGAGGAACAATTGGGCGGAAATTAAAGTCAATGTGTGACCGAACTGTAAGAAACTGCCTTAAGGGAATGGGATTGACATACAAGAAAGCTAAATGAAAGCCATTATTAATAAAGTTGTTTGAAATTTCCGATTCTTAGATTATTTGGGATTCGGCCGTGGAAGATTCGAGAACGATTCACAAACATCCAAATTCCAGTTATTTAAATATGCCAAGTAAAGCGGAACTAAAACACAGTCAGCGCAGTCTTTGGGACGCTATGGGGAACGGACCAAGAGTACACATCCACAACTAGCGCTTCCTAGATACAAAACAGCAACAAGCATGGCTGACCTAACCAACCAACAAACTTCTCCATAAGATCAGACTTCCTACCAAAACTTTAAAAGCAGACGTATGGAAATACTTTGGATTCAACTAGAAAATCTTCTAGAAAATAGGGGATTTCGAAGAATGTTGAAAGCAACAGAGACTAGGTACTTCATCCCATCCCAACGCCATTTCACTGACACGCCAGTCACCGGCTCTCTACAAGCAGTCAAAAGTAGAAATCATGCAGTTGCTGTCGAATGTAGACAGACTCGCCGTTACGTGCAATGCATAAAAACCACATGGGTGCTAATATGGCTGAGCTGCCACCCTTTAGCCATCTGACATGCTACACCCACACGCAGAACCTTGTATTTTCAACCGCAGGAGTCAATGCACAGCGCAGCACACTTTCATCTGAGCACGTGGATCAACTCCTATTCTTATCCAAAAACATGGAATTTTCTCAGTAGCTAAACACACTTGACCTATCCTGTATATTGTTGAGGTTCAGATGCAAAAGGACTTCAGTTATTTTAATTTTTTGTACCTAAGGGAAACCCATTAATGTTTACATGTTCATTTTTACACAACTTAAAAAGCAGAAAAGCACTTTTTGAGCATTTTGTATTGAAGTAGTAGTACTAGGCCTGTCGCGATAACAAATTTTAGTGTGCGATAATTATTCTCATAAATTATTGCGATATGCGATATTATTGCGCCCCCCCAATTTTTTTTTTAACCAATTTACAATAACACAGTGCGAATACTGTATATATTAATAGATCAAGTACACCCATTTAAACACGATAAATATTTACTCTTAAATTCAAATATACTTTTTAAGAAATCACAACTAAAAACAATAGACCCTGCCTCTTAAGTAAAAAACAACAATATTGATACCGCACAGAAACACAGAATAAATAAAATGTGTTTAAAAAAAAAAAAAAATTGCACTTAATAACTTAAGCATTTAGGAAAATGAAAACGTTTCCCGTCATAGCTTCTGCAATGGTGTTCCATAGGGCATAGGGATGCAACGATACAGTTAAGTCATGGTTCGGTACGAATTTTGATACGGGGGACACGATTTTCAATCTGATTCAATACATTTAATGCTCTGTAAAAAAAAAAACAAAAACAAAAAACAATTGTATTTTTTGTTTTTTTGTTTTTTTTTTGCTAACGAGCAAAAATTAAATTGCCATCATATAAACATGCATTTTAGTGCATAATATTTACGTGCTTACTTCTTACTGATATGAAAAAAAATTGTATAAAAGTGCTGAGAACAATCTTTACTGTTTATAAAGTGAGGCAGGGCACACCGTTGATTGCTACAGCTCTCTTAGCAGCCAGGTTTACTACATGAGCAAGACATCCTATTTATGGTCCGAATCCATCTGTGTCACGTACTGAATTAACAATATTTGCAACATTATCTATAGTCACTGGTATGGATTGATTTGGCCTTCTTAACCTCATGTGACAAATGACAGTTTAGAATTCATCGATGTAGTATATGGACTACATGTCCCATAATCACTCTGGGCTCACGTAGCCAATGGCATGGGCCGTAGCACATCTAGTTTGCCATTTCATGATATCTAGTGTGTGCACGCAACCGCGCATTAAAAAAGTTACCAAGCGCCGCTGGAGTCACGTCTGCTCATTACTACACCAGCATATGACGGCTTTCATAAACAGGACGAGTTTGAAGCACAGCGCTTTTAATTTCATTCAGCTGTTCGTTGTCAAAGTGAGGTTATTCGTAGCAGCCAAGTCGGTAACAATGTTTTGGCGGATTTCGTTGTAAATATCCAGCGTTGTGCCGAAAAATAGCCGCCCCGCGTGAAATGTCACTCCTGACGGGAGCGCCCACACGTCAACAACACCGGCGTGCCATAGATGGTCCACAGTCACTCCGGAGCACTGACGCGGCCGGTATACGTTGAACAATAGGATATAATGGGAACGATTGGCTCTGGCGCTAGTTTTTGCCAGACCTGGAACGAAGATGCATTTTGCGCAGTTGGTAACAAACTTTTAACAGCACGTCTGCCCCACGCGCGCACACACGTGCACGCGAGGCGATAAATCGCAGCGGAAAAATTACCGCCTTCATTTTTATATATCGCGCGATAAATGGAATTATTGCATATTGCGACAGGCTTAAGTAGTACATATCGTCTTTCATTTATATCTGAGTGAACTTTTAGTGGTATAAAAATAACATTTCTGCAAAATGCTACAGTTTATTCTATTGATACAGAATAAACACGTAAATCATTTATTTAAGTACAAATAAACACGTAACTAACAATAATAAATCAAAAAATAACGAGTTCAAATGCTGATAGAATTAACTAGTGCAAAAGAATGGAATGTAAACAGATTCAGAACACTGACTTCGCCTTTCCAACATGATTCAAAACAATTCTTAAAAAAAACACCTAGCATTAATATTATCGTACTATATATAATAGTATTAAAATAATTATTCATTGCCCATCAGATTTTTCATAAAGGGTGTCATTTTAAAGGTATTCTTAGTGTAGAATCTGAATTTTGTGGGTATGTGGGATTAACTCCGGAAATCGCTATTTATATGAAGAACACGACATGCTTTTATTTTGAAATGTTCACCGGAAGTACGTTAGCTAAACCGCTAATTTCAGCTTTACACTCCGCAAAAAAAAAACACTTTTTGTAATTGCATGTAGTGTCAGCAATAGATTTTTTTGGTCATTTTTTTCGTTTGCAAATGCTGTTAACCAGCGATTTTTCATGTTTGAAGTGTCACTTTTTAACCGCAAGTTTGCTTTCACGAGACGACTGCCAATGTTTTATAGCAGGCTAAAGTAAGTTGCCTTTTCCCCCCCATTCACCTCAGTGTAGCAGTGCTAACGTTACAGTGTTTAATATAGATGTGTTTTATTATTTTGTTTGTCTGAATTTTAATTTTACAGCGTGTTGATAAGAGAAAGGAACTGGAGTCTCATATGCCATCAGCACGCACCAATATATGCACGCACGCGCGCAGCGATTAAAGGCAGCCGTGAAAATTACCGGCCTCATTTTTATTTGCCGTGCGATAAATGGACTCATTGCATATCATGACAGGCTTAGCAACTTCAATAAAACGTCATTAGTTAGTTAGTTAGATGGACTTACAAACTGGGTGACGCCGCTTTAGGTGTTTATTCACGGCCGACGTGCAACCAAGCTTGGCATTGAAGAGACAGGACAAAAGAGTGTACCCTCCTTTGTTTCTTTGAAAAAAGTCAATGTTTTGGACACTCTGGTGCGCTTTTTTGGCTTTGTGCCGCTTTCCCCGCTTGCATACAGAGCGTCCGACATTCTGAACTTTACACGCATATATTTTTTTAACCCTTCATTAACATCATGATTTACGTCATCGATGACATCGACTTTGTCGACTAGTCGGGACAGCTCTATTTATTATGTTTTAATTTTACACCCTCATCACTCTACAGCGCTGTTTTTTTACAGATTAAATAAAGCATGTATGTAAGACACGTTAGCCACGCATCGACAGTGGTCATAATTAATAGAAACCTAGCCCTCCAAAGGGCTAACGTTACGTGAGAGTAACGTTATATTTATTAGCGCTGAGAAGTCTACTGCTTAAAGATGGCGGCTGTTTACTAACGCTGCCCAGAAGCGGCCGAGTCTGTCATTTCGCATTTAGTCCTAAATGCATGCGATATCTATGAGACGCATCGGACACTACCTGCTACCACACTAGCATCATGCGGGCATAGTTTTTTTTTTTTTTTTTTTTTTTAATTGCTTCTTCCTCTACGCACATGACGTCAGCGCGTTGTCCTGCATTAAAAGTAGTCCGGGCAAAACGTGATGCTTAGAGCTGGCAAAATTAAACGATTCCTCGAGGTGAATAAAATTACTCGGCTCAGTTTTTAAACTCGAGTTACTCGAGTATTCATTTCAGCTCTAAATCGCATATCTGCATTGGCTAAGGTCATGATGTAATTTTTGTTTAGTGCCGTTCCAGTGAGATTTATGAAGACAACTGCCTGAAAAAAACCCATGCAAATTTCCAGTCATTGATGATATAGGGCTGCATTGATGTTAAGACACTGGGGAAATTGCCTTCATCTCATAGTCAATAAATGCACAAATTTACATTACCGTAATATTTTGGACTCTTAAGTATACGCCTCTGAGACTGCGAGCTGTAATAAAAGCCAGAGGTGGTGTGGTAAGTGTTCTTATGTGGTAGTTGTTTTTTTTCATGATTCCTAAAAAGGTAACTGTAACAGACTACATCTTTTTTTTTATCGATTTCTTTGGAGTTTCTTAAAGCCAGAAAGTTGCCATTCAAAATATTTAATTATGGGTCATGTCAGGCTTTTTTCTACAAAATTAAACAAATGCATGAACATCCTCCGAGACTGGTGATTCCTACATTTATGCCAGGGGTTGTAAAAAGAAACTTAAAAAAAAAAGGTGGTTGTAACATGTTCTGTGTACTGTACCATTTGCTCCCAGCGTTCATTCTTGGCTGCGCCACGTTCATCTACAATAAGCCTGAAGGGCTCAGGCTTCGTGGGCTCCAGCTTCTTCTTTTCAGGGAGACTGACTGTCTCAAAGTGTGGCAGTGGCTTAGCCTTGAACACTGGAACCTGAAAGACATTAAAAAAAAATATATATATATATACATATATATATATATGTAATATATATTGCCAAAGAATCAAGTGTGCTCAATTGATGAGCCAGGTAATCCCACCTCTTCCTCATCTCGTTCCCTGATGTCTTTAAGTTTCCTTTTCTCTTGCTCCCTTTGCTCAAATGAGAAAGGACACACTTCAGTTTGTCGCTTCTCTTTGAGCATGGGCTGGAATGGTGTGCCAAATTGAGGAACTGGAGTATGCTTGATTAACGAACGAGGTTTTACCTGAAAAGAACATTCAGGGTTATTTCACAAATTTCACTTAACCACTGTCCACACAGTTCTTACTTCTTCAGCTTTCACTTCCACATGAGCTTTCTTGGGGAGCTTGAATGCGGGTGACTGAGCCACAGTTAAGTCTTTCACTTTCTTTTCGGGCACTCCCTGTTGATGAAGCCCAGTTGAGTCCACTTGAGATAAAAGCTTTATAGGCAAATTTCAACTTACCACAACTCCTTCCAGGATCTTTTTCGGGAGTTCGTTTGCCTTGAATGTGAATTCTGACTCGTCTTTGGGTTTGCTTGCAGCCCTCTGCCGGATTCTCTTTTCAATATGCATGGTAAAAGCCTCTTGTATGGTGGGCTCCTTCGCCGCAGGCTTTTTCACTGGTTCTCTTCTCTCCAAAATGTGTTTGTTCAGCTCTTGGGCCTTGAAATTTGACCTGGTTAAAAGTAACCGAACATTAGATTAGAACTAGAGCGGCCAAGAATAGTAAATTCATCGACAAGTAGCTTTATAAAATTAAGCTACCTGTCTGCTAAAAATTCACATACGCCAGCACTTGCTACAGGTTGTGTGTTTGATTTCATGTTACAACTGTGGTGATGTTTAGACATGTGCCAGTATGAGATTATGACGGTATGATAACCTTAAGCCACAATATTGCAATATTGCAATGCGATATTGCAATTACAGCTCAAAAATTTGTTATTTTGAAATGTGTGCTCAAAAATTTATTTTGAAATCTGTGGGTTTAAAAAAAAACAACAACAAAAAACTTTCCCCATTGAACAAGATTTTTTTGGTACATAATATACATAATATTATATTTATGTTCCAATTTGTGTTAAGTTAAATAAATTTTAAAAATTAATGAAATTTCCTTAATATAGTTCAAATAAATGCAGTCCTTCAGGTGAGCCTAAACCCTCAGTCACAGCTCAACATTATTATCAGATTAAAAATAATTGAATTATTGTCCAATTTTCGTATTTGTTTCACCACCGCTAGACACACTAATCATGCTGGAGTTAACTCTCCTGGCTTGAGGGAAATGTGCCTAACAGCATTTACTAACCTTTAATTTTGTATAAAGCGACGGGTGGTCATGTAAATGCAAAGTCATATTGAAGGTATTGCCTCCTCTGGCAGCCACCCTCCGCAAACATGTTTTACATATCTGTTGACCCTCTTCCTCTCATCCGCAGCTGTCTAACTTTTCTGTAGCCGAAGTATTCCCATACCAACGACTTAATTTTCTTTGATTAAGGTATTTCACCTCTTCTAGCCATCGTGAAGCACAGCTGACTCTCTAAATCACTGAGCAACAACCGGAGGGGGAGAGGTAAGCCCTGCAGCTGCAAGCAAGGGATTTCTTTCTTTGGGACATGAAAAAAAATGCCCAACACCGCAAGAACGGTATCACTGAAAATCTTAGTTTTCATACCACGGTATACACTGAAACCGGTAACCGGCACATGTCAAGTTCTAATAGAAAATGTGGTGACACTAATCTTATAACACTATGTGACAATGATAAAACTACCCTGTTCATTTTAAATAAATGCTTTTCAGCTAATGTGTCAACTTAATGCTTTAAATTAAAACTGAAAAGCAATGTTTTGCTCAACTTTGCAGTCAGAAATCAGAATATTTTCAAACGTCATACTTAGATAAACGAAGGATAACTAAAAACAAACAAAACATATATATATCATACAGTAGTACCTCTACTTACGAAGTTAATTGGCTCTCGAAGTAGTTTCGTAACCTAAATTCTGTAAATCAGACATGTCCAAAGTCCGGCCCGGGGGCCAAATGCGGCCCGTGGACAAATTTAATCCGGCCCCTTGCCTTTGTCATAAAATCAATAGCGTCTGGCCTGCACACAGACTTAATAAATTGGTCAGCAGTACTGCTACCAGCATATGAAGTAACTTACACACTAAATTCTGCTCCTCATTTACCCAGTAAAAGGCAGCAGCACTCTCACATTACCCCGTGTGACACCCCTTTACTCCCAATTTTCTAAAATGGCGACAATCAACAAAAAAAGAAAGTGGACTGCGACGGCTGACGCTTCAAGGATAGGTGGAAATTGTGGACTATTTTTTCACTAAAATATGCAACAATTGTGTCTGCCTCATTTGCAAAGAGACAGTCGCTGTTTTTAAAGAGTTCAATGTGAGGCAATATTACCAAACAAGACACGCTGACGTGTATGACAAGATTACAGGGAAGCTATGTAGTGAGAAATTGAAGCAACTTGAAGCTAGTTTAATTTTACAGCAGCAGCATTTCGCAATAGTCCGAGTGTCGAAAAAGAACGCGAGATTGTTGAAATTTTTCATTAAAAACATAATAAAGCATATGGCACACACAGAATGGCTTGCTAAAATTTGCTTAAATATATTGTTCTACGTAAAGGACGTCAGGCAAGGTTGGCCCCCCACATTTTTACCACACCAAATCTGGCCCCCTTTCCAAAACGTTTGGACACCCCTGCTGTAAATGGAGACGCTTTCCCATGTAAATGCCCTAATCTGTTCCAAGCACCCCAAAATTAAGACATCCTTTATAATGCATCAAAACATGTAACAAGCACATTTAACAATTAGATTACAGGGTGACCCAAAAAAAAAAGTTTACACTGCCATAATACAACTTAAATGCCATGTTTATTCATCTTAGAATTAGAATTGAATCACAAATTATACATTATTGTAAAGAACATGTACAGTACACTCTATTTTTCAATGTGTCCTCCCTTAAGTGTCACAACAGCCTCCAGGCGCCTGCGGAACGCTTCTTTATGTAGGATGCTGTCATCTTTTCCCAAGATCTAACAATGGACCTCTCCGAGGCTGCCACAGAAGTTTGTGGCTTCTTACAGGCACTGTCCTCCACAGTTGCCCATATGCTATAATCCAGGGGATTGAGATCTGGACTCTGGGGTGGCCACATATCACCTTGTCAATCAACTTTTTGGTCCGCACAGATCGGCACTTCCAGACCCAGGTTTTCGTGAGGCTGTTCCAGTATCTTTCAGCTTCTTTTTAACTTTGTAGACTGCACATCTGGATATTCTCAGATTTGCTGCAATCTCAGTAGGTGTCAGACCGGCACGCAGCAATTCAGGTACAGCTAAAGTTTTCTTCATGTTCAGCAGAAGCACAAGAATTGTAGAGACGAGAGATTACCAGCTGCATTGAGTGACCTTAATGAATCACTTAAGCATGACAACCTATTTAGATATGTTTCAATGGCTTTTAAACAAGCAGTCAACTGAGTGTAAACTTTTTTTTTGGGTCACCCTGTATTTCACAATAAACAAAATCAGTTGTGCATAATATAAAAAAAAAAAAGAAAGAGCAAAGAATGAAAGTAATACACTGATGTAAAGCTATCGGACCACAAGGGGCAAATGAAAAGGATGCTGGGATCCACTCTTACAGTACAGGTCCCTCTTAGCCAATTGGATTCCAGCAATACTAGGCAATAGCCAATGGCAGACCAGCTATAAGTATGTTACGTTCAGTAAACTGTGGGAGCTGCCTGTACCAACCATACTATATTTTTCAGGCATGAAAATAGGTCAGGGGTTAAAAAGGTGAGAAGGGTGTGGAGGAAATATGTTCCGGTACACCGTACAACTACGGCTGTCCCAAACGAGAAATTTTCTCCCAATTAATCAGCAGACTATTTTTTCGATTAGTCGACTAATTTAAAAAAACAAAAACAAACTTTTTAAAAAAAAAAAAAAAAAACTAATTTAGCAATGAAATTTTTGATGATGCTTATTAATTCACAAAAACATTTTGGAACACTAAAAGTCTTTATTGAAGTACAAATAAACATAACCAACAATAAATCACAAATAAACAATGAGGTCAAATGCTGATTGCATTAACTAGTGCGATCTTTGTCTCCCCCCCACCTCCCCCGTTAGCCTCAATGTATCAATGCTAATGTTTACAGTGTTTATTATAAATGTGTTTCCTTACTTTGTATGTCTGAACTTTAATTCTTCGGCGTGCTGATGACATTTGTGAAAGGAACTGGAGTCTCATATGCCATAAGCACGCACACACAAATGTATGCACGCGCGCACACGGCGATAAAACGCAGCCGTGAAAATTACCGCCCTCATTTTTATTTACCATGCGATAAATGGACTCCATATCGTGATAGGCTTAGCAACGTCAATAAAACATGTCGTTACCCTAATTTCCGCACTATAAGCCGCACCTGACTATAAGCCGCCACTAGGGGTGGGCGATATGGCCTTAAACATGTATCACGATAAATGGAGCAGATTTATCTCGATAACGATAAATGACGATAAAGTCGTCCAAGCGGACTGTTATATAATTTGAAAATCTGAATCAATGCATGAAATACAGATTAACAGTTTCTTGTTGATTTAGTTACCATCATTCAATTTGATATATTTAACAAATGTACATGCAGTCTAGACATTAGGTTTATACAAATGAATTGTAAACAATAAGAATTCAAGTACGAGCATTTATAACAGAGTGTATGGCTTGAACAATGTACATTGTCAAAATCGATATGCCTGTGCAAACATGTCATTGTAACACAAATGACTTGCAGCTCGAACAGTACACTTCAAAAAGACAATTTATTGTTAATGGCTGCTGTGACATAATTATTCAATACAAGTGTTTACTTTATGGTTTCAGGGTCTCCCCCCCCAGTGCATTTTTTAATAAATGCACACATACATGAACCCCCAAACAGACAGACAGACAGACACACATTAAAGCTATATTGATCTTCTGCAAATGAAACACTTAAGATTTTATGATAGCAATAATGACACAGAATTAAACACATACAGAAAAATAGCTGGGGCCATTTGTGCTATGCTGAATGCTTTACCATCACAAAAGCTATCAGAGAAATCACACACAGTCAGATACAAAATAACGCGACATAGTAATTGCTAGATGCAGTCCATCCCCAATCCACTCATTAAATTCAGCCGTTTCGACAAGGTAAGAGCCGCTATCCGACTCCATCACGTTCATTTGTAGCGTTAGCCGCTAGCGGCCGCTAGCGTTAGCGGCTAGCGTTAGCCTGTGGCCTGGCTACCGGTAGAAAGTACTGAAAGCACCATCTCCGGAAATTGTGAGAACAAGGGAGGACAGCTGGTGAAAGCCCGTCTGGATGCCACCAAGAGTCTATTAAATGTCGGGTGAAAGTTTGGCGAACCTCCCTTAAGCCACACTCCATCACGTTTTGCTTGTAGCATTAGCTGCTAGCGTTAGCTTACCGGGCTTCTGTTTGATTGGCTTCCTGATGATCACGTGACTCCCTACGTAAGTACATTCACTGCTTTCTTAAAGGGGAATGAGCATAGACGAACAACACAGAGTCAAAGCGGGATGAAAAGACTATTTTCTTGTTTTATTAATTTACCGAATTTACCGACATGGTCAAAATTACGTCGGTCATCGTGAAGAATTTCGGTGACGGTAAATTTTCGGTTTACCGCCCAGCTCTAGCCGCCACCCACAAAAATTGGCATGAAAACGGCATTTGTTCATAGATAAGCCCCACCAGTCCTCACTGTATTATGGGATATTAACACCAAAAGATATTAACCAGTAATACTTCATTTGACAGCAACATCAAACGACTTTCATAAGACCAAATAAACCCCCATGAAGCTTTGAACCACTTGGTTGCAAAGCTGCATTGCTTCAAGAAGCTTTATTTGGTCATCACTGCTCCCTTGGGCGAGACAGTCAACCTCTGCTACCACCTGCCGTCAACACTGTTGTTGTCCAACATGCCTCCTAGCATGCACTGCAGCATGACAGATGCAAATAACTATCAAAATTCATGTTCTGGGGTAATTATTTCTTCATTTACTGTTCCAGTTGTTTCATTATTGGCACCATAAGACTGTCATTAGACAATGACATTTATGAATGCTTATAACAGATGTCATTTAGTGTTATCTGGCAAATTATCTCACTTTTGGATGTAAAAATTCAAGCTGGACATAAATGGAGTTACTGACATCATTTCCCAGATGACAATTAATGACATAAGCATTCATTAATGCCCATGACAGTGTCATGTCATAATTATGATGGTGTTATGACAGTCTTATGACACCGCTGTCAAATAAAGTGTTCCATTTTAACCGAAATAAATCAACAAATAAGCCGCACTGGACTATAAGCCGCAGGATTCAAAATGAAGGAAAAAAGTAGCGGCCTATAGTCCGACAATTACGGTAGTTAGATGGACTGGGTCGCTTTAGGTGTTCAGTCACGGCCGACGTGCAGCCAAGCTTGGCATTGAAGACAAGACACAACAGTGTACCCTCCTTTGTTTCGTTGAAATAAGTCAATGTTTTGGCCACTGGTGCGCTTTTTCGGCTTCGTGCCACTTTCCCCACTTGCATACCAAGCGTCTGACATTTAAAAAAAAAAAATAATAATCTCCCGATCCCTCTTCCCCCTTTAAAAATGGTCTCCTCGGATCTACACAATTCACCCTTTGACTTCAAAACGGCGAATTTTGCAGAAAGGTGAGATTTTTTTGCCTGTGTTTTGCCTTTCGAATTCACAAATTTCTTTAACAAGAGGCAATATTTTCCCCTTTGAGACATGTCTTAGCCTGAAAATTCTGTATGTGGAGGTACCACTGTATAGTTTTCTAAATTTTACTCATCTATTGTTTGCAGTCTTCTACGTTTTTATTTTTCTATAAAGAGTGAAATAGTATTTGTCATCGGATGTACGTTTTGTCACAGTAGTTTTACTCCCAACTTTTCAGAATGCTTCATTTTGGTTCCAATCTAAATTTTCAGCTAAAATATTACCCTGAATCTAATTTGCATCGTCATATATAAACATTTCAGGCTGAGTCGAATAACCACGATCTTAAAAGACAACACATTTATCAAGCGCTTTGAAGCAAAAAAGAATCCCGTTTAAAAAATTGGGGTGTTAAAGTGATCCTCTACCTTAAATACATGTAGGCTCTAATAAACACAATTTTTCTCTTGTACTAAAATATGTTGATAGAAACACATAAAATGTTAAATCAATGGCAATATTTTATAATATTTACTACACATTTTGACCGATAGGATGTTTTGCGGGCTCGCAGTGATGACGTAAATGGGATGTTTCCAAATGTGTGGCATATGCAACAATTGCATATTGCTGCCTAAACTCGTGAAATTAAATGCCACGATGTGCTGCTTTTGGATGCAATTTCCAGTCAAATTGAAACAAGGGGAGTGACGCGAGTGGTCAAGGTGGAATTATTATTTTTTTTTTGTGAATAAATGTGCTTAAGTGGAAGCTTCTCCCCTTTTTTGTCCCTGTATGCACGTATCCTACCCACCAAGTAAGGGATCCGTCTATTTTCTGGATCCGACGGTCCCACTGCAGCTACAATACTGGTTTCGCATTTGTCTATTTTCTGAATTCGACGGTCCAACAGCGGCTTTTCGGATCAGTCTATTTGTGGATTTGACGGCCTGATCGTGGCTGCAACGTTGCCATGGGATCGGTCTACTTCCTGGATCTTCGAGTGAGTGAAAAAAAAAACAACGCGGATTTGGATTACTATTGTTATCTTTTTTGTTGACTATTCTTCGTGGGAGTTTTCCCCAAATCATACCAAATAATTAAAGCACTATGGCACGCTACAGTGATGACAGTGACTCTGACATTGCCCTTACTTTTATGGTGGAGTTAGTCTGGGAACACGTGTGTGCCTACCGCTGAGCTCCCTAGTGACGAGTGTCAAGGTGGAATTTTTTTTTTTTTTGGTGAATAAATGAGCCTAAGTGGAAGCTTCTCCCCCTTTTGGTAATTTTATTCACATATCCCACCTACCACGTGTTACAATGTACAGGACATGGATTACACTCGATTCCAGGATTTATTCCCGTCAGATGACGAATTTAATGAGGACAGCCACGACATGACTCCGATCCTGACAATCACACTTGTGCATTCATAGTTTTATTACCTTCAGTGAGAGTTTATAATGTCAATAGTCATGAAAATAAAAATGCATGAATGACAAGGTGTGTTCAGACTTTTGGCCTGTACTGTATGTAAAGCACACGACAGCCCTGGATGCTAAAAATCTACATAATTATACTGGGATAAGTTTTAAAAACGCAAAGCTTACCTTGAGGATCTGCTAACATGAACCGGATTTCTCAACAGCATACACTCTCTAGCTCCATTGTCATTGAGACGCATTTGCCGCGAGTACATCACCAGTTTTTCCCCCAACTCTTGTGTTAACAGGTACTGTATTTCCTGCTCTCATTTTTCCTTTGCTGCTCATCTTGTGAACGACTGACAGTGCTGTCCTGCTCTTCACTTTTCCGATCTGGTTCAAATTGGAATGGCAGAACCGACGACATGTTGTGGTAGCTAAGAGTGACACGCTGAAAGTTCGGCAACTGGCCCGGTGACGTCACGCACTGCGACATGACAAGAATGGCGACTGATCACTTAAAATAATTTTACAAACTTCAATAAAACGAAAACATTAAGAGGGGTTTTAATATCAAATTAATATAACTCATACTAACATTTATCTTTTAGGAATTACTGGTCTTAAAGATCGAGGATCACTTAAAAAAAAAGGCCACCTGACATTTTATCTATTTTAGTCATTGGATGCAAGTATCCTATAGTTCCCATCAACGTTTTAACATGCACATGTGCACACAAGCGCACATATGCAGCAATAAATTGCAGCCGGAAAATTGTGACCTTATATTTTATTTATCGTGTGATTAATTTACTTAATGCAAATCGCGACAGGCTTACCTGTCATTCCTAATGATTTCATTACCCATTATGAAATTCAGTACATGCTTTTGTTCCAAGTCAATGTTTAAATGACCGCACAAATGGCTACGTCTCTAAGCAGTGTCATTTTGTATGGGTATAAAATTATTTTCTCCATTATCATAGGTCAAAGCGTACCTAGTGTTGGAGAGGACATTCAAACAATTTATTCTGATCTTACTTGTTGCGCGCCACTTCCTCTTCAGCTTCTATTTGAGCACTGCTCTTAACCACAGGAGCTCTGCTTCTCAATCTTGTAGCAAACTTTGGTGATTGAGGCCGAGTCAGTCTCAGTCGTTGGGATTTTCCTTTGGGCGGTCCTGTTAAAACCCATTTTAAAGGGCGCAGGTGAGGTTCTTGTGTCTCATGAATCCACTAAAAATACAACCTAACCTTTGGCTCTTTCCTGCAGACTCAGCTTATGGAAGCGTTGAGGAGTTCGCTTCTGTAACTGCATTATATGTTGGGCCACTGGCAGATATGTGTCTTCGATTGCAGTCTTCTTTTTGCTTTGCAAACGCTTCCCAGGTTTGGTAACACTGCCACCTTCTGGCACACATGTCTAACGAAATAGATCCCAAATTTGTGTCAATTTATTATTTTTTAACAAAGATTAGGAATTATATATTTTACATCAACTACAGTAGTTACCGTTTTGGAGGGTTCTTGATGGAAGCCCTTTAATGAAGTCAACTGAGGTTCTCCATCAGAATTCTGGTCCTCTTCATTTTTGACATATTCGCTTGTCTCCTTGGCACTATTAGAAAATTATGACCGTTACATACTATAAAAGCATGGGACAATATTCGAAAAAAGTGTTACTAATACTTACTTGTTGGACTTTTTGGAATATGGGCGATAACGACTTTGCGCCAAACGCTTTGAAACTCTGAAAGAAAAAATAGGAGTCAGTAACATGCACATATCTGACCTCATTGAGAGGCGGTCAATCCATTTGAAATGGAGTGATGGCAGCATGCTGTTTGGTGGACAGAGGCACCTGTCATGGCCGAGGAAATCTTAATAAATGTGCTTTCTTTAAGATTGCCAAACTTGAAAAACGGCTCACATACCTCCAATTGCTAAGGTAAATGATATCTTGATGTGCGTACTGTATGTGTGGAACTGTAGTCACAACAACAACAACAACAAAAAAACGTTTCCGTTCTCACAAAAACTAGTAAAGCCAAGCGAAGTGGCTCCCAGCCGGATTAAACGGTGTGACGGCCCTGGCCGTTTAATAGTTAATTTTCTGAGATTCTTCCAGTCAGCTGATCGTCGCCTCCACCAGCTGGCTGCTTCCCCTCCTACTGTGACGACAGCTGATCGACGCAGGACGGACCGACGACGTCAACGCCGCTGATTGGCCACGGAAAAAGGCGCCAAGCTTCTTAAACCTGCCGCTGACAACGCTCTAAGAGGTCGCATTGGACAGTACTCTGCCGCGGTCCTCCTCGCCAGCTATTTGCTTGCCATTCACTCTCGTTTGCATTTGCTCGCGAGTCTGATACACTCCCGCTTTTTCGGTGAGGTCTTTTGTGTTTATTCATTATTGGATCGTTTTTGTTCACCACTGTAAATAAGAGCACTGAAGCAAGTAAGGGTAAGTCGCCATTTCTGTTCAACCCGTTTTCTCCTGTTTTGTATAGAGTCGGAAGTTAGGTTAGAAGCTGTCTTTTCTTTGTTCCTTTTACATGATCATGGTTTAGCTAGTGGGTGGGGTTTAAGTGTAGTTCCTTTTGTTTGTTGTTTTGGCCTGGGCTTACCCTGAAGTCACGCTTCGTCGGCATTCTGTACATATTCATTGCGAGTTTGATTGTGTGTAAATAAATTTGTGTCCACTCGTACATTTGTGTGGCTTGTTTTATGTTACGCCCTTCGCGAGCAGTCTTTGGCACGTAACAAACGGCAACTGGCTGAGGTGGTGTGGAGGCCACGAGGAAATAAAGGTGGCAAATAGAGGAATTGGCCGTGCAATAAAAGCATTGTACTAATTACTAAACCACAGCAAATGCAAATGTATGCATCCTGACCTGCGTGGTTGATCGCTGCTTATTTTTGGTCTTGCACCACTGTCAGAAGCTTCTTTGGAGTCAGCTGCAGTAGAAACTGAAAATCACACAGGCAGTTCAGTACATTAGACTACATAAATTTGCATGCAACAACAACAACAACACAATCAAACTAACCGGCCTCTTTTAAAACCCTTATTGGACCCACAGTGACTGGCTGTTGAGGATCAATGGCATGCTGAGCTGCAAAAATAGTCCAATATTAACCAGTAGAAGATTAAAATCCCTCTAAGAGAAAATAAAAGGTCTTAAATGATTTGACAGGGTTGACAGTCCTTAATATTTTCATAATTTTTTGATAAGTGCCAACAAGGGTTATGCATGTATTCTTTTATAAAACAGTTTTTAGCAGCAGTCGAAACCAAATAAAATAGCAGGAATACATCAATTACTTATATATATAATCAACATGCAACAAAAACATAACTAACCCGCTTCTTTTACGATCCTCGTTGGGCCCTCGGTGGCTAGCCGTTTGGGAGTTTCGAGTGCTTGATCAACAATGGCCCGTCGATCTACAAAAACAGATCAATATTAAACAATTTAAGATTAAACTCCCTCTCTCTGCCAAACAAGATGCGTCAAACTCATTTGTGTCACGGGCCACATGGTAGTTATCCGTAGCTTCCCCTCTGATGGCCATTATGACTGTAAACCCTAATACTGCAAATGTATAATCACTAGGGCTGCAGCTATTGATTATTTAGGTAATCGATTCATCGAGCAATTAATTCGAATAATCAAGTAATCGGATTAAGAACGTTTACTGTGCTGCAGACTAAATTTTAAGATATATAAAACAAATAAATGTGTTCATCCTTGCAATACTATTGATTTCGGCTTGCTAAAATGACTTTCAAAAGAGCATTAAATGCGAATACAAAATAAAATTCATGAGTTTCTTCAAACAATGCAGAATCACACTTTCATTTCACAAGACCAATAAATGCATTTACAAATAAATTGAATTACTGGGGCTTAGCCTCAAACGATATAACAAATAAATAAGGATGCAAGCACAACAAAAGGACAATTGCCTAACTTGCAAAGCAAGAGTCCGCTTGCTTAAAAAAATGTTTTTTTTTTTTTTTTTTTACACAATACTCTTCACAAATTGTCCAAACACATATTCCCACAAAATAACTGCTAAATATACTTCTAAACAAAATAACAAATGTATATACAGTGGGGCAAATAAGTATTTAGTCAACCACCAATTGTGGAACTTCTACTTGAAAAGATTACAGAGGCCTGTAATTATCAACATGGGTAAACCTCAACCATGAGAGACAAAATGTGGGGGAAAAGAAAAACAACAGAAAATCACATTGTTTGATTTTTAAAGAATTTATTTCCTAATTAGAGTGGAAAATAAGTATTCGGTCACCTACAAACAAGCAAGATTTCTCGCTGTCAAAGAGGTCTAACTTCTAACGAGGCTCCACTCGTTACCTGTATTAATGGCACCTGTTTTAACTCATTATCGGTATAAAAGACACCTGTCCACAACTCAGTCAGTCACACTCCAAACTCCACTATAGCCAAGACCAAAGAGCAGTCGAAGGACACCAGAGACAAAATTGTAGACCTGCACCAGGCTGGGAAGACTGAATCTGCAATAGGTAAAACGCTTGGTGTACAGAAATCAACTGTGGGAGCAATTATTAGAAAATGGAAGACATACAAGACCACTGATAATTTCTCTCGATCTGGGGCTCCATGCAAGATCTCAACCCGTGGCGTCAAAATGATAACAAGAACGGTGAGCAAAAATCCTAGAACCACACGGGGGGACCTAGTGAATGACCTACAAAGAGCTGGGACCACAGTAACAAAGGCTACAATCAGTAACACAATGCGCCGCCAGGGACTCAAATCCTGCACTGCCAGACATGTCCCCCTGCTGAAGCCAGTACACGTTCAGGCCCGTCTGCGGTTCGCTAGAGAGCATTTGGATGATCCAGAAGAGGACTGGGAGAATGTGTTATGGTCAGATGAAACCAAAATAGAACTTTTTGGTAGAAACACAGGTTCTCGTGTTTGGAGGAGAAAGAATACCGAATTGCATTCGAAGAACACCATACCCACTGTGAAGCATGGGGATGGACACATCATGCTTTGGGGCTGTTTTTCTGCAAAGGGACCAGGACGACTGATCTGTGTAAAGGAAAAAATGAATGGGGCCATGTATCGAGAGATTTTGAGTGAAAATCTCCTTCCATCAGCAAGGGCAATGAAGATGAGATGTGGCTGGGTCTTTCACCATGACAATGATCCCAAACACACAGCCAGGGCAACAAAGGGGTGGCTTCGTAAGAAGTATTTCATGGTCCTGGAGTGGCCTAGCCAGTCTCCAGATCTCAAACCCATAGAAAATTTGTGGAGGGAGTTGAAAGTCCGTGTTGCCAAACGACAGCCCCAAAACATCACTGCTCTAGAGGAGCTTTGAATGGAGGAATGGGCCAAAATACCAGCAACAGTGTGTGAAAAGCTTGTGAAGAAATACAGAAAACGTTTGGCTTCCATTATTGCCAACAAAGGGTACATAACAAAGTATTGAGATGAACTTTTGGTATTGAGCAAATACTTATTTTCCACCATGATTTGCAAATAAATTATTTAAAAAACAATGCGATTTTCTGGGTTCCCCCCACATTGTCTGTCATGGTTGAGGTTTACCCATGTTGACAATTACAGGCCTCTGTAGTATTTTCAAGTGGGAGAACTTGCACAATAAGTGGTTGACTAAATACTTATTTGCCCCACTGTAGATGGCCGCGGCTTAGAGGAGGAGGGCCAACTGACATGTAAAACATGGGTGGCTGCCGACGATGCAATAGCGCCAATATGATTTCGCATTTATACAAAATTAAAGGTTAGCAAACATTGTCATAAATGTTTCCCACCAGCTACGAGAGTTAACTCCAGCGTGTTTAGTAGAGCTGGGAATCTTTGGGCACCTAACGATTCGATTACGATTCAGAGGCTCCGATTCGATTATAAAACGATTATTGATGCACCCCCCTCCCTTTTTTTAAAAAAATTTTTTTTATTTAAATTAAATGTTTTGTACATTAGTTCCAAAATTGTTCAAAAATCCTCTCGGGCTAAACCAAACTACTTTTTCAGTATCAAGTTAACATATAGCAGTAAACAAATATACAAAAATAACAGTAAATAAAAAAACTCCAGTCCCCATTCTGTAACAGCAGCTTTAAACTACATTCAATTAATTTAATGTTGTGAATCAACTGTTAAAGTTGTTAAAATTGCTCCCGTTATTCCATAATTTCCCTTTTGTCTACTTTCGACATGTGAAAGTTTTAAAACTATTTTAAAGATAGATTCAAGTCAATATTTTACCGATTTAGGAGTATTTTAGATAAAAAGTTAATTAGGTTTGCTTGGAAGGTTCGCTACAACAGCCTTGCGGGGAAGTGTACTGCTTTAAGATGGCGGCCATTTACTAACGGCCGCATCTAGCTTTTTGTAGATGTGCTGCGCACGCTACCGAATCAATGTTGTTTCTAGTCCTATATAAATGATATCTACCATTACATTATGTGGATGACGTACTTTGTAGCAGCTTTTCGGCAACAGTCAGGTATGTTGTTGTGTTTTTTTATCTCGTGGCATGAGTTGAGCTAGAGCCGTGAGTTGAGCATTGGCATTAACCGAGGGGCCGGGTAATGAGAAGCATGATGTTTAGCTACTCTCGCTGCGTTCTTCCTCGTTGCGCCCTAAAGACCGCGCGGCGCGCTGAGTGTGTTGTACTTCCGCTTTACTTGGCATATTTCGATAATCGGAATTTGGATGTTTGTGAATCGTTCTCGAATCTTCCACGGCCAAATCGCGAATAATCTAAGAATCGGAAATTTTGCACACCTCTAGTGTTTAGTGTGTCTAGCGGTGGTAAAATGTGTTTTTTTTCTCTCTGGCAACTATCTGTGTTGAGAAAGACTGTGTGTATAATAGAGCTGAAACGAATACTCGAGCAACTCGAGTAACTCGAGTTTAAAAACTGATCAGAGTAATTTTATTCACCTCGAGTGATCGTTTATTTTGACAGCTCTAAGCATCACGTTTTGCTCGGACTACTTTTAATGCGGGACAACGCGCTGATGTCACGTGCGTAGAGGAAGAAGCAAAAAAAAAAAAAAAAAAAAAAAAAAAAAAAAAAAACAAACTTACTGCAGCCGACAACCGCTACAAACGACGCCGACGTTGCTAAATACTAGCCCGCTCATGCTACGTTAGTTGCAGGTAGCGTCCAGTGAGTCTCATAGAGATCACATGTATGTTGAACTAGATGCGCAATGACAGACTAGGCCGCGTCTGGGCAGCGTTAGCAAAGAGCCGCCATCTTAAAGCAGTAGAGCGCTAAGCGCTAATAAAGAGCGCTAAACGCTAATATACTGTATAAGATTAACGTTACTGTCCTACTAGCTCACCTTACGTTAGCACTGCGGAGGGCTAGGTTTCAATTAATTAAGACCGCTTTCGATGCGTGGCTAACATGTCTTACATACAGGCTATAACATAACATAGCGTTGTGGAGTGATGAGGGTGTCAAATAAAAACTCAATAATGCTAACTATCAATTTTAGCTCAGTAGTCATTGCTGGATGAAACACCAAGTAGCACTAGTCCCTAATGTGCTCCAATCCAGCCTGTATCATACATTTATTTTGAACAGTGCAAAAACTCAAAATCCTATCAGGACTTATAGTTTAGGCTAACTTAAAACTTAACTAGAACTTAAAAATGGCTTGACACAAATAGAAATTTAATTGAAAAACGTGGGAAAAAATCCTAACTTTTAAGTGATGTGTGTTATCAAGCGTAAAGGCATTTTCAGGTGTGTTTATATATATATCTTTTTTAAAATAAGATCTAAAGGTTTTTTGAGTGAAAGCAGTGAATTAGTCATTTTTTTAAAATTCTAGTTACATCTGAGATGCAATTGTTGTTTTCAACAATATACATCAAAAATAAAGACATTGATTGACTGAAAATGATAAAATGTCTTGTTTTCTCATGTATATCCATAATTGCTCTTCACCTAAAAATATATTTGTTTTATCCGATTACTCGATTAATCGATATAATTTTCAGTCGATTACTCGATTACTAAAATATTCGATAGCTGCAGCCCTAGTGTATAATGTAAACATGATACGAGTCGTGCTTTTTATGGAAAATAATTCAATTATTTTTGTTCTGACGGAAATAATGTTGAGCTGTGGCTTTAGGCTCACCTAAAGGACTGCATTTATTTTACTTTTGTTTGGAATATTTTGTTCTTTTTTTCTTTTATTTTAACATTATACTCATGTTCCAATTTGCTAATGTGTTTCAAAAATAAAAATCCCGTTTAAGGGGAAAACATTTTCCCCCCTCCTTTTCTCTTTTTAAACCCAGATACTGCATTTAGAAGTAACACGTTTTAGGAGCTGTAATGGCAGCACAGTGAAATTTTGGCTTAAGGTTACCATACCGTCAGAATATCATACCGGCACATGCCTAGCTGTGTGACTTAATCACTAAAAATTAAAAGCATTAAAAGCAAAAGCATAATATCTACAAAACCGTTGCAGCACAAATTTAAGACATTACCCTCAGGCCTTGAGTTTGACAACAGTGCTTTGAGTGATACATTTTTAACACACCAAAGATATGATGTAAACCAAAATGCCACGGTCATATTTACAATACAACAAGACAAGACCAAAGTGAGGGTCCAAAATATGAAAAACGCCACGTCTTTTTTGCGTCAAGCCACAACAGAGAGCAACTCCAGCTCACCAAGGACGTAACCCATATTCAATAAATTATCAGTAAAAACCAACACGGTTTACTGTTTGTAAAACAATACAGTATCGTACAAGCAAGTTTTATACTTACCGAACCATGTATTGTCACATGTCTCGTTGTCCAATTGATTGAAGTCGACGTGCGAAGGCGCGTCGAACTCATACCTTTTTTCAGGGTCACCAGGGAATGCTTCTGCCATTTCAACGATGCGTAAATGGGCAATGCTCACCGAATAAACGACCTATATGGGTAACAAAATGCCAATTTTTATCTGCCCTCAGCAAACGATTGTTGGACGAGTCAGCATGAGCAGGTAACCGTCCATGTTCAACTGAGGGTTGCACTCGGAAAACTTTTCTTCAAGATTGAGTCACTTGATAAAGAAACTATCGTCGCTTATCGATTTATTAACTTTTAGGGGGTCGTTACTGGTCCCACAAGACTTAGAATTGTTAAAAGAATATTACAAAAAAACCTAAAAACTTACCGTCTTCGAAAAGAGACGCAGCTCACAGCCCTAACAGAGAGATGGAACTGAATTAGTTGATTTTTTTGTTGGCGGTGATTTCAAACTGGCCAATCACTAACGTCGCGTTCGTCACCTCGACGCTGATTGGTTCAAATTAGTCAACAGTGCCTCCTACCAACTTCCTTTTTCGGTTTTTGAAAAAAAAAAAATCAAACAGGAAGTGATAGAATACAGACATGATGGTCGGTTTTTTTTACTTATAAGAATTTTTTAAAATGTGGGACATGGATTATTTGATTAGATGTTATGTTAAAAAACAAAAAAGATTAAATTTTATTCGTTCAGTTGAACAATTAGTCCACTTTTAATAAGCTATTTTATTTTCGATGTGATGTATTTTGTTTTTGAGTACTTTTTTTTTTTTTTTTTTAAACTTAGACATGCCAAAAATGTTACGACAACTATATTGCTTAAACTACTTACAATTAAATAATTGTTTGAATGTCATCTAAATGGGCACTGAATAATAATGTTGTTTGCAAGTGACAGGTCATGACTATGGGCTGATATTTGTGCCATCAGAAAGTGAATTTGAAAATACTAAAATGAATCTGAATTACTTAACTTGAATCTGAACTGCTTAACATGAATCTGAAAAGTGTATTTTTAAATTGTGTGTATGTTTTTTTTTTTTTTTTTTTTTTTTTTTTTAAATCTGAATCATTGCATGACAAACGGCTCCCACCAAGAAACGAAAAAGGTGTCACCGTTTGGGGGAAAAAAAGGAAACCAAAAGGTTGCTACCAAAATTCCATTCCATTACAATGGTGTCTACATTATCTCACTGCCATTGACGGTGCTAGATATCCAGTTCATTTTGACTGGATTGGACGTCTTGCGCCGTCAATGGTACTGAAACCAGAGCATTTAAAGCCAGTCTTTTGTGGGCATTTACAGGTCACTTCCTGTTCATTTTAGGGCATTTACGTGTAACTTCCTGTTAATTTTTAGTCACTTACTTTTCAGTAACCCAAAATTAACAGAAAGGGACCTGTGACTGCTCCAAAATGAACAGGATGTGATCCGTAAATGCCCCAAAAGGAAAAGGAAGTGACAGAAAATCAACAGGAAATTACGTGAAATACCCCAAAATTCACTCATTTCCTGGCATTGGCTGCCACTGACAGCTATAGATGTTTGAAGTGGGAGGGATGCGACCGAATTAACGGATTTACAAATGGATTGGACGTCTACTAATGATAAACTCATTCCAAATGACAGCAGAAGTATGAAAAATCTTGTTTTTCTATTTATTAGTTGTATCATAGAATATGCTAGAATGATTTCCTGACCAATGTATCGATAATTGTTTAATCGCCATATCGTGAGATCGTTATCGTGAGCCTTGTTTTGTAAATCATATCGTATTATGAGGTACTGAGAGGTTCCAACCCCGACTACAAATTCTGCCTCTATTAGTGTTTTGCAGGTAGTCCACTGTAGTTGCAAGACAACCAAATGTCAAACGGAAAGATGTTCTTGTATGTCTGCAAGATTGTCTTGTACAATGTACAATGTTTTAAAAGAAACAGAGGACAGAGCAGTACTGGAGGATGACTTTGTTGAAAGTGATATTGATGAGTAATATCCTCACCATCCATGGTTTTGTCTTTATTTATTTTTTTCTGTATTTGTATGTGTATTATTCTATATTTTCATATTCAGAGACACTTTCGTATTTGAATGAATGCTTTATGCCATACTTGGATATGATTCAGATCTTTTGTGCGTTTATTTTTTTTTTCACTTATTCCATTTTTTGCCATTATTCTGATTTAGGAGGGCGTGGTAGAAATTTGGTTGATTTTCAGCCATTTATGGCCATGGTGTGCAGTTTATTACTTCATATTGTTCAATATACAGTAGTTTTTGATATTTATAATATACTGTATGACAGATAAGCTTTTAGCTAAATGTACTATATATTTCATTGTGCTGGGTGTAAATCACTTAAGGTGAAGCGCTTCCTTCAAGAAATTAGCCTCATTTCTCACTCTGAATTCACCTATGTGTAAACCAAGGCACCAATTCTTGTTTCAAATGTTTAGTAGATGTGTTTATAAAATTTGACAAGGATTTTGTGTTTTTTTGGTGGGTATTCTCATAGAAATGCACTTCTGGCTGCTGACATGGTTCAGACAAATATTCCGAGTAGAACTTTTAACCCAGAGTCTAGAAGGGTATTGTCTAAGAAACTGAAAATGTAGATCCAGCGTAGTGGAGCGAATTTTCTTTATAAGCAATTTTTCCATGGTGCTAATACAGCCTAATGTCATGCTTGGTGCTCAGCAAGCATCATTATGCGTGTAATGAGCAGACAGAGCAGGAACAAACACATATAGAGGGGTGAAGTAAGTATTTAGTCAACCACGAATTGTGCAAGTTCTCCCACTTGAAAATATGAGAGAGGCCTGTAATTGTCAACATGGGTAAACCTCAACCATGAGAGACAGAATGTGAAAAAAAAAAACAGAAAATCACATTGTTTGATTATTAAAGGGCAACTGAAGACCTTTCCGGATTTTGGTGTAATTTTATGAATATAAACTTGGGACAAGTTCGTCAAAACAACCATTACATTATCAACACGTAATTGTAAGGATAATTTGCGTTTTTTTTAGTTTTTCTGCACTCCGTTAATGGTCCCTTCGCAAACCCGGAAGTGTGACGTAGGCAACAGAAGACTACCCACAGCTAGCATAGCAGCAACAACGATGTCAGTGATATTTCCACCAAAGGTAACCATTCAGGATCGCTCTTTCGTGACGCTACCGATGGCAAAGGCTCCCAGGAAAGATGAACTACAATTAATCCCTACATGTTTGAACCTGAGGCGTCAGATGACGGCGATTTACTTGACAGAGCAGATGGTGTCATGACGCCAATTGACAGCTCGACACTTCACGAACGGGAGAGTGAGTGGTAAGTCCAGCATCGTGATTTTTTTATTAGAATGCGATTACATGGTTGTATATTTTTCCATGCTCTACACATAGCTAAAACTGGATATTAGGTAATGGGACAGCTCCTACCGTTCTAAATATTATAAAGCTAGCCCAAATGTGGCTAAATGAATGCTCTACACATAGCTAAAACTGGATATTAGGTAATGGGACAGCTCCTACCGATCTAAATATGATAAAGCTAGCCCAAATGTGGCTAAATGAATGCTCTACACATAGCTAAAACTGGATATTAGGTAATGGGACAGCTCCTACCGATCTAAATATGATAAAGCTAGCCCAAATGTGGCTAAATGAATGCTCTACACATAGCTAAAACTGGTGGAAAATAAGTATTTGCTCAATACCAAAAGTTCATCTCAATACTTTGTTATGTACCCTTTGTCGGCAATAACGGAGGCAAAACGTTTTCTGTAACTCTTCACAAGCTTTTCACAGACTGTTGCTAGTATTTTGGCCCCTTCTTCCATGCAGATCTCCTCTAGAGCAGTGATGTTTTGGGGCTGTCGTTGGGCAACACGGACTTTCGACTCCCTCCACGGATTTTCTATAGGGTTGAGATCTGGAGACTGGCTAGGCCACTCCAGGACTTTGAAATGCTTCTTACGAAGCCACTCATTTGTTGCCCTGGCTGTGTGTTTGGGATCATTTTCATGCTGAAAGACCCAGTCACGTCTCATCTTCAATGCCCTTGCTGATGGAAGGAGATTTTCACTCAAAATCTCTCGATACATGGCCCCATTCATTCTTTCCTTTACACAGATCAGTTGTCCTGGTCCCTTTGCAGAAAAACAGCCCCAAAGCATGATGTTTCCATCCCCATGCTTCACAGTGGGTATGGTGTTCTTCGAATGCAATTCGGTATTCTTTCTCCTCCAAACACGAGAACCTGTGATTCTACCAAAAAGTTCCATTTTGGTTTCATCTGACCATAACACATTCTCCCAGTCCTCTTCTGGATCATCCAAATGCTCTCTAGCGAAACGCAGACAGGCCTGGACGTGTCCTGGCTTCAGCAGGGTTACACGTATGGCAGTGCAGGATTTGAGTCCCTGGCCGCGCATTGTGTTACTGATAGTAGCTCTTGTTACTGTGGTCCCAGCTCTCTGTAGGTCATTCACTAGGTCCCCCCGTGTGGTTCTGTTATCATTTTGACGCCACGGGGTGAGATCTTGCATGGAACCCCAGATCGAGGGAGATTATCAGTGGTTTTGTATGTCTTCCATTTTCTAATAATTGCTCCCACAGTTGATTTCTGTACACCAAGCGTTTTACCTATTGCAGATTCAGTCTTCCCAGGCTGGTGCAGGTCCAGAATTTTGTCTTTGGTGTCCTTCGACAGCTCTTTGGTCTTGGCCATAGTGGAGTTTGGAGTGTGACTGACTGAGGTTGTCGACAGGTGTCTTTCTTATCGATAATGAATTAAAACAAGTGCCATTAATACAGGTAATGAGTGGATCCTCGTTAGACCTCGTTAGAAGAAGTTAGACCTCTTTGACAGCCAGAAATCTTGCTTGTTTGTAGGTGACCAAATACTTATTTTCCACTCTAATTTGGAAATAAATTCTTTAAAAATCAAACAATGTGATTCTCTGTTTTTTTTCCACATTCTGTGTCTCATGGTTGAGGTTTACCCATGTTGACAATTACAGGCCTTTCTAATCTTTTCAAGTAGGAGAACCTGCACAATTGGTGGTTTACTAAATACTTATTTGCCCCACTGTACATAGAGGCACATGTGTCCTTTCATATATTAAAATGCAAAGTAGATAATAAATATATGTAATATATTATCAGTTAAAGGGATACATTGACATTATACATATAATACAAACACATAATGCAACGCTCTGTCGCCAGTAGATTGATGCAATACCGCTATGTACAAAGAGCCCATTAGTGATGAAACGTGATGACGAGTACTTGTTTCAAATGGGATGACAGTTTTAGCGTTAATGAACGATGCTTGTTTGTTCTGTGAAGTTGTTGATGGGACGGACTGATCTTCTTGTGTTGAGCCACAAAAATGGTTGTTTGTTGTACACACTCTGGGCTTCCTTTACATCTACTGTGTATGTAAAGGGGAATAAGAACTTCATAAAATAGATCCACTCCTAAAATGGGCCAATTTCATCAAACACCAAGGCAAGATATGCTACAAAAATTATGTGTTATTCTTCACAGAGATGTTATTAAATCATAGGCTGCCACTGACGGCGCTAGCTGTCCAAGTTATTTTGACTGGGTGGCCAGTCAAATTGGATTGGACGTCAATCACCGTCAATGGCAGTGAGACAAAATCACTCAATGCCATCTTTCCCAGTTAAAATGGATTTGCAATGAATGAGTTAAATTGTCATAAAGTAAAGTTTATCTATTATCAACTTGAAGCTGATTGGAGGAGGGGCCAAAGATGACAACTCGTTTCCCATTGGCTGAAAGTATGCATGACGATGACGCAATCTTCCAACGCTAGAGGAACCGATACCTCGACAGGAAAACCGAAGAAAGGCGAGTATTTGGAGCTAAACTTTAAAGGTATTTCAAAGCATATATGGCCTTTTCTTTGAATATCATGTTTTGAGTAATTGTTATGGAAGTAAATGATGCGCCGCCCGAAAGTACACAACCTCAACTGTTGTTTGATTTAGGAACCTCCTGTCAAAATAAGCTATCCGTTAGCCGCAAGCTAGCAGCTTCCTTCTTGTTAGCGACAACTTAGCTCTTCGATAGAAAACGCACATACAAAAACAAATAGAAGCGATATTGAACAGTAAGCGGTATGAATATTAAATTAAACGAAACATGTTTTGTGAATCTGCTTGGTTGGATCATAGATAACGAAGAGCCAATGTCGTGTTGGCAAATTTTCGCCGAATTGCTGCTATCGCTGCATTTAATTTAAATGTAAAGAACTGCTAATAGATTCGTGTTAACATGTATGAACACTCAGAATGTGACAAACATAATTTTAGAGGAAAATCATATAAAGGCTAACACGATCCAAATCCTGGCCCGCCGACGTAATTAAATAACAAATAACAGGAGTATGTTCCTCGCTAAGCAGCATAGCAGGCAGCAATTACTGCCAATTCTGGTTGTAACGGAAACTTAAAACTGATTTCAACACACCAAGAATTTAGCAAACATCGAGTTCTGGAAAATTTCATATTTTGAAAAAAAATTTAGGGCGGTGTGTTTTGTGTGATCAAAAAACACTCTTAAATTACAGTGAAACACTATTATTAGTACATTTCAACACAAGTTTTTAAACATTTCTTTTTATCGAATAATTGGGGAATTGGTTGAGTTTAAATTAAAAAACAACTGCCCCATTAAGCTGGTACACGCCCAAATTCAGAGGATTCTCTATGCTTGTGTATTTCGTAGAATCATAAGAGACAATGTTTTAGAATTTATTCATTTAGTGATTCAATCTTCGAGTGCCATTGACGTTTAAAGATGTGCAATCGTGTGGCATCCACTCATCTTTCTGCAGTGAATTTAAATGAGGTTGTCAATCAGTGGTGTTACCAGGATGCCAGGTGTGGGTAGGCATTAGTCTTACATGGGGGGGGGGGGGGGGGGGGGGGGGGGGAATCAAAGGAGTGAATGTCATACTTTTGCTTTGAAAGTAGTTTTATGTAATGAAAATGACATAGTACAGAACACCCCTAGTGCCAGGGGGAAAAAATCTTTTTCATAGATAATCTGTACTGCAGTTTAAAATCTGCATCCACATTTTACTCTTACCCATAATTTAGTAATCTGTGGGTACATATCAGTGGTGTTACCAGGATGCCAGGTGTGGGTGGGCATTAGTCTTACCTGGGGGGAAAAAAAAAAAAAAAAAAAAAACCTACAATGCTCAAGTAGGTCGAAATCCAGCGTAGGGCTATTGCACCTTAACACATGTTTTGTTTTCTCCTTGAGGTAACTGTTGTTGTGATTTGGTCTAAACAAATAAAAGTTGATTTGATTTTATTTTTTAAAAAACATCCATAACTGAACAGTATGGACATGTAGGTGACAATGTTTTTTTTTTAGGTATTGTGGTTCCTCGTTTTTTTTTGTTTTTTTTAATTATTATAGTTATTCTTTGTTCCGCAGCCCCTTTGAGCTCAATTTGACCCCCTCAGAATAATTCAAAATGCACCAAAATCGGCAGGCAGGTCAAGACAGGTGCAATCTTTGATACTGTGTAAAGACAAATTCCAAATACACTATGTAGCGCCCCCTAGCAGTCATTCTTTGTTCCGCCGACGCTTTGATCCCCTCTCCTTTGAGTCCTACTTTGACCCCCTCAGAGTGCTTCAAACGTCACCAAACTCAACAGCCAGGTGAACACTGGTGAAAACTTTGATAAAATGTAAAAAAAAAAAAAAAAAAAAAAGCGTAAATATATGTAGCGCCCCCTAGGAACAAAACCAACATTTCTTTTTAAGGTGAAAGACTAGGTAACAATGCAAAAGTTAAAACTTAGAACACATCAGTACTATATGAATGGGATACCATACGCGGTGCCCAGACTACTGTTAGTACTACATCCAGTTTTCTTTGGGTGGGCAGAGCGTGTCCGCGGGTGGGCTCTACCCCCCCCCGGTAACGCTTTTGTCGCCTTCTGCTGGCGCTTGGGTGCGACTGATTTTATAGGCTTCAGCAGAATCAGCACCCATGAGCATTGTGTAAGTAATTATTGACATCAACAATGGTGGGCTACTAGTTTATTTTTTGATAGAAAATTTTACAAATTTTATTAAAACGAAAACATTAAGAGGGGTTTTGATATAAAATTTCTATAACTTGTACTAACATTTATCTTTTAAGAACTACAAGTCTTTCTATCTATGGATCGCTTTAACAGAATGTTAATACTGGTAATGCCATCTTGTTGATTTATTGTTATAATAAACAAATACAGTACTTATGTACCGTATGTTGAATGTATATATCCATCTTGTGTCTTATCTTTCCATTCCAGCAATAATTTACAAAAAAATATGGCATATTTTATAGATGGTTTGAATTGCGATTAATTACGATTAATTAATTTTTAAGCTGTAATTAACTCGATTAAGAATTTTAATCGTTTGACACCCCTAATATTATTACCTCACAACAAGGAACAATATGTCAAAAAAAGCTGCAGCCAATGCCATTTCTGATGTTTACGTTTATTTTTTTTATGTCATTCAGATGGCTGCAATTCGAAAGAAACTAGTAATAGTTGGAGATGGAGCATGCGGCAAGACGTGTCTTCTTATTGTGTTTAGCAAGGACCAGTTCCCTGAGGTGTATGTGCCAACAGTGTTTGAAAACTACGTGGCAGATATTGAAGTGGATGGAAAACAGGTAATTCATGGTGGTTTTCATGACGGCCATCTTCGATTGATGAAAGGGGTCATTGTGATAATTCTAATTAAGCCAATAGAAATCTGAAAAATGTGTGTCATTTGACCAAACCTGCAAAACAGGTTAGCATACCTATTGCGTATGCTCCCCTACCAAATATAACTACAGGATGATAACATCATGAGTTAAACTTACGTCCATTTTCTTTATGACTTGGTGTCTTCAGACTTTAGTTAAATAGGCCTACTTGTATATCAATTTTATATAAAAACACAAAGCCATAAACATGTTAAATTGTCATATTTGGTGGGTGTGTGGAGACATCTTGTGTTGAACAACCAATATTGTAGACGTTTAAAGTTACTAGAGGTGCTTTGTTACAGTCTCCTTTTACATGGTTCTGCCATTTACACATATCGGAAGGAAGTTCTTTCCCCCCTGTTAACAAGGAAGTTGATTGCATATTCACCGCAGCTGAAAATCTTTTGGGCCATGTTGCTAACAGTTTGGCACATTTTGATATAAACATTTTTGCACATTGTTATTTGCAAACCTACTCGAAGTCAAATGGAAAATGAACTGTATATTTAGACTTGCTACAAATGCTCAATGGATATAAGATCTAGACGTTGATCAGGCCATTATAACACACAAATCTAAAATGATTTTATTTAAATTTTTTTAAATTATATTTTGTACATAAAAAGTCATATGTCTTTTTTTGATTATGAAAACAGGCCCTTGAGCACAAAAATTTCCCGACTCCTTTAGTAGTGTGGTTCTCAACCTGCAGCATTGGATTGTGTCATGTTAATGTTTAGAGGTGACAAAATCAATCTTAAATCTTAACCTACTGACCATTTTAAAAGAAGGCTGTTCGCTATTTGAACAGTTAACATGAGATTCCAGATTCAACCGTTCATGTGGTAAACTGACACTTTTTGGAATAATTTACAGGTAGAGCTGGCTCTTTGGGACACAGCAGGTCAAGAAGACTATGATCGCCTGCGACCTCTCTCTTATCCAGACACGGATGTCATCCTCATGTGCTTCTCTGTTGATAGTCCTGATAGTTTAGGTATGATTTTTCTCTTGTTATTCATACCTGTTGCTCTTCTCTTTGTGTTTAATTCAATTTTTCTTCATCTCCAATGCAGAGAACATCCCTGAGAAGTGGACACCTGAGGTCAAGCACTTTTGTCCCAATGTTCCCATTATTCTGGTGGGAAACAAAAAAGATCTGCGCAATGATGAGCTCACTCGTCGAGAGTTGGCAAAGATGAAACAGGTGACTCAGAAGGGTTCTGGTGTTGCAGGGTTCCCTCCATGGCTTTATAAATCTAGCGGGCTGCCTTTAGTTTAAACTCGGTTTGATCTTTGTTTCTTCTTTTTGTCTTTTAACCCTAATTACCTATCTGTTCTATCTTGTCAAACATCACAAACAATGCAAAATGGATTCTATCTCTGTGAACAAGGGCCACAAACAAATACAGTGGGGCAAATAAGTATTTAGTCAACCATTAATTGTGCAAGTTCTCCCACTAAAATATTAGAGAGGCCTGTAATTGTCAACATGGGTAAACCTCAACCATGAGAGACAGAATGTGGAAAAAAAAAAACAATCACATTGTTTGATTTTTAAAGAATTTATTTGCAAATCATGGTGGAAAATAAGTATTTGGTCAATACCAAAAGTTCATCTCAATACTTTGTTATGTACCCTTTGTTGGCAATTACAGAGGCCAAACGTTTTCTGTAACTCTTCACAAGCTTTTCACACACTGTTGCTGGTATTTTGGCCCATTCCTCCAGGCAGATCTCCTCTAGAGCAGTGATGTTTTGGGGCTGTCGTTAGGCAACACGAACTTTCACCTCCCTCCACAGATTTTCTATGGGGTTGAGATCTGGTGACTGACTAGGCCACTCCAGGACCTTGAAATGCTTCTTACAAGGCCACTCCTTTGTTGCCCTGGCTGTGTGTTTGGGATCATTTTCATGCTGAAAGACCCAGTCACGTCTCATCTTCAACGCCCTTGCTGATGGAAGGAGATTTTCACTCAAAATCTCTCGATACATGGCCCCATTCATTCTTTCCTTTATACAGATCAGTCGTCCTGGTCCTTTTGCAGAAAAACAGCCCCAAAGCATGATGTGTCCACCCCCATGCTTCACAGTGGGTATGGTGTTCTTCGGATGCAATTTAGTATTTTTTCTCCTCCAAACATGAGAACCTGCGTTTCTACCAAAAAGTTCTATTTTGGTTTCATCTGACCATAACAAATTCTCCCAGTCCTCTTCTGGATCATCCAAATGCTCTCTAGCGAACCGCAGACGGGCCTGGACATGTGCTTTCTTCAGCAGGGGGACACGTCTGGCAGTGCAGGATTTGAGTCCCTGGTGGCGCATTGTGTTACTAATAGTAGCCTTTGTTACTGTGGTTCCAGCTCTCTGTAGGTCATTCACTAGGTCCCCCCGTGTGGTTCTGGGATTTTTGCTCACCGTTCTTGTTATCATTTTGACGCCACGGGGTGAGATCTTGCATGGAGCCCCAGATCGAGGAAGATTATCAGTGGTCTTGTATGTCTTCTATTTTCTAATTGCTTCCACTGTTGATTTCTTTGCACCAAGCGTTTTACCTATTGCAGATTCAGTCTTCCCAGCCTGGTGCAGGTCTACAATTTTGTCTCTGGTGTCCTTCGACAGCTCTTTGGTCTTGGTCATAGTGGAGTTTGGAGTGTGACTGACTGAGGTTGTGGGCAGGTGTCTTTTATACCGATAATGAGTTAAAACAGGTGCCTTCAATGCAGTTAATGAGTGGAGCCTCGTTAGACCTCTTTAGAAGAAGAGGAGAAGATGATTCCTTTGACAGCCAGGAATCTCGCTTGTTTGTAGGTGACCAAATACTTATTTTCCGCTCTAATTTGGAAATAAATTCTTTAAAAATCAAACAATGTGATTTTCTGTTTTTTCCCCACATTCTGTCTCTCGTGGTTGAGGTTTACCCATGTTGACAATTACAGGCCTCTCTAATTTTTTCAAGTAGGAGAACTTGCACAATTGGTGCTTGACTAAATACTTATTTGCCCCACTGTAGAAACATCCAAACATGCATTTTTAAAGTTTTAATCTATGTTGTCTTCTGGTTAACAGGAACCTGTGAAGTCAGAGGAAGGCAGGGAAATGGCAAACCGAATCTGTGCCTTTGGCTACCTGGAGTGCTCAGCGAAGACCAAGGACGGCGTGAGGGAGGTTTTTGAAATGGCCACCAGGGCAGCACTTCAGGCCAAGAGACGAGGCAAAAAGAGCATATGCCTTCTTCTATAAAATATCTAGTCACACAGGAAAGTATTTGGGGAACCAAACCAGGCCGAGTGAAGCCCATTGTTTCAATATGACTATTCAATTACCAAAAGGGGCCAATTTATTTAATTTCGATGGTCAATTGCTGAGAAAAAAGGGAGAATATACATTCAAATCCACTATTATAATTAGTAAATTTGTTCTACCGGAATGCGTTACTTTTAATTCCTTCCCAGAGACTAAGATGCAGACTAGTCCCACCACCCCCAAATCCTTTTTTTAAAAAAAAAACACCATTCTACTTAAACCTACATTACATTTAATCCAAAAATAAATGCTTCAATGTAGTAAATGGGATGGGACCCCAGCTTGTAAATGCAGAGAATAGAGTTGACATAGTGACACCGGTGATGGTGTTATTGCTAGCGTCTTACATGTGACAAGTCATAATTTAAGCACATCATTTAAGAGGTCGGCACGCTTTTTCATTATTTTTTCAGCATGTCCATTCATTGGCCTAGCGGCTTCTTAAGCTTGTGAAAAAGATGGCTAACAAATGCATGTTTACTGCTGATGACTTGTGTTAACTGTGCTATTAAATAGCTTAAGCTAGCTTGCGCTTTTTAAGTGCGGGGGGAGCTTGGGAGCAAAAAGAGTTGTAAACCAGGTGCTCGAAAGTATGTTACAAAGCAAAATAACTGGACTGAAAATGTGTGATTAGAAGCCCTTAGTAAATTTTGGATTAATAACGTCAAGTCAGCTGTTGTCCAGGAGTTACAAAGCAAAATCACAACCACAAATACGCAATCATTGAATAGTAACCACCAACTGTATGTCAAGCAGGTATGACATCAGATAATATTGATCATTTAAATCCTATCTGTACTTTGTATGAAATCATTCGCAGCATCAGCAGATACTAGTGTTGTGCTCAAGACCAGACTATGATCAGGACTTTTCTGAGACCAAGACTTTGGACTGGGGTGAGCTAAATATCACTTTTAAAAACGAAGACGAGGTTGAAATAATTGTGTTCTCTCTTTGGTTTTAATTTTCCCTAACTGTATATGACAGCCAACAGTGTCTTCAACTATTACACCACAAAAGCAAAAAAACCTTTTCTTTTTGAAAGAGGGACAAACCAACTTACTGGACCATTTGTCTTAGTCGACAGTACAATATGTTTAGATTTATTAGGGTGAAAAAGTATGATAGTTAGACTTTAAGCTGAATTCTTAGGGGAATAAGTAAATTACAAAATTAAAGATTTAAAGAATAGAATTGAAATTACAATAATCCTGTCAATTTTCTGTGAATTTTTTTTCTTTTTTTCTTAATGTGTTAAATTGAGGGCTGCATTTTAAGGCTCTTGTTTTTATATTTACCTCAACTTTCACTTCTGCTTGTGTGCCTCTGTCACAATACTGCAAAGATAATTGCAATCATTACTGGGAAGTTGGGGCTGAAATTGAAGGTTTTTGTAGTATTACCAAGTGCTTTTTATTGATTATGACGTTAAAAACCCAGAGTCCGGCCAGTCCGGGACAAGACCAAGACTTTTGGGAGTCGAAATCGAGACGAGACCAGGACCTTCAAATGCGGTCTCGAGTGTTACAACACTAGCAGATACCATTGTATTTGTTCAAGTGCCTTGACAGGTTTGGGTCATCTTTTGTCATAAATTGATTTTGGACTCATATTTTTATTGAAATCCTGGCTTTTTTAAAACTAGGATGTGTAACTAATATATCTTCACCCACTGCGGTTGTTCAATATTTAAACAGTTGAAATGAAAATATTGTTTCTTGAAATTGTTTATCCAACACAAGTGTGAACAGCCTTTTTCTTCAAGTGCTTCAAATACAGTTATCAAACTGAACACTCCATCCTGTGCTTTTGTCTGCCTTAAATGCAGTCACTAATGTGGCAAAATTTGAGTAGAATTAAATGCACATGTTTATGTCTTTGTCGCCTTATTTTCTAACAATTCTGAATTTTTATGTATTCAGTTGTGATAAATTTTCCTCTTTTTAGCAGAAGCCTGAAATGTTTGTCCTTACACTGATTGTATGGAACACTTTAAAGATATTGGGTAGATAGAAATTTAGTACAAAGCAAAATTTTAAATCTAATAGTATAAGAAAATGTGCTTAACTATACATGTACTGTACTACAGTATAGTTACATGTGGCTCTTTTATGTTTGGTTGGTTAAAGCCAAACATGGTCTTTCTTGAAAGGAAAATACAACACCTATTACAAATCACCTTCATTATGGTTGCTTTATGTATTTAAGTATGAAAAGAGGGAATTTCTTAGACCTCTGAAAATGGGAGAAAATAAAAAAATTACACCACTTACAAGCGGAGTCATTTTGTGACTTCAGTTATACCCGCACACATACACGCCAATAAAATGTCTGCCCCCATGCTGGGTGGCCACTTTTTTTGTTGATGTTTTCTCTATTATTTAACATCAGAAAAATTTAAATCCAGTTTTTCTTCCCCCCAATTTACTAAAGATTCCACTGGAATGCACATGATGAAAGTGTTGCATCCTTTTTAAACCGCTGCCAACATAAGATGTTGCAACTCTAAAGACAAATTACACCATCAGTAATGCAACTATTTATTCCAACACACATTACAATAAACAACTAATTAAATATTAGGGCTTTTCTGTGCCTTGATAAACGTACAGTGAGTTCTGCCTCAAATGATGGATTTACAGTAATTCTATAACGTTTGATGAAGCCCAGACAAAAACTCCTGGTAAAAAGGTTCTGCAAAGACAAAAGCGATAATTAAACTTAAGATGAGCAGGTTAACGGTTTCAAGTTGTTGATAAAATTGTAGATGTAACAAACCTCTGTCAGGCTCAATAAAAGAATGTCTAATAAGAAAGTCTAAGACCACCATTGCACAGTTGGGTTTGAAATCTTCTGTGGCTATTAGTTCCTTTACCTGAAGAAAACATATCTTTAGATGCAGGGCCTTTTAATGTTGCCTTGTTCTGTCTGGGATGCACAAATCACCAGCTGACTCACCTTTTCTATGGGTAGGAGGTAGAATTCCTGAACTTCTCCATCTCCTACTTTGGGCTTGAAGGCAGGAGGAAGTTCCAAATCAAATACAAACTGACTTTCGGCAAACACACCCTCTCCATCTTCATAGGTGTAGCTAGTGGACATAGTACAAAGTACATAGTACATAGTTGGCTTAAAAAGCCTTTTCAGCATTAATGAATTGCTCATTTTGTTCATTGTCAATGATTTTAAAAATTATTTTCAAACATCAGTTAGGTCCTTGAAATATGCTCTAAAGAGTTCATATGTACCTTACTGTAGATACAGGTTGAGCCCTTTCTGCAAGCGCTTCTGGGATACATGCCTCTTCCTGACATTCTTTCAGTAGCGTGTGTTTGATGTTCATGCCAGCAGCCAGACCGCCTGCGGCCTTCAAAGACACAAGACCAATGCCAATACAGTATACTAAACGCATCAACCATCCATTAAAAAAAAAAAAACTTCACACCAGTGCTGCTTAAGTACCTGACTAGCTAATCCACACAATCATGTAGTGGAAATACCTCTTGAAGTTGTTTTTTGCCATAACAAGTAGAAATCTTGAAACTGCAGATAGGTATGTCCCAGTTAACGGTTTCAAGGTTTACCGTGGTATGAAAACGTCACAGTTTCAAAACAACAAAAAATTTCCGTCATACCATCATACGGTATTAGCTATTTTTTATGTCCCAAAAATGCAGCCAGAAATGGCTTGGAGCAGCAGCGCTCACCCCTCCCTCTCCGGTTGTTGCTCTGTCCCATGTGTCCGTGACACTGCTGGTGCTGTCAAAACTACCCATTGAGTTTTTTCAAACACCCCTTAAAAAGTGTAGTAGGGGAGTAGTTTGGCTACTGAAAAAAAGATGGCCTTGGCTTAGAGGAGGTAGGACAGCTGACGTGCAGGCAACACCTCCAACATGATTTAACATTTACATGACCATCATCAGTCACTTTACAAAAAAATTAAGGTAAGTAAACGCTGTCATGAACGTTTCTCACCAGCTACGAGAGTTCACTCCAGCGTGTTTCGTGTGTCTAGTGATGGTAAAAAAATACTATAAATCTACGAAAGTTCACTCCAGCGTGTTTCGTGTGTCTAGCGATGGTAAAAAAAAATATAACGCTAGCTTGTTAACGAGGCTGTTAACATGGCTAGTTAGCATGCCAAGATGGCTAACTAGTTTTCTCTCTATTAGCATGCTTTTGTAAAGTCTTCTGCCATTGTAAACATCAGTTCAAAGTAACATTTTCATGATGCAGCCTGTGTTTTTTGTTACTGGCAACTGTGTTGAGGTTGTGTGTGTGTGTTTAATGTGTAAATAATGATACGAGTCATACACACGCACTGTATCTTGCTCTCACTCTCCATTAATCTTTAACTAATGAATATTAATAGTAATAGAGGTATTTTAACCCAGAAAAGGTGAACATACTCACATTCCTGCATCATAACTTGGACTGAGAGAGAAATATGTAGAAAATGAGTAAGTCTTTAAAAATGTTGAGATGGAGCTTTAAAGTCGGTAAAGTGCCTACAAAATATATGGCGGAAAACTGAGACAAGGCTGAAAAAGCAGTTTCTGCTCTTCCACGCCTCTTTAAAATAAACTATTTTAAGTAGGGCTGTCAAACGATTAAAATTTTTAATCGAGTTAATTACAGCTTAAAAATTAATCAATTCAAACCATCTTTAAAATATGCCATATTTTTCTGTAAATTATTGTTGGAATGGAAAGATAAGACACAAGATGGATAGATACATTCAACATACGGTACATGTATTTATTATAACAAATCAAGATGGCATTAACATTATTAACATTCTGTTAAAGCGATCCATGGATAGAAAGACTTGTAGTTCTTAAAAGATAAATGTTAGTACAAGTTATAGAAATTTTATATTTAAAATTCCTCTTAATGTTTTCGTTTTAATAAAATTTGTAAAATTTTCAATAAAAAAATTAGTAGCCCGCCTTTGTTGATGTCAATAATTACTTACACAATGCTCACGGCTGCTGAAGCCTATAAAATTAGTCGCACCCAAGCGCCAGCACAGGGCGGCAAAACTCCATAAAACAACAAGTGAGCATTTCACACTACTGTCATTTAAATCTGTCTGAGCAGGGCATGTGCGTTAATTGCGTCAAATATTTTAACGTGATTAATTTAAAAAATTAATTACCGCCCGTTAACGCGATAATTTTGACAGCCCTAATTTTAAGCCAAAAGAACTTGTGTTTGATAGAACAATATGTCTATATACTGCCATAGCAGCTTCATGCCGCATTAATCCCCCAAACTATTTTTAATTTGTTCGTTTTACCCTGGAGACCCCCGTTTATAGATGTCGCACAACCGCTTTTGTTAAAACCCAGCCATAAAAAGAAGGTAATTATATTTATTATTCAAAATGTCATTTTTAGCTTAGAATCATTAATTGATGTCTAATGTTTAAAAAAAAAAAAAAAAGGCAGACACACATATTTTAAACAAATTACGTCACAATGAAAAAAAAAAAATCTACCTCATAGCTATCGCTTAATTATATTTTTTATGTTACTGTCGCATTTTCCCCGATGATAAATAATCGATCCAAACAAAGAAAAATTGGGAGAAAAAAAAAAAAACATTTAAAAGGGTAAATATATAAAAAAGACAATCTTGACCAGTCCTTGATGTCTGTGCTTTCTGCATCGCGACCCTTGTTATATTACCACGTTTCACCCATAAAATCCCCAAAACATCCAGCTGTGGTCATTCACAGCTGTGTCTTGACACTCTGTGATACATGCTGCATGGAGTTTATGGATCGAAACAAGGTAAGTACGTGATAATATCTCGTTAAAGTCACGGCGTCTTTAATTCTGCTCTTTCATGCCCTCACCTCCAAATAGGGCTTCGCTGTTTAAAAAAAATTTTTTTTTTTTTTTTAAATGCCATCCTGTTCAAAATTTTTCTTCTTTTGAGATTTTAAGCTTTCCAATGATGCATCTATCACACACGCATATAGGACAATTTTGAAATTTGGCCAAACTGGGGTCTCAGAGCGGAACTTCAAGTCACCTGACTGTTTTCCGCCATATGTACATAAAACATTTTATTTAGAAATGTTTTTACTTTTTTTATGGAAAATTATTTTTGTTCTAATGTTTAGCAACTTGAGCTCTGCCTGTGGGTTTAGTCCATGAGTTCCATTTCAATTTTACTTAAAATATTTGTTATTTTTTAAAATTCATTTTCACATATTCATGTTGATCTTCCAATTTGCAAATATGTTGTGAAAAAAATTAAACCATACATCTTTAACACATTTTAGAGCTACAATTGCGATAACGTGATACTGTGGTATTTTTGCGCAAGGTTATCATAACGTCAAAATCTCATTCCGGCACATGCCTAACTGCAGCACATAAATGTGAAGTGTTTATTTTACCTTTTGAACCTCTAGTTTGGAACAATAATTATTAAAAAAAAAAAAAAAAAAGACTCAATGGTCAACAACCCAGCTGTTTTATTGTGGCTCCAACTTTCCTCGATTGCAGTTTACAAATCAGTTTTGCATGTTGGTGTTGTAATGGATCATTTTCTTAATTTCACCACATATGTTCAATTGAATTAAGAGCCTCAATATTTGCACAGATATCTGTGAAAAATCATCTTTTGCAGCACTAAGTGATGATTTTTTTTTTTTAAGATTGATAATCATGTCTTTTTTCAATTGACATCTATCGTTTGGAGCCATGTTTTAGGTCAATGAACTTTTTGGAAGAGCTCACCAAAGTGTGATCACTCCTTTTTAACTGAAGACTAATTGACCTGGTCAAATCTGAAACAGGTGTTTGTTATGGGAATGACATTTGACATGTTATTATTTTTTTCCGTATTTTATTTAACCTCTGCTTGGTCTGAAAAAGTAACCAGGTGATTACCGCAATTTTTCACGATTTCTTTTAGTGTTTCCTAAAGCCAGAGTGTTGCCGTTTGAAATTACTTTAGTATTGGGTCATGTTAATGATCTGCTTTGAACATCCTGAGACTGGTGCACACCAGTGCCAAAGTGGACAGTTTATGGTCATCCACTTCTGCTTACCATGTTGTCCAGTAGTCCAGGATAGGTCTGTTTGGTGGGGGACCGACGCGCTAGCCACATGCAGACTTCGCCGCTCTCACTAACAGTGTAACCGTTAATATGGACTCCGTAGCGCTTCACTCCAAAAAGGCCTGTTGAACATTGCAGCTGAATGAGGGACAATCTCACTAATGCAACTGAACTGAGGGACTTACTAGTTGCTGCTCTTTCCATCCACATCACCGGAGGGTCTGAGAATTTGTCCATGACACTGTATCTCTTAGAAAAGTGAACAGTGACCACTTAATGGAACTGAAGCAGGGCAGGCAAGAGAAATACTATAAAAAAGGCTCTTAGGCCAAACGGTCAATTCACTTGAAATGAATATAAACAGTTACGAGAGAACAGGGATGGTTGTCACAATTTTTACTCTTTCATGAATATCTTCCTATCAATGTTGCCATTCAATTAAATTCATAATGTTGCTTCAACAGAATAGAACATCCATTTTCAGGTTATTGTGTAAAAACAACTCATTTCATTCAATAACTCATTTAGAATTCTTCACAAAGTTTGACTCCAGAACTGAACATAACCATCTTGTCCGATAGTTATTCACTGTCTGAAACTATACTCTCCTTATATGCAGAGTTTGTGTGTGAGTTTACTGCCAAGGGCTGACAGTATTGGAAAAAAAACGGACGTTGTGACTTTTTGGGTGTTTGAGGTATATATTGCGATTTTAAAACTAGAAGAATTTTCACCAAATGATGAAGAGCTCTGCTTGAGAAGACTTTGGTTGACTCACAATGACCACATTGTATTCATATACAGTGGTACCTCTACTTAATACCGTCTCTACATACAGAATTCTCAGGTTAAGACACACCTCAACGGGAAAATATTGCCTCTTGTTAAGAAAGAAGTTTCAGGATAAGAAAGGCAAAAATACAGTATGGCTGGTACTCGCAGCTCCCAGAGTTTATTGAATGTAACATACTTATAACTGCTCTGCCATTGGGTACTGCCTAGCATTGCTAGCATCCAATTGGCTAAGAGAGACCTCTACTTAAATGTGTATGTGTGGATTTCAGCGGCCTCTTCATTTGCCCCTCGTGTTCCAACAGCTTTATGTGAGTGTATTAACGTTTAATCTTTATTATTGTTTTTTTTTTTTTTTTTTACGTGATGCACACCTTAGATTTTATGTTTATTGTGCAATTTGGATGCATTTTATGCACGATAAGATATTTATGTCTGAATTTTTGGGGGGCTTGGAACGGATTAGGGCATTTACATGGAAAACGCGTCTCTACTGACAGAAATTTCAAGTTACGAAACGACTTCCAGCACTGATATATTTCGTAACTAGAGGTACTACTGTACTTTTTTGGTCTTTGGAAAGTTTATGAGTGCCAGAAAAGTGAGTGGCTACAGCTGGCCTGAATTGCAACAATGACAAAAGTTAAGCAACTATTCCAGAACGAATTTCGTAAGTAGAGGTATCACTGTAATTGCATTTAATCAACGGGGTTCGTCTGTGAGGAATGAAGATTTGTGACAATAAAAGGGATCCAGGAAGCCACGTCTCTGCACAACTGCTGCTTTTATGAAGCAAAACAAAAGTTTATCTTAAAAAATTGCGATGGCGATGTTCGTACGATATATTGTGCAGGCCTACTTAATACTGTCTGAAATTGCCTTTATTTTCTAGTTGTTTTTTTCTTTTTATACATACAATATAAACAACTGAGCTGTTGGGGAAAAAGAAATTACTGTCCTTTACAGTGACAATAAAAAAAACATTTTTGAACTGGTGATGGATGGTGTCACAACCAACCCCAACTGGTGTTTTCTGACTAAAAGGTAAATTAACAGCTAGCAAACAACTAGGAAACTATAAAATGTGACTCAAAACTAGAGCGTTGTGTGAATACTTTTTAACGTTAACACTTTTTCATAATTAAAAACCTATGTTGTAAAATCCCATGAAAATAATGAAGAGCTTAGCATTTTTAAATGTACTTTTAGAAAAAGTAATTGTCTCCTACCTCAAAGTAATGGAACAGGCGACAGTCTAGAAAATGTACATATTTTATTTGCATGATTCTGATCATTTCCATACTGATATTATGCAACACCGCCCTCTGGTGCAAGTTATGCAAAATGTGGTAACCAACCTGTGTGGCAACCAACCCCATTATCCTCCATTTGGACCAAAAATGCGAATTTACTGTAGCTTGTAATAGTTGACCAATGTTTATGTAACCCTTATCGCGTTTAGATTTATAATTGCACAAATGGCCCATCACTGCTGGACATGTCTCACCTCATCTCTCCAGCCTTTTAGGCAGCGCAATGAGGGATCACATCGAAGGTTCGACAAAACCGCGTCCACAGCCTGGGACTTTTTGTCGTACGTGTCGAGGTCGTCGCGCAGTGACAGCGCGCCACCGTGTGGTTGTTTGAACACATCTGTGGAGCGAGCCAACAGCGAGGCTACGTGCGGCACAATCCAACCAACTCTGATTCCGTCAACCTCAAAACGAAGACAATTTGCACGGCAAGAACCTGCGGATGCGATTTTGTGAGTGAATCACATTCTGAAAATTAAATCAACACTACGTGACGTCAATTACCTGGCAAATAAAAGTTATTCATTCGCTGCAGGAGCTGAAGAACTTTATCTGACCACAAAGTGTTAGCCATGGTATGTTGCAAGAATGTCACCCCAAACTACACTTTGCTCCACATGCTTGACTCAAACTAACAAATAACTGTCTATAATTTGTTGATTTTCACTGGCCAACTCTTCCTCTGTCTCTTCTTCGTGGCGTGTACTATGTAGAAGTAGCGAATTATGCACATTTGCGCCTCCTAGTGATGTCAAATGTGATTATGACACAGTCTAATTAAAAAAAAAAAAGCACCGTAGATATATAAAAATCAGTATTTATCAATCGGTCAAAGAAAAACTGTCGGTCGTATTAATATCAATACATTCATGTTGATGCATATCAAATAGCAAATACATTATAGTCAATTCAATAATTGAACGATAGGGAGCGATATTGAGTTAAGTGTTAGGTTTTCAACAGTCATTGATGTCGAGAAGAAGGAGTGTTAGCTGCGCACTGGAAATGTACACTTAGGAAGTCACGGGGAAGATGGAAATTTGTTTTTCAACTACCGTCAAAGTGTTTTGCAACTTTACAATGTTGGATGAGAACCAGCTCACTGCACTAACTTGTTGTTTTTCTGCTATAACTAAATAAGCGGTCAAGTTTATAGCGACCGGGAGCCTGCTTTGTGCTAGCGTTAGCAACCTCTCTGCTAGACATCTGCTTACTGTCTTAAATAAAAAGGTACGTTTTACTTAAACTAACACAATTTATTTGTAATAAATGACGTCATTTTAGCAACGCGACGGCGCGCAGCAAGTTTATTTAATCTTTGATGAAACACCATGTAAGCTCAAGATGACGGTCCTGTAATGGTTAGCTTTACTTTTCACGTGTAAATTTCTTTTCGCTTTATTATAAGGCAAAAAGGCGGACAATGAATCTATCAATCCATCCAACCTACACGTGCTCAGATTTGTTCACATCCTTCTTATTGGAATTACAGTAGTCACATAAATATATATACAGAAATATATATAAAATTTAAATACATTCTTATTGAAAATGAAATTTAAATCAGACATGGCTTTTGTGTTTTGGTTCAAATGAAGAAATATTGTTCCTTTAACTAAATATTATGTTACATAACCTTTTTAGGTTATCACTATTACAATAGTACTAACTCTAATCGCCTCATATCTGTCCATCCATCCATTTTAATCTGGAATTTTTCATCTTTCAGTTGTGCAGCATGGCCTCAGCTGAGGTGAAAATGCAGGAAATGAGTGAGGTTGTGATAGTCACAATGTCCGAGGAGGCAGATGGAGGCCTCGCCTCTGTGGTTGAAGAGGATAAAGCAGTGCTGGTGGCCACAGAGCTCAGCCATCAGCCAGGGTGTGTACCAACACAATGTCAATGTTTATATGTAACCCTGTCATGATAACCTTTTTTTGTAGGATGATATAGTTTCCCCAGAAACTACCGTGATAAACAATAGCATTGTTTATTTTTGTTTTCCTGCTGGAATAATATTACAACTTATAAACTACTGAAGGTCATAAAAATGATGGAGTTATTCAAAGAGCCTTCTACCTGAAATGTTAAATACTATACTAGTAGACCCTTTTACTTTTGGTAAACAAAAATAACGACTTTCGATCAGAAAGCATGACAGTCTACTTGTGTTAATGTCCAGGTTCACCGCCGTTAAGTGTAAAAGATTGAGAAAATTACTATTAAAAACTAACCCCATCAGATGGGAAGCATGTTAGCGATCATTATAACCCCGATAGCAATCTTTTGCAGCCACAAGCTCCACTGGTATTTCTGAAAAGGCCTGTTTCTCGGATGGAATTTTTTTTTTATCCCTTTCCAGTCCAATTCCTACACCTGAAGTCACAACAGCTAGACTCGTTGATATTCTTAGATGCTATCAACAATTAAAAAAAAGCATAATATGACCCACCAGATCTTCCCATCCATTCACGTTTTCTCAAAATTATTATATGATTTTTTCTAATATTATATGACAAGGTTCTATTTTCATCGTATCTGCTTGGGCAATTCTGGTCTCGTAGTCACTTAGACCAGATGGATGCCGAAATAAGCGTACACAATTATTTTCCATGCCCTTGTGTGTGCGTGAGTCCCGCCTCCAAAAGAAGGAAGAGAGAGCCCGAACAAGGCTGCGCTAATAATTATTGATGACACATAATTTATCGCGCCCTGAAAACACATAATACGGAACCATTTGTCATTTCATACTCTATATCGGGCTATTAAGTCCATACATAAAAAAATGGCTAACGATACTTTTTAGTATGAGGCAATAAGTTGAAATAGTAATTATCATATCGTGATAGACCTTTTCATATGTAGTCAATATTAAAGGTGTGCGAAATTTCCGATTCTTAGATTATTCGCGATTCGGCCGTGCAAGATTCAAGAACCATTCACAAACATTCAAATTCCGATTATTGAAATATGTCAAGTAAAGCGGAACTAAAACACAGTCAGCACGATCGCGGCGCAATGCGGTCCGTTCCTCATTGCGTCTCGAGAGTAAACATCATGCTTGTCACTACCCGGGTAATGACAATGCTCAACTTACGGCTCTGGCTCAACTCATGCCGCTAGATAAAAAAACAATAATACCTGACTACTGCCGACAGCCGCTACAAACTGTGTCCACATCATGCTACGGTAAGTAATAGATATTATATGTACATAGAACTAAATGCAAAATGACAGACTCAACGGCGTTAGCAGCACATGTATTGAAAACTAGATGCGAAATGACAGACTTGCCGGCGTTAGTAAACAGCTGCCATCTTAAAGCAGGAGACTTCTCTAGAAGGCTCTGTTGTAGCGAACCTAACTTTTTATCTAAAATACTCCTAAATCGACAAAATCTTGACTCGAATCTATCTTTAAAACAGTTTTAAAACTTCCACATGTCTAAAGTAGACAGAAGGGAAATTAGTGAGTAACTTAGTGAATAATTTCGACAACTTTAACGGTTGATTCACAACATTAAATTAATTGAATGTAGTTTAAAGCTGCTGATACAGAATGGGGACTTGAGTATTTTATTTACTGTTTTGAACCATTAACGTGATACTGAAATAGTCGTTTAAGCCTGAGAGGCTTTTTCTACAATTTTTGTAACTAATGTACGAAACATTGAAAGCAGCTCATAGCTTGGGGGGTTTGTGGGCGTCATCTATAGTCGATTTATAATCGAATCGTTACCTCTGAGTCGTAATCGAATCGTTAGGTGCCCAAAGATTCCCACCTCTAGTCAATATCCATGACTGTGCGCAGCTGGTTTATTGCCAATATTATGAAATGGTTACTGACTGCCATGTAAATAGTATTTAATGAGGAGCAATAGCCAGTAGCGTTAACTGCTTCGTTTTAGCCTGCACTTTATATGTTTTTTGTGTGTCTTTCCAGGGAGCAGGTCCTAACAGTCACTCAAGTGGAAACGGATGATTCCTGTAAACCAGATTCCTTGTCAAATGAAGAAGCAGTTATTGGTAATATGACCTACATTTCCCATTTAAATATTATGTATGTTTAGTCATGTAGAAGAGCTATGTCATATCAAAATATGACAAGAATTTGTAAAACATTTTGGTGGGAATGGTCACTTCAACTTCTGATCAACACATCAAGAATTTTGGAAAATCAGATGATGGGTTCTGCCTGGAGAAATTGATTTCTTTTTTGTGCAATTATTGTTGAAATACAGTTTTTACAAGCAAGCAGGAATACAATGCAATTCAATGCAATGGCAGAAAGCTGGGGCATAAACACATTAGGTGTCACCATCGTTCTTTCAAACATATCACCAGATGTGGCTAAAATATGTTTACTTTTTATACTTTCTTTTGTCTAATGAAGGAGGGGAAGAGCAAGAGAAGTCTGGTGCCCCACCAGGTTTATAAAGCACTAGGAAACCTTGTATTATTTCTCAACATACTGTATATCCTCAACCCTTTAGTTTAGCTTGCTACTCGGGGAATCCTTTCTCTGACTGACAGGTTTATGTAAAAACTATCCACCACTAAGCTCATAGAGGCCAAAGGAGTTACTTCCAATCCATTCGGACATGATTCGCTACTGCCAGCATGAATAACGATTAAGAATTTTGCGTCTGAGTACAAGCTGTAATAAGTAAATCTTTGTCTCTATGTTTGCAGTGAAGTTAACCGAGGAGGTGGATGTAGAGGCAGACATTTTCTACCCCATCACGTGTGGGGACGCCACTGCCACATTGGTGTGGAAGAAGTTTGTTTGCCCTGGGATTAATGTCAAATGTGTCCAGGTACGTGTTAGTCATATACATATGAGTCTTGTGCACCTTAAACGCTAATGCTAAATCCTGATTGCAAGACCATTCAAAACTGAACTACACTTTTTGTTGTACTATATTTATTGAAAGAAAATTTCACCTCTTGATTGTGTGTTGTTTTTCCAGTTTAATAATCAGCTCATCAGCCCAAAGGAGTTTGTCTGCCTAGCAGGCAAATCAACACTGAAGGACTGGAAAAGAGCCATCAGACTCAATGGCACCATGCTCAGGTCTTGATCATTTCCACAAATGTTCAATAGGGGAACCTATGTTGACATACATATTTTGTTTTGGGCGTTTGCGTAGTCAGTTGTATGGTAGGAACTAGAGGTGTGCAAAATTTCCGATTCTTAGATTATTCGCGATTCGGCCGTGGAAGATTCGAGAACGATTCACAAACATCCAAATTCCGATTATTGAAATATGCCAAGTAAAGCGGAAGTACAACACACTCAGCGCGCCGCGCGGTCTTCGGGACACAATGAGGAACGGAGCAAGAGTAGCTAAACATCATGCTTCTCATCACTGGCCCCTCGGGTAATGCCAATGCTCAACTCACGGCTCTAGCTGAACTCATGCCACGAGATAAAAAAACACAACAACATACCTGACTGCTGCCGAAAAGCTGCTACAAAGTACATCCACATAATGTTACGGTAGATATCATTTATCTAGGACTAGATGCAATATAGATTCGGTAGCGTTAGCAGCACATCTACAGAAAGCTAGATGCGGGCGTTAGTAAACGGCCGCCATCTTAAAGCAGTACACTTCCCTGCAAGGCTGTTGTAGCGAACCTTCCAAGCGAGCCTAATTAACTTTTTATCTAAAATACTCCTAAATCGGTAAAATATTGACTTGAATCTATCTTTAAAGTAGTTTTAAAACTTTCACATGTTGAAAGTAGACAAAAGGGAAATTATGGAATAACGGGAGCAATTTTAACAACTTTAACGGTTGAATCACAACATTAAATTAATTGAATGTAGTTTAAAGCTGCTGATACAGAATGGGGACTGAAGTTTTTTATTTACTTTTATTTTTGTATATTTGTTTACTGTTATATGTTAACGTGATACTGAAATTGTAGTTTGGTTTAGCCTGAGAGTATTTTTGAACAATTTTGGAACTAAAGTACAAAACATAAAAAAAATTTTTTAAAAAGGAGGGGGGTGCATCAATAATCGTTTTATAATCGAATCGGAGCCTCTGAATCGTAATCGAATCGTTAGGTGCCCAAAGATTCCCAGCTCTAGTAGGAACACAAACATGATTGTTGGCAGTGGAGATGTGACGAAAAGTTAGTGGGCAAAATTTCCGATACAGAAACACTTGAATTTAAGACCAGATGAGGTGCAGCTTAAAATATTTTTAGCGACAAACTCTAAGTAATTTTACAGTTCGTATGAGATCTGGAATGATGAAAAAATGTCAGCTCTGTCATGGCCACAATTCTGCTGAGTTGACTTTTATTCCTATTTAATAGAATTCCCTGGACCCTTAAAAGTGCATGTGACACGAAATAGCATGTTTATTTCATAATACACGCGGTATTTTATGCTCCTGAATGATATGGACTGCTTGGATGTGTGTGGAAGCGATCGCTATATTTATTTAGTTTTTTTAATCCCGCGGCATGAAAATGAGTGACTTCCGGCTTGGGACTTGCATTGAGGAGGAGGGCGCTGTGACGTGTACGGTTGAAGACGTCCTCTTCACTACAGCCGTACTGTTGTGTATGAGGACTAAGGATTCAGCTGATTTTGCGGATTAATACGTTTATTTATTGCATCACGCCAGCTAAACGGCTGCAGAAAAATCTTGCTTTATGAGGGAGAGGCATATGCGCCTTTTTGGAGTTTCAAAAGGTTCCCATTCACTGTGGATATTGGCCAAAACAAGCCCGACTATTGGACTTTACGAGGAAGTGAGTAAACATCTTGTTTTGTATTATGTCAAATACTAATACAGCGATTACAAAGTAAACACTACAAACTTTCGTTAAATAAAGGACTACTTACGTTTGATCATTGATTGGCATGTAAAAAGCTCTCCTCATGCACATTAGCTGCACGTTAGCTGCACAACAACTGCAGCTGCCCTCCTCCGGGGAACAAGCTATAAATTGCTCTCCGCCGGGCGGTTTGCCGGTCCACAAAGACAATCGACAACCCACGTCATGTCAAATAATCCGGGCTAGTTATGTTTGATTTTCCGCTTCGAAGACTTTGAAACATCACTCGGTTTGGGTTAGCATGTCGGCTAGCTGTCACGCCTCTTGGTTTGCTTACATTCTCCGAAGCTGGGGAAGGGAAATGACATACAGTGGTACCTCTACATACGATCACTTCGACACACGATCTTTTCGACATCCGACGTAAAATTTGAGCCGCCATTTTTTTCTACATCCGACGAGTTGCTCGAAATACGACGACATGACAGCACTGCAAACGAACGCACGGTGGATTTTCTTGTGTGAGAAATCAACACAGTTTTCAAAAAAAGTTGATACAGTTGGAGAAACAAGGAAAAAAGTGATGCTTACCTTTGAAATGAAGATGCAAGTTATAGAAAAATATGAGCTTGGGGTGCGCGTCCCTGAACTGGCTCAACAATACAGCTCCATGGTCCTCTTCCGACCACCGTTCGCCACTATTTATAAGTTAAGGTGACAATTATTATTGTGGTAACATTGCCAAGGAAATCGCCAGCTTCGTCACGTTTTTATCATTTATTTAAGAACTTATCCAACACAAAACGCCCATTGTCTTAAGCAGTTGACTGCTCTCAAGAAAACGAAAGTATTATCTCTACCGCACCGACCTATCTCACTGAGACGTCAGCTTCGCGGTGCGTTCAGGGACAGTAAAAAGTGTCCGCCATATTAGAATCCGATTCGTTACATTATTTACAGGAATAATTATTAATTCTTCTTCTTATTATTATATTATTCTGAATTATTTATTTATAACTTATTTGTTTTTCTATGTTTAATTGTCATTTGTAACAGTGCCAGCAGTATTTATTAAGAATTTAGTGTATGTTTTTAGGCTTTGGAACGAATTAATGGAATTATAATGTATTCCTATGGGAAAATCCTGCTCGACATACGACCATTTCGACTTACAAACAAGGTCCTGGAACGAATTAAATTCGTATGTAGAGGTACCACTGTATGTCCGATTTAGGTGTCATAAAATATCGTTCGGGAGGTGCGACAGTAAAGGTGAAGTCGGCAGTTTTGACCATTATGGAGTAATTTTGCCATGTCGTCCTGAATAAGTGCATTTTTATGATTTCATATTCCATTTAGCACAAGACTGTTATTTGTCATGACCATACCATTTATTTAGCAATTGGGGAAAATACTTGGATAAAAAGATAAAAAGAATATCCTGTAAAAATATTGGAGAGACTGAAACAATAACATTTTGCGGCTCTTTGTCGCGTTTTCCTCATTCTGAATAATTCCCCCTCAATGGGCTGAATAGTAAAACCGATGAGCCCAGTCTCCCGCTGACGTCATCCACCTGTTGGGGACGCTAGAGCCCTATAATGGTAGACGTGGCTAACCGGCAGATTAAAAGACTTAATTTTTCGTCATCTGCGCTTTGCTAAGTTGTTGTATATAGTCGAATCGTCTCAAAATATGATTCTAATTCACATAATAATGCTATTTAAGACTTTTTTTTTCTCCTGTCATATGCTCTTTAACTCATGAAAAAGTAAAGGATTCCAAAAGTCTAGTGTAATAAGTATACATTTTATGAAGCACTTTGAACATCATTGAATGTCTGAAAATGTGCAATATAAATGTACATTTCTTTCGTTTTTTGCTGTTCTTTTTGGTGGCAATTCGAAAAATCTTTGTATCAGGCCTGCAACGTCTGCCTGCAACAATCAACCACGCAGCTTGGTGGAATGTGAAAAACATTCGAACTACAGATAATTTATGCTGTTTTTTGCTACACTACCATGATACATTGCAAGAAATGTAAGCGGTGACCTCACAAAACATCCTCCCGGAGGATTAAGATCAGGGCTATTGAAGAATGCAGTGATCTCTTGCTACTTCGCGCTTCAAACTTTGCGCGCTCAGTCCATCGCAGATTTATTTATTTATTTATTTTTTTCAATTAAATAAATAAATAAATGAATGCAGTATTTTATAAAGCTGTCCCGATCCGATCACATAGTGTCTCACTCTCGCTCCTGCGCTTTTCTTGGTCAGGCAGTGCACCGGAGTTGCTTGTTAAAGTTAATGATTGACAGGCAGTTAAGGTTTGATCTGCAAGAGCCGCTTAAGCTGAAACTTCAAAGCGCCGCATGCATCAACATCATTTAACTTGTTAAAAAGTTGCTGTGGCAACTCACTGTGTGTGAGTGAGTGGATTTGAGTGGACTCACTCAATGAAGCATTTAATAAAGACAAGCATTTAAATTTTTTTTTTTTTTTTTTAATGGATTGGGCGTCTACTTTTCTTGTTTGAAAATAATTCGGTGGGACAGTAACATGTTAAAAACTTATTCATTGCTCATAATTATTACATTTGAAGTGCTTAAAAAACATTTATTAAAAAAAGTGTGTATATATATATATATATATATATATATATATATATATATACTCACCAGCCAGTTTATTAGGTACACCATGCTAGTAACGGGTTGGACCCCCTTTTGCCTTCAGAATTGCCTCAATTCTTCGTGGCATAGATCCAACAAGGTGCTGGAAGCATTCCTCAGAGATTTTGGTCCATATTGACATGATGGCATCACACAGTTGGTGCAGATTTGTCAGCTGCACATCCATGATGCGAATCTCCCGTTCCACCACATCCCAAAGATGCTCTATTGGATTGAGATCTGGTGACTGTGGAGGCCATTTGAGTACAGTGAACTCATTGTCATGTTCAAGAAACCAGTCTGAGATGATTCCAGCTTTATGACACAGCGCATTATCCTGCTGAAATTAGCCATCAGAAGTTGGGTACATTGTGGTCATAAAGGGATGGACATGGTCAGCAACAATACTCGGGTAGGCTGTGGCGTTCCAACGATGCTCAATTGGTACCAAGGGGCCTAAAGAGTGCCAAGAAAATATTCCCCACACCATTACACCACCACCACCAGCCTGAACCGTTGATACAAGGCAGGATGGATCCATGCTTTCATGCTGTTGACGCCAAATTCTGACCCTACCATCTGAATGTCGCAGCAGAAATCAAGACTCATCAGACCAGGCATTGTTTTTCCAATCTTCTATTGTCCAGTTTCCATGTGCATGTGTAAATTGTAGCCTCAGTTTCCTGTTCTTAGCCTAAAGGAGTGGCACACGGCGTGGTCTTCTGCTGCTGTAGCCCATCTGCCTCAAAGTTCGACGTACTATGCGTTCAGAGATGCTCTTCTGCCTGCCTTGGTTGTAACGGGTGGTTATTTGAGTCACTGTTGCCTTTCTATCAGCTCGAACCAGTCTGGTCATTCTCCTCTGACCTCTGGCATCAACAAGGGATTTCCGCCCACAGAACTGCCGCTCACTGGATATTTTTTCTTTTTCGGACCATTCTCTGTAAATCCTAGAGATGGTTGTGCATGAAAATCCCAGTAGATAAGCAGTTTCTGAAATACTCAGACCAGCCCTCCTGGCACCAACAACCATGCCACGTTCAAAGTCACTCAAATCACCTTTCTTCCCCATACTGATGCTCGGTTTGAACTGCAGGAGATTGTCTTAAACCATGTCTACATGCCTAAATGCACTGAGTTGCCGCCATGTGATTGGCTTATTAGAAATTAAGTGTTAACGAACAGTTGGACAGGTGTACCTAATATATATACAGTGGTACCTCTACATACGATCGCTTCGACACACGAACTTTTCGACATCCGACGTAAAATTTGACTCGCCATTTGTTTCTACATCCGACGACATGCTCGAAATACAACGACAATGGCAGCACCGCAGACGAATGCACGGCGGATTTTCTTGTGTGACAAATCAACACTGGTTTCAGAAAAGGTTGGTACAGGTGGTGAAACAAGGAAAAAGTTGACGCTTACCTTCTAAATGAAGATGCAAATGACAGAAAAATATGAGCGTAGGGTGGGCATCCGTGAAATGGCTCAACAATACATCTCCACGGTCCTCCTCCGATCATCGTTCGCCAGTCTTTATAAGTTAAGCTGACAATTCTTATTGTGGTAACATCTCCAGAGAAATCGCCAACTTCGCCACGTTTTTATCATTTATTTCACAACTTATTCAAAACAAAAACACCTTCTGTCTGCCGCAATTGACGGTGTTCTCAAGAAAACATTCAAAGTGAAAGTGAAACTCAAGCTCACCTGTCTGTCTCTGGCACGTCAGCCCCGCGGTGCGTTCAGGGTCAGCAAAAAACGTCCGCCACATTAGAACCCGATTCGTTACATTAATACAGGAATTATTATTATTCCGATTTTGATTTATAATTTATTTGTTTTGCTATGTGTAATTGCCATTTGTAATAGTACCAGCAGTATTTTTTTAAGGATTTAGTGAAGGTTTTTGGGCTGTGGAACGAATTAATGGAATTATAATGTATTCCTATGGGAAAATCCTGCTCGACATACGACCATTTCGACTTACAAACAAGGTCCTGGAACGGATTAACTTCGTATGTAGAGGTACCACTGTACATATATATATATATATATTAGAGGTGTGCATCGGTACTGCCCTCACGATTGGATTCGATTACGATTCGGAGGGCCACGATTCGATTCGATTCGATTCAGAGGGTCACGATTCGATTCGGTTCGATTCGGCAATGCATCGCGATGCCTTAAAGCCTGGGATGCATTAAAATTCTAAAGCAAAGCATATTTTTCGTGAATCTTGAGGCAACACAAGCGGTCAGACATTAAACAACTTTTTATTGGCTCCTGGTTCAAGTCAAATGAAAATACTTTTAGATGTATATATTTAAAAAAAAAAAAAAAAAAAAACTGATCACAGCATTTAATTGGTGCTTTGAATGAGACCAGGGCTTTCTCTTTTTTTTTACACACAGTAGCAGCCTTTCACACAGTGCAACATCTGAACTCCTGTGCAAAATCAGTAATAACAGTCACTGTATTTTAGTCACAACAACCCATCGATAAAAATATTCAAGTAAATATTAAAGAAAGCGACAAAGAAAATATTGTAGTCCAGCAGCATCTTTATCGCAATATCAATCCAGGGATCAGTTCAGTTGCAAACAAAACATCCAACTAAATTGCAATGTAGATCAAAAGTAAAATGTAGGCCTAGCCCACTATATATGTGCAATCTTAGAAATGCAATCAGTAACTACCACATAACAATAAAAAATAATGAATTAAAATGAAGTGCAGCAGCATTTTAGCAGCCATAACAATGTTTCAACATGAGGAAATATCTTTTTTTTTTTTTTGCAATTGAGAAAGCAGAGAGATAGTAGAGGTTAGATGGGGCCTAAAAAATCCAGCCCGACCCGACACGGCCCGCTAGTATTGAAGCCCGACCCGGCTTGGAGTGACGCGGAAAAAAAAAACGCAGCAGCAGCAATTTATTTTCATTTCTTTGAGATGGTAGAAAAAAACGCATGTTTCTTAATGTTTAAATAGTCTACATATTTTTGTGATAATTATAGAAGCATTTACACAACGAAATAACGCTGGGAAAGTTTAATATTTAAAAAAAACATGCGATTTTGCAGACACACAGAGGAGAAGATTCAAAAGGATCACATTTGTGTTGCCTTTGTGTGCAGAAAAAAGTGTCTTTCGTAACGAATTCTCAGTTGGCAGAAAAAAAACGCAAGTTTTCTTAATGTTTAAATAGTCTACATATTTTTGCAATCATTATAAAATCATTTACTCAACGAAATAATGCTGGGAAAGTTCAATATATATATATATATATATATATATATATATATATATATATTAGGCCTGAACGATATTGGAAAAAACTATTGTCGCGATTTTTTTCAGGTTTGCAATATATTGCGATATTATATTGCGATATTAAAAAAAAAAAGATCTATCTTTTTTAAAGAAATTTTCACTAAATGACTTGAATAGCTGTTTGGAAATACTTTACATAACACACCGTGACCACAGTGTATTCATATAATACCGTTTAATTTGTTAATGATGAAGATTTCTGTATGAAGGTATCCAGGAAGTCATGTCTGCACAAAATAGATCATTTATTGAATACAATATTTTACACTTCAACAGCAGCAAATACATTAAATGATAAATAAAAGAGCAGGTGCATTAGTCCCCTTAGTTTTTGACAAAATATAACAAATAAAAACTTCTGTAAAATAACAACAAAGTTGTCAACATATTTGAACAAAAATATTAAATATGACAAATAAAAGAGTTGCTCACAAACTATAACAATAAATAAAAACCTCAGTAAAACAACAAAGTTGTCAACATATTTGAACAAAAATATTAAATATGACAAAAGAGTTCACAAACTATAACAATACATAAAAACCTCAGTTAAACAACAAAGTTGTCAACATATTTGAACTTAAATATTAAATCTGACTAATAAAAGTGCAAGTGCATTAGTCCCCTGAGTTGTTTACACAAAATATAACAATATAAAACTGCAAAACGGCAACAAAGTTGTAAAAATATTTCAACAAAAATATTAAGTATCAAAACTTTATGTGCAGCTGTACTATATATAGTTATTTGAAAAATACGGTTTACAATAAATTTAAATATAAAAGAAACAAACTCAATTGAACTTGTAAATAATTGAACTGAATAACTGCAAATAACTGTGATGAATAACAGAACCATTTTAACTCCCAAATTTCCTGCCTTCCTGATAGCTGTCACATTAAAAGAAGAAAAGACATTCCTTCAGCTGTGTTATGTATTTGTCTGCATATCGTCCACCTTCCTTGCTCAGCAATTCTCAACTGGGTCTCATAGGTTTTTGGCCAAGACTATTAGTTTATCCACTATAGCAGGCTTGAGACAATAACGTTGGCACGTAACAATGTTCCCACCTGTGCTAAAAAGCCTCTGATGGGGAGCTCGTAGCAGGAATGCATAGATACCTGCGTTTTAAATGGTCCCACATGTTTGACAGATTACTTCTTGTTGAGGCAACCATGGCGAGGCACTGTCGACAGGGCTGTTTTTTGTCCCTTATAGTCTTGTTCTTGCCAAAATACTTCCAAAACTCCATTTGGATACAGTCTTCCTTGCTCCTCCAACGTGTTGATTGCTTGCTTTCACTTTGAGAACGGGCCCTCCTCCCTCCGCTCTGCTGTTCGGCCCCTCCTCCCTCCACTCCGCTGTTGCAGGGGGAGGGGGAGGAGCCGATGACTTGCTGGAGAGAAAGAGAAGCTGTGCGCTTTTTTTCCCCTCTCCTTCCTCAAAACAAACGTTTGTGGATTAAAAAAAATGAAATTAAAAAACTATCGCACGTCCTTGCGATGGGACTATTGCACATGCGCACATCGCGATGGCGATGTTTAAACGATATATCGTTCAGGCCTAATATATATATATATAAACGAGTTTGCAGACACACAGAGGAGAGGATTCAAAAGGATCACATTTGTGTTGCCTTTGTGTGCATAAATAAAAGTGTCTTTCGTAACGAATCGCAAGCGCCACAGCGGAGGAGAAGAAGAAAAAGCGGGCGGCGCCACTGCTTCATGTGAGTGCACAAGCAAATGCACATTACAGAGAGCCTGCTCTTGGTTTTATCCCATTTAAAAAAAAAAAAAATTATTAGTCGGCTCGGGTCGGGCCGCCCCGCGCCGAACCGACCAGAACGTGAATGCTTAACATTTTGGGCCCGACCCGTTCAGGTTCGAGCACAAGATATAACCTCTAAGAGATAGGACATGACATAACAATGGCTGAAGCGGAGAAAGAGGGAGCAAGAAAGATTCTTGATGCACCTAAGACATTGAAAGCTGACATCTGGAGACATTTTGGCTTCTATGAGGTTGGTGGGAAACTTGACCAGAGTTATGCAGTGTGTAAAAAATGAAACATGACAATAATAATACAAATGGGGAAACCAAATCCATTGCATCACCGGAATTGCGCAGGGAAGATTTTTGAACGTACTTATATATTTAAAAATGCGCTGAATCGATTCGGCTTGTTGCTCGCATCGAATCGAATCGTCCATGCCCAGCATCGGGATGCATCGCCGCATCGATTATTGTTGACACCACTAATATATATATATATATATATATATATATGATTAAAATGATACTTTGAGGAAAAAAGTTTTAAAAAAAAACATATGTATCCCTTTCCAATGAGAAATCTGAATAAATACATTGAACAAAAAAAAAACATTGTGTGCGGGTTCTGGTCACCCCTTAACCGCGAAAAACGAGGGATCACTGTAGTCCAATGTTTTGCTCCTAGTTATTCTTCGGTATTTTTACCTGCTTATTTCTGTGACCACCATAATTATTTCTGTGACCACCATAATTATTCTCCAGAAAAATCATGGACTCCGGCGAGCTGGAATTCTACCATCATGCAAAAATTTGCTCGAACACCTGTCGCAGCACCAAGATTGACCTATTGGGAAACAAAGTGTCCTCCAGCTCGGATCGTGCTTGTGCAAGCACTTCATCCACTGCTTACTGTAAGTCAATGAGCCTTTATCACATGGGTGTCCAGTCCATGATGATTTCACCTCCCACACTAATGCTTTCAAAAACACCTTAACATTGAATAGGTAGATGCCCTCAAACTTGAACCAGATAATTATATTTTCTAATACGCGTATAGTAAGATGTTTTTTTCATGTATGTTTGTTTGGCCTCGGTGGAAGTCTGTGTGTCATGCCTCACCTCTCCACAAAGCCCAGCTGGAAGCAATAAAGGTGTTTTGTTACGATCCCGCAAACACATACGCACATCAAGGTCACTGTCGTTTATAAAATCGGACAAAATAACGAAAACTAAAATAGAAAAAAATAAAACATTTTCACTAACTGAAACTAAAACGCATTAAAATTGAAGAGACCAAGTCCGTCGTTTTCACCTTTGTTAATTTTGGATTGGTATAAAATAATTATTTTGCATTTGTCAATGTGTGGGTGCATGTACTGTCGATACTTTAAAGCAGGGGTCTCCAACCTATTCCACATAGGGCCGCTGTGGGTGCAGGATTTCACTCCAACAAAACAAAACCACACATTATTACCAATCTGGTGTTTTATTAGTGTAATCAGTTGATTGCAGTCAGGTGCTGCTTGCTTGAGTAGAAACCACATTGGTTAAAAGGTCTGTGCTTGATCGGTATGAACAAAAACCAGGACCCACAGTGGCCCTTGAGGACTGGTTTGGAGACCCCTGCTTTAAAGTCACAGGTGTCAAAATCAAGGCTCGAGGGCACATCACGTTGTGCGGCACACTAAAGTAAATTTTGTCTCTTGCTAAAATAAACATTTACAGAAATCAGACAATGGGTTTAAATCACATGACGTCATATCCTCTTCCGGGTTTGCCGATAGGAGTCTATCCTTCTGTGAAACTCTACTGAGTTTATTTGGACCACCAGGATCTACAGGGAAGAACATTAAATTTTAAACGGTATAATGAAGATTAGTGCTGCAACGATTAATCGATTTAACTCTAGTATTTGATTAGAAGAAAAGAATCAAATTCAATTTTGCTGCATCGAGTATTCGTTTAATTAAAGAGGCGTTGAAATGGTTTGTTTTTGAAAGTGTTTGCATTTAGTTTTATTGATTTGGGTGGATACACTGCCCTCTAGTCTGCCTCATTTTACATGGCCAAATCCAGCTGCTCCCTGTTACGACCAACATAAGCTAGGTTTTTGTTTAAGCTAATGTTTTTCTTATGCATTCGTAATTTAGTTTAAAGGTATATCTAGCCAATTTTTGTGGGAATATGTGTCTGAACCATTTGTTAAGAGCATTGTAAAAAAAAATATATATATATTTTATAGTATTTAAGTTAGCGGACTTTTGCTATGTAAGTTAGGCAATTGTTCTTTTGTTCTACATAGATCCTTATTTATTTATTTTTTATACCGTTTGAGGCTCAGCTCAGGTATTTTAATTTTTTTTATGTTTATCCGATTACTCGATTATTCGAACTAACTAGTTCATCGATTAATCGACCACTAAAATAATCGATAGCTGCAGCCCTAATGAAGATTATTATTATTTATGACAAGGCAATATGTTGTCTTCATAAATGTTTACATATTTCAAATTTAACTATATTAAAGATTAGGTGGGAATGGGACCTAAGTAATGCTGATAATGCTAGCAGCCTACCTGTGTGTAAAGCTTCACTTCGCTATATATATTTCCTTTTTAACCCTTCACACTCCACGCTGTGCAGTCGGGGACGCGGGCATCCCCTTCACGTCTTTTGTACTCATTAGAAAGACATCATTTTTGGCCAGTATATAAGGAATAGTAGCTCTTTCATTCAGTACCAGATGGCAGCACTGTCGCATGGTAACCAAATGAGTTTGCCTGACCTGAAGTTAGTGAGTTAAAGTTCGCGACAGTGGCTGCCATCATGCATCCGCGATGTCTCATATCATTTCTCTGCTCGAATAATCAATTAATCTCACAATTACATCGACAAAATGGCAACATAACGACAAGGCAGGGGTAGAAGAGGTGTAGAACACCAGTAGAAGAGCATGTGGTCCTTAGCAGGCGAGTAGAAGCAGTGGATTATGCCTGAATTAATTCTGAAGATGAGCCCCAGAAAGAGGGGACATCGATTCGGAGCAATGTGTTTGATTTTCCGAATTTGGCTTTTGAAATTCTTCAACTTTAGCTGGTTATGACACTTTCAAAAATGTAAAGATTTTGTAAAAATAAGTTCATGACATAATCCTTCGATGATTTAGGAATAAAAAGATGTGCTACAAGGCATGTTTGAACTGTTTTTTTAGTTTATAAATACTTATTGAAAAATCAACCCCTAATTTCACAAAAAATGCTCAGAGTATAAAGGTTTAATATCAATGTAGAATCAATCGTCATACATCTCTTGATGACATGTCCTAATCAAATGAAAGCTAAAATTTAAATTTAACAGCTCAGTGGGTTTTATTACTGCGTTGTTGTTAATGTGCAGTTTCTCAGTGGGCAGTAATATCTTGGATAACATTATCAAGACTAACGGAAAAAAGTTAACGTGTACCTTTCCAAATTAAATGATTTTTGTTGGGTTATGGAACAGTTCACACAATTACGATTTAAGAAATACTGAAGATACACTCCTATCGCTAACCCCGAAGGAATTCGTAAGTTGAATGACATCACTGTGAATAGGGCTTATATTGAATTTTTTTTTTTTTTTAACATGAAGATAAACTGTTTTTAATTGTTTTAAATGAAAAAGAAATTTAAAAATAAATAAATATATTTTTGACTGTCAAAGAAGATATTTACTATTACTACTAGTACTACTACTACTACTACTATATTTTCTCTGGTTGTGTTTTTTATTAAAAAATGTGTATCATATCAGTGAATATTTGCTACTAACTCTTTCAGTGCCGTTGACAATGAAAGACGTCCAATCATGTGGCCCTTTTCATCCTTCAGCTGTGAAGTTCAATTATTTTGTCACCAGTAGACATCCAATCCATTTGAACCATTCGCTACCAGCCCTCCCCCCAGTTCAAATGAATCAGACGTCTATTGCCTTCAATGGCAGCCAATGAGTTTAGAGGCTCCTACAAAACCATTTGGCCAATTGTTAGGTCAACAATATCTCTAAACCAGTATTTCTCAAATAGTGGGGCGGACCCCCCCAGCGGGGCACAGAGCGATGCTGGGGGTGCCACATGTGGCCTTGGGGAACATACTTTTTTGCCGAACTGGAATAAAGTGTAATTGCACATCCGCCGAGTTGGTGGCAGTGCCGCTCTAATTTTCAGCATGTGCGCAGTATTTTTTAACCAAAGGAGCACACAGCAAAGAGCACTGGAGATATGAAAAGCTAAGACTAAGAAATATGACGAAGCGTATGTAGCATTTGGCTTTTGGCTTTGACTTTTAGTGCAGTGGGAGATGAGGGAAGACCAGTCTGTTTACTTTGTATAAAAATGTTCGCAGCGGACAGCAGGAATTCTTTTTTTCAGCGAAAATGTGCCAAATATTGCCAATAATCGTCCAGCTTTGTCAGTGTTACATCACTAAACCAGCGAGCACTGACAGCATCACATAAGGTGGCATACCAAGTTGCTCAGTGCAAAATAACCCAACCCCACAGCAAAGGAGCTGATACTGCCTGCAGCAAAAATAAAAACTGTCTCTCTGTCCAATGACAGTGTTGTTTTTATTCTATTAATTTTTGTTTTTTCAGTCTAATTGTTTGGTATATTGTCCTTTGAATTAATGTTGCTAATCAATTTGAATTTATGATTATTTATTGATTTTATTTTATTTTATTTTCTCTCCTGTATCAGACGTTCAAAAAATGTACCTTGAGTCCATTTTTACAGTATCGATGTGTTCTTTTTTTTTTTTAAATATTAAAAAGGACACAATGTTATGCAGAGGTGTACTTATATAATAATAGAAATTTTACAGACAAATGGTACTACAGTATATTTACAGTGGCGGCAGAGAGTTGGGGGGGGCGCGGAACGTTTATGTCTTCCTGGGGGTGGGTGTAACAGAAAATAATTGAGAAGCACTGCTCTAAACGATTCATTGACTTTAAAATTAAAGTTTTCAATTAATTTGCTATCCTATTAGTTGATAATTTGTAGATTAATTATGACAGCTCCAGTTGTCATAGTGGCCTGCTGAATTAATAACTATGTGGCCCGTGACAAAAATGAGTTTGACACCCCTGCTGCTAATAGAAACCTGTTGGTATGACATATTGAAATGTTATGAATTTGAATTGTGTTGTTTTTCCGATGTAGTGAATGGAGACTCCTGCCCAGAGGCTTCTGGGGGAACTTCTGCGGGGGTCGCAGACGTTGGAGGTTTTTGTCAATTTTTACTCACTGATTTGCAGTTGTGAAAAACCACTTCCAAACATATTGTACTTATTGTGTGACTGCAGAAGATGCCGTGTCTTTCTGGCGCACACTAAAGGAAGCAGGGCTACTGGAGGAAGTGATTGAGGACTTCCAGAAAGAGCTCCAAGAAGTGCTAAAGGGGCTGCACGAAAGAGTGTGTGAGCCATCGTTGCAAGCCAAAGGTTCGATTTAATTTAAGTCCAAATAAAAACCATTCAGTTTTTAACACGTAGGAATTTGTTTTGGCAGATGCTGCTTTGCTCGACAGCATTGTGCACAACTTTGGAATGCTGGATCTGGTGAAAAAGGTTCTGAGCAGTCACAAGAGCCAGATGGACCATTACAGAGAGCAGTACACCAATAGCCTCGCTGGTAGGTCAATTTTCAGAATGGGCCGTTAATTGGGTATATAATGGGTGGGCAAAGTCTTATTTTAAGAGTCACTTGTTTTGTAATTGTACCGTTAAAAAAAACAAAAAACGGAAACTAAAAAGTTTACTGTCAAATTAACAACAAAATACTTTAATAAGCTCTACATTGTTCAACAGTAAACAAATGTAAAAAGTAAGGATGTGTAATCTGTTTGATGATGACATCACGAGGCTACCTAGCTCATTCTCCCCTCTTTCCAACCGGGGTTTTAATCTGCAATGTCACCTTGGCAGTTGAGCGTGCTGACTACTGAGCTAACAGCCCAATCACTTTTGGCCGCTGTTATGCACTTTTAAGTTCTTAGGGGGTAAGGTTTTTCTAAACTTCCATATGCACAGCACCTTCTTCAGCCGGTCCTCAGTAGTTCAGTACTTACCATGCTCAACTGCCAAACTGATGGTGTGGGTTCAAAAGTAGGTTGGAAGTGGGGGAGAATGAGCAGTGACATCCCCACCACCATCATGACATAGATATGGATTACAGTGTAAAATAGTCTTTTTTTTTTTCTCCCATGATTTTCGTAAAAAATGGTCCACCAATAAATTTACGGTTATTGAAGCACTATACTGTTTTAAATGTAATGTACTTAAAGGTGACTTTTCTCCATTTTTTAAAACAATCGTTTAAAAAAATAACAGTGCATGTGACCTGGTATCTGAGGTAAAATTGGGCCTAACCCCCCCCCCCCCCCCCCCCCCCCCCAAATGTTGTTGTATTTGTAGGCCCGAGCCCGAAAACCTCCCAAATTTATGTTTTATTTGTGAGGACTCACTCAGGAAAAGGACGAAAGGGAGGGTATGCATTGCGTTTTGTGTGATCACATTTTTGATGATGCCTGTGCATAATGATAACAAATTAAAGCTTGTCTTTTGTAACGAATTCCCCCAGTTAAACAAGACTGTAAAATGCATATTCAATGAACGTGTCTTTTATATTTGCGTGTCTGTTCTACCAGGTAGATAATGGATTTGACATTTATTTTAATTTCTTCGAGTTGGCTGAAAAAAAAAGTTTTTTTCATGTTTAAATAGTGTACATATTTTTATGATCATTATAAATGCATTTACACAACGTAATAACGCTGGAAAAGTTTAATATATTTTTCATATGAGAGCAAAGCGCCACATTTGTTTACATTCAGCGAAGCCGACAGGTTTATGTATAGCACCTTCAACAATCAGTTGAACTAGGGCTGTCAAACGATTAAAATTTTTAATCGAGTTAATTACAGCTTAAAAATTAATTAATCGTAATTAATCGCAATTAATCGCAATTCAAACCATCTATAAAATGTGCCATATTTTTCTGTAAATTATATATATATTCTGTAAAATAAATTGTTGGAATGGAAAGATAAGACACAAGATGGATATATACAGTGGGGAGAACAAGTATTTGATACACTGCCAATGGGAAAACCCATTGGCAGTGTATCAAATACTTGTTCTCCCCACTGTACATTCAACATACGGTACATAAGGACTGTAGTGGGCATTTCACTCTACTGTCATTTAAATCTGTCTATGCTGTCCTCACTCTGAAGCGTCTACTTTTTCCAAAGCTAGACAGCTAGTGAACGACGCCTTAATAATCAGACTTCTTCCTTTTTCATCTGATTTATTAATAAAATAGCCTCAAACCATTGTCCTCTTTAGACCGTCATAAAACTACAAAAATAAAAGTACACAAGCATTGCATTAGCAACAACGTTAGCTTAGCACGCTATACAGGTTCACTAAACATAAACAAAAAGTGTCTCGTACAAAAAAATAGAACATTTCGCTTACTAACATAATATGTACATTCTTTACAACAACCATACTTACGGACAAATCTTGTCCAAGGATCATATAAGCGCAACATTACAACGTAGGCGTCAGCCCGAGACGTCGTGCAGCCATATTGAACTGGCAAGAAAAAATAAATAAATAAATAAACCATGACCACAAGAGTTCGCTGTTAGACAGCACAAAAAGCCTTGCTGTAAACTTACCAAAAGGCAGAATACTGTCTGAGCGGGACATGTGCGTTAATTGCGTCAAATATTTTAACGTGATTAATTTAAAAAATTAATTACCGCGCGTTAACGCGATAATTTTGACAGCCCTAATTTGAACCTTTACCATACCCCACTCTTAATGGTGCGTGTTTGTCTTTTCAATTCCTCTGTCTTTAGTTTGTTTTTAACTTCTTGCTGCTCCATATCGAGATACCAGGTCAAAAATACGTAATGGAGGGAAAGATAAAAAAAGAGAGCAGGGCCATGAATTTCACGTGCGCATAGCATGCTCTGGCTCTGCGGCTCCTGTTTGCAATGACCATACAGGATCTTCTCTGTTTTATCCAAATTAATGTATTTTATAACAAGTATTCCTTAGTCTAACATCCATACAACATTTTAGTATACATATTAGGGATGTCCCGATCCAGGTTTTTGCACTTCCGATCCGATACCGATACTGGCCGATACTGATACCGGCCTCTCTGAGCATGTATTAAAGTTTAAAGTTATTTAGCCTCCTTACTTAGTTGTCAGACTCATGTTAAAAAGGGTTTTAGTAGTCTTGATAACAACTTGCCAGCTGAATTAGGTGAGTTGGAATAACACATAATGGTTGGTAACAAGAAACTGACCTGTTTATTAAATGGTAAACACAAAACATTATAAACAACAAACAGAAATGACATATTCAGACAGTAAAACATGCTAATAATATTAGGAGTGGGAACCTCAGGGCACCTCACGATACGATACGATTCGCGATACAAGGCTCACGATAACGATTATATCACGATACAGCGATTATCGATATATTGGTCAGAAATTGGATACAACTGTTGAAACGAAAAAAGAAAAAAAGATATTTAAAAATAGAAAAAATACTGTTTAAGTCATTTATTAAACAGTGACACGTTTTCTGTGCAACATTGCTGTAAAATATAAATCTACTGCAAATTGTGCCCCTGCACATATAGAGGAAACCAACCACGACCACTGATATCGCTTGGAGAGATCATGATGAATGGCACCCTTAATTTCTTTAAAGTTTTAAATCTTTAAAAAAATAAATAAATAAAAAGTGCCGTAGGTGTCAGCAGTTGAGCTTGGAGTGGGGCAATGATAAAATTGGTGGGTCTTTTCTTCGTATATGACCTTTGTTGCTTGGTTTGAGCACTTCTGCTATCTGCTTCAGCATTTAAGATGTCAGACTTGCTCAGTCACAGTCTTCCTCACCTTAAAAACAACAAAATAAAACAAAAAATATTAGCTACTTCATAGCGTTTGAGTTGAAATCCTGATTTTTTTTGTGTGTGTGTTGGAAGTATTGAATTAAAAAAAATATGAATTGAATGTATAGATATTAAAAATTCAATAATTACCTATTTTTAATATGTAGGCTACATCAATAATTACCTATTTTTATTTAATATGTAGGCTACATTAATTATCATGCACATCACTTTATATATCTTGGAACCTATTCAAACCATTTTTATAGCTTATTGTATCAAAATGACAGTAATAACTGTTTGTGTAGTAAACTAGATTGAAATTGGTTCTCAAATAAATCGGTTAATTCATGTGGGCTTGTTCGATATTCATTTTCATCCAGTTTAGGGTCCTGGTTAATTTTATATCATTCAACACCAAATATCATCAAAATAACACATGTAAATTAAAAAGTCAATTACATTGCAAAACTTTCTTACCTCAAGTGATGAAAGCGAAGCTCACAAACTCCAGTGTCCACTACGTCACCAGCTCCCAGTGAAACTTATTTTTCTTAGACAATTCTTGCATACAGCAAAGTCCTTGTTCACCTTACTTCCTTTCTTGTTGGTGTAAAATCTAAAGTGTGTCCCCATGTGTGATTTGTAGCAATATTTTTCTCATTTTTTCCTCCACCGTTCTCACAGAGCTTTTTTATTTTTTCAACCCACTTGGAGCTCCCGCTCTTCTTCTCTAGACAACTTGTGCGCACTTTACCCTCACCGCCACTCCCGAGCGCCCCTAGTGGACCGCCAAGGAATTGCTCAACAAACATTGAGCAGTTTACAGCATCCATACTCCATTGTATGGCCAATATGTTAAATAAAAGTATCGATTCTTGGCGGGAGCATATCGATAACCCATCGGGTTGCAAAATATCACGATATATCGCTGTATCGAGATATTATCACACTCTTAAATAATATTGTAAACTGTCTTAAAAAAGCAAAACACACAAACAACCTCAAACTATTAACTATTACACACTCTGTTTGATTTGCTTGCCCAGCCCGAAAAAAACAAAAATTTAATGTTTTATTTGTAGGCATGAGCCCGAAAAAAAAAATAAAAAAATTATGCTTTATTTGTGAGGACTCAGGAGCGATGCGTGGTTACGTTTTGTGTGATCACGTTTGGTGACGCCAGTGCATATATGCATAATGATAACAAATTATAGCCTGTCTTTTGTAACAAATTCTCCCAGTTAGACAAGACTGTAAGATGGATATTCAATAAACATTTATATATTTTATATTTGCATGTGTGTTCTAACAGGTGGATAGTGGATTTGACATTTATTTTATTCTCCTCGAGTTGGCAGAAAAAAACGCAAGTTTTCTCAATGTTTAAATACTCTACATATTTTTATCATTATAAATGCATTTACACAGCGAAATAACGCTGGAAAAGAACATACAATCGTTTTAGTATAAATATATGAATATATATTTTTTGAAAAAAAGTCTACCCGATGCGTCTAAATCCCACTTTACTCACGAGAGATAATGGCTCGTCATCCAGAATGATTCCTTCGGCAATGACTCTTCCCTGGGCTTTGGACTGTCAAGTGCCAGTTTGTCACGCATAGCAAAAGTTTCTGCCAGTGTTCGTTGCGTATGACCTTTCTTTCTGTCTTCGGTTTTCTCCTTATACTCCTCATATACTCCTCATACTCCTTGTTTTGTTTGTGGTGGTATTTCGATAAATGCTTGATTAGTTTGGTTGTAATTAACACTTCTTACAGCTTTACCACCACGCTTGACTTTATTGTGGCTTATGTTGCACTCTGCCTCTTCGTCTTTGTCGTCCTTTAAAGTGAAATAATCCCACACAGTTGACATTTTTACCGATAGACCCTACTCACCAATGTCACAGAATGACGTGTCGCTGTATCCGGCCGCCATATTGTCCGTCTCTGTTTAGCCCTATTCTCAATGGTTTCAATTAGTCGTTCAGTTTATACAGCAATTCATGGAAGCCCCGGTGCTTTCAGACGCTGTAAACTCATTGGATGCGTTGCATAAAAGGCGTTATGTGGAAAAGCTTCAGTCTATCCATTCGCCAGATCCATATTTGATGCCTAAATCGATATTTTTCGACCCGCTGTCTTCGCCCTCTCTGCCTGACATCTGCTACCCTGATATCTACAACTATCTTGTCCACACAAAATCAGCCTATTCTCACGAAAGTTTGAAAAACTTTAAGAGCAGCACTCTAAGCAACATTACCCTGTGTGATTTCTAAAATGGCAACAATCATAAAAAATAAAAAAAAGTTGACTGCGATGGCCGACGCTTCAATGATAGGTGAATATTGGACTATTTCTTCAATAAAACACGCAACAACTGTGTCTGCCTCATTTGCAAAGAGACAGTTGCTGTTTTCAAAGAGTTCAATGTGACGCAATATTACTAAACAAGACACGCTGACATGTACAACATTACAGGGATGATACGCAGCGAGAAATTATAGCAATTTGAAGCTAGTTTATTTTTTCACAGCAGCAGTATTTCACAAGAGTCCGAGTGTCGAAAGAGAAAGCCACAAAGACGAGACTGTTGAAATTATGAATTAAAAAAAATAATAAAGCAAATGTGACACACAGAAGGGCTTGCTAAAATTTGTTTAAATATATTGTTCTATGTAAATCAGCCAAGGTAGCCCCCCGCATTTTTACCACACCAAATCTGGCCCCCTTTGCAAAAGGTTTGGACACCCCTGTTTAACTGATGAACCGTAGACGAGGCCAGCTTCTTTCACTTGGTACCAGCTAAATATTATTCAAAATGTAATGATGGTGGAAGAAATAAGCATCTTGAATTTGAAACTGTATGTTGTGGGCAATTAGCCTCGCAATGATCTTAATTGTGGTTGTCAGCCCAAAACCCTCTAAATATATATTAAATGCATCTTACCAGATATAAAATGAACATACATACATACATACATACATACATAATCCGTGGTAATCGTTTGGAGCCCAGTTTTCTCGTCGAATTGCAGCAGTCCATCTCGCTCTCCTCTCCGGGTTTCTCGAAATACGGTAGAACTTCCAAGTCTCTCCGTCTATCTTCTCTGTTATTGCAACCAACCGCCACACACGCCTTCACCATTTTGATTATTAATGTTAACGAGCAGAAAAACTCGCCATAATAGGAGGACTTTACGTAGCGGTAATGCATCAACGCGACGAGTAGACGGACAATATGGCGTGGAGGCGTGGTTGTGACGTCATGTGAGTAGGGTCTATAGACCCTACCCACCGACGTCACAAAATCACGTGCTCGCTGTATGGTTCCGCCCCCTTGTCCGTCATTTTGTGTCTGTATTATCAATGGTCTCAATTGATCGAGCAATTTATAATGCATTTCATGGAAGACCCGGTGCTTTCGGATGCCGTAAACTCACTTGATGCGTTGCATAAAAGGCGTTATGTGGAAAAGCTTCAGTTTATCCATTCGCCAGATCCATATTTGATGCCTAAATCGATGTTTTTCGACCCGCTGTCTCCGCCGTATTTGCCTGACATCTGCTAGCTACCCTGATATGTACAACTATCTTGTCCACACAAAATCAGCCTATTCTCACGAAAGTTTGAAAAACTTTAAGAGCTTGGAGGCTTATAAATACTTCGTTGCTGGTTGGGTGAAACAGGTCCTCGTCCACGAAAATTCGGCAGGAATCTATGTTGTGCTTGGAAAGGTGAGTTACGAAATTTTCAATTCAAAATCTTTTGTTATTGCTAACATCCACTGTCAAGTCTAATGTATTTCATGTCATTTGTCAATGGAGTTAGGGCTTTTAATGTTTATATGGTTTAGCAATAGCACTCTCACTACATACATACGTGTATGTTGTCGGCGATTAGCCTAGTAATGATCTTAATTGTGGTTGTCAGCTCAAAACCCTCTAAATATATATTAAATGCATCTTACCAGATATAAAATGACTACTACATAATCTGTGGTAATCGTTTGGAGCCCAGTTTTCTCGTCGAATTGCAGCAGCCCATCTCGCTCTCTTCTCTCCGGGTCTCTCGAAATCCGGTAGAACTTCAAGTCTCTCCGTCTTCTCCGTCTATCTTCTCTGTTATTGCAACCGACCGCCACACACGCCTTCACCATTTTGATTATTAATGTTAACGAGCAGAAAAACACGTCGTAAATAGCAGGAATGTACGTAGCCGTAACAGGTAAACATGATGTGTTGACGGACAATTGGGCGGCACCAGTCAGGAGGAAGGAGTTGTGACGTCACGTGGGTAGGGTCTATAGCAGGGGTGGGCAAACCGGTCCTCGAGGGCCGCAGTGGGTCCTGGTCTTTGTTCCAACTGATTCAGCACACACAGTATAACCAATGAGGTTTCAGTGGAAACAAGGAGCACCTGACTGCAATCAACTGATTGCACTTGTAAGAAACCAGATTGGTGAAAAGCGGTCCTCATGATGGGTATGAACAAAAACCCGCACCCACTGCGGCCCTTTGTGGAATAGTTTGCCCACCCCTGGTCTATAGTCTCACAGTCAATTGGGAGACGGTAATGTAGTGTGTTGAAGGTGTGCGTAAAATGCGGACCGGATTTTAGGGAAACCGAAGCAAAAACTGGAATGGATTATGTAAGTCGGTGCACTGGAAAACCCGGACCGGACTTTAAAAAAAAAACTGGATCGGACGTCTGGATCGGAATTTTTCCGTGTCGGCCGATCCGATACCGAAACGCATTTTTTTGCCCATATCGGCGTCCGATCCGATCCAGATATCGGATCGGGACATCTCTAATACATATATTTATTTTTTAAAAAGTTAGCGAGAGAGAAGCCTGACCCGACCCGAAACGGGCTGGCTCGGGCTTAAGATCTTACCTCTACCTGCCATAACAAGATGAGTTAAAAATTGCACACATTGGTTTGTGAATAAAAGGTTGCTCTCCCAATCAAAATGGGTGGGATTGTTTAGTGCCGTCAATTGCAGCAAATGAGATCACATTGGTCTCCGAGGGTGGTCCTTTGAAAGCATTAATCGTTTTTCCACTATATTTTGTATACCCACAGCTCTGGAGCATCAATGTGATGAGCACAGGAAGCGAGCCAAGGAGCTGAAGAGCAAATCTCAACACCTCAACAACGTCCTGATGAACCTCTCGCCATCACCCTCAGCACCAGCCCCCAAACGCTCCCGCATGAGCCGCGCCGTCTCCACTCCTGCCTCCATCAGCCCGGCGCCCACACAGGTGACGCTTCCTCTCAACCAGCTGAGCGCTGTACCACTCGGAAAGCTGTTGACTGTGACGGGAGGCGCGGCAGCCCCCAACTTGGGCGGCTTTACTCTCCTGACCTCTCCGTTCAACGGGTCGGAGCTGGCGGCCGACGCTTCCAATCTGACCGTTCTGTCTACTGTGGCGGGTCAAGAGGGGACATCCACAGAGAACGTGGTCTCCTCGACCTTTGTCAAAATGGTCAGTCCTCAGTTCCAGCTGGTGACGCTGCAGGGCCTACCCACCACGCAAAACACTGCAATCGCGCAGCCGGTCAGCACCTTCGCAGTGGTGGACGCCGCGCCAACAACCACGGACGTTTTCCTACAGGGAGTCCAAGCTGGTGAGCTGGAAGAAGGTCAGCACAATGAGGTGAGAGGTGATGACATGCAACAGCTGGTGGAACAACAGTGATGGTAAATTAGCATTTCATTTGTTCAGGGATACATCATTTTTTGGGGTTTTTGTTTGAAATGACAATTACTTTCTTGGAGAAATAATCGAAGACCATTAGCAGTATTTAGCATGTTTTTTGAATTTGGAGCAGTTAATATGCCGAAAAGTGATTCAGTGAATCTCAGTTCGTCATTTGTGAACTTTCAGATTGTTTTTTGTCCAACCTATACCCTGTTATTTGCACCAAAAACTGCATTTGCTTTATTTTTTCCCCTTTTATTCCCACGGTAACAGAGCAATGTTGTGAAGGCTTGTGCTTATCCGTACTAAGTTTGAGCACCCTGTGTTGGGTACCATCACCTTTTGGCAACATTAAGGGAACTCAAGTGCCTCAAACAAAGACGAATTCCCCTCATAGTAAGTCACATGTCTCTTCTTGTCCGCTAACATGTTGACAGATGAGCAAAAAGTTTCAAATATTATGATTTTTTTGGGGGGGGGGGCTGTCGTCTGAATGGCTCGTAACATGTAAATACTGTATACCCTTGAGTTCAACCTGAAATATCAATTTGGCATTTTAATTTAACTTAAAAAAACAATAAAAGCTTTTACGTTGTACGACGAATCCAAGTGACAGTTGATTGTTTTTGGACTAATGCACATTATATATGGTCACTTTTTATCCCCCTCAGTAAATTAGTCGGCTGCCATTGACAGTGATAGAAATCCAATCCATTTTGAATGGGAGAGGCTGGCGGCGTATCATTGCCACCAAACCTCTCCGTCAAATGGATTCGACTTCTATCGCTTTCAATGACAGCCAATGAGTTTACAAAATCAAGTGGGCTCCAAATAGTGCTATGAAACACAACAAATTACAGGGTTTCCCCCCAGAAACCTTGGCAAGCCTGGTGCTAGAGAAGCCCACCAGCAGCTCATAATTTTCTTTTGTTTAAAAAAATAAATAAAAAATTAATAAATAGAAATGTTAAATTGATAGAAACTTTAAAATTCTGACTATTATGTGTTATTGTACTATTACATCTTGACCAAAAGATTTTGATATTGTGCTTTCAAACTTATCACTACACTTTCTTTTGTAGCGCTATTATAGCCTGTCGTGGAGGGGGGCAAGAAAAGCTTAGTGGCCCGCCAGGCTTATAAAGCACGGGGGGAAACCCTGAATTACAATCTGCTTTTAGTCTAATCAGTTAGAGATGAAGCATTGTGGGTGTATTATATCATGTAGATCCTTGATTTAAAAAAAAAATCTTAAAATAAACCACCAGAGGAGAAATCTGGTTCTGTTTAGTTTGACAATATTGTATTTTGTATTTTTTGTTTTTTGTAACATACACAGGTTTGTTGCACCCTCTGTCATTCAGTGAAAATGAAATGTATTTGTTCCGCCTGTAATTTCACTTGCTTGTATATATAGAGGAGCAAATATACATTATTTGGAGTGGAAAAAATACATCAATGTCTTAAAAAATAATAAAAGTAATAATAGGTAATTTCTGGGTGAATTGGATGTTTTCCTACAAAACACTTTGGGTATGTGTCGTACAGTGGTTGAGAATTACTGCTTTACCGGGTTGTAATTGTGATGAATAATACATTTTTATACATTGTTCTTGGTCACAAAATGGCGTCACATACGTTACCTGCATCCAATTCCGTGTGCGTACTGTATTTTGACGTGTATTGGCCTCTGTCTGTAAAGGCTCATGCTGAAAAATACAGTAACATTTTATCACACTTGGCTATAAATGTCAAAAAATCTGATGTGAATATTAGTGAGTTACTTTCTATTTACAGCTCTAGGCCCCACTGCGGCCTGCTGCTGAGTTTTTATTGGCCTGCAGCAAATGATGATAATACAAATCGCCTGCACAAATCAGCCTACATTCCGTTGCATTTCTCCGTTTTACCACTAGATAGAGCTGGTGCCTCTCCATTAGCTCAGGGGTCAAAATCTGGCATTTTGAAATCAGTGTAGAAACTAGAATTTCAATATTTTATTTCACACAAATAAACAAACAAAAAAATCCTGATGAAGGCAAAAGTGTTTGCCGAAACGTGAGGTAATTAAAACAACGTAAAACAATTGTCTGTGATAAAAGAAAAATTCAACAACAACAACAACAACAAAAAATCCAAATTGATAAATAAAGCAATCCTGGTTGGATTTCTTGATTTCTGCTGTCGCTGGATATTTTCTCTATTTTCTGCAGTTTTTCTCAGTAGTGTAATTATAAATGTGTGGGTGTATATACTGTACTGTATATATACTGTATATATACTGTGTGTATATATAAATATTAACCAATATCCTTATATCTCAGGATTACTATGTTGCTTGTAGCCCTCAACTTTTTCATCTGGGAAGGCTGACATTGATCATGTTTCACTGCTATTGACGCCGATCGACGTCTAGTCCAATTTGACTCTGGGGCAGCTCCTCCAGTCAAAATGGATTGGACATCTTTCGCCGTCAGTCGCACCGATTGAGTGAATACTTGAAAATAATATTTAACTAATGAAAGTGGAAGGATTTCAAGTTGTCCCTTGCATCCTTTGCTTTTTTTTTCTGAAAGTGGCCCTTGGAGGTAAAAGTTAGGATACCCCTGACGTAAACACTCCTACCTATGACCTTTTATTTAGCTACTTCCGGTAATCGCCCTGTGAATTATCAAATAGCCAAATAATTAGTTTTTCCTCAAAATATTTAGAATTAATATTTATAATTTAGATATACGGCATTATTTAATTTTGGATTTAACTATTAAGGTGACAAATACTGTACTGATGTAAAGTTAAAAAAAAAAAGAAAAATACTGATGTAAAGACAAAAAAAAAAAAAAAAAAAAACACCATGTTTTTAGACAATATTTGAAGCTAAATTTGACAAAATTTTGCTGTTATTTACAGCATAAAGCCGTAGGTGGAGTTTGACATATGTGGCAGGGGGGAGGCAAAACATGTTGATGACCCCGAAATAAAGCATAAAATTAACTTCCGAGATATATGCCCAGTTAGTAGATGCCCATATGCCCATGCTCTTAAATACAGGCATCCCAGCTATGTGTGTGTGGGTGTGCGCGCCTGTGTGGTGCGCACGTTTTTCTGTTGAGAAGTGGACGCCAATTTTTGCGTTCCGCGGAGATATCCAATTCAATGTCAAGTTTTTCTAGTCACTCACACCCTTGCGAGACGAATCATCACCTTGGTGAATTTGAAAATGCCTACAGACAAAACCATAGACTGCATCCTTATTGGGTGCTTAGGACAGCTATGCTTTTGGCCAAGAACGTCGTCCATTGAATATGGTGGGCCCGGTTGTGGCTCTGTTGTACAATTAGCATCTTTCGTGGGACAAACTGAAACTCCGCTCACCATTTTGGTGGTGCTTTCCGGCGTTTCATGGTCCACATCTTCAATCCATGGTTCTCGCTCAATAGTTGCTGTCGCTTTTGAAAGCGTAGGTTGGGAAAATTTACATACAGTGATTTACATACAGTGGGAAAACCCATTGGCAGTGTATCAAATACTTGTTCTCCCCACTGTATATCCATCTTGCCTCTTCTGTCCTCAGGTGGGTTTTTTGGCTAAGCAAAGCAAATGACCATCTCTAAGGTGCTAGTCACGTGATCTGTTGGAAAATTAATTTTGACCCATTATAAGAACATTTTTTGTGGTCATTTAATTCATTTTTGTTGTTTGTTTTATTGCATTACAACTTTTATAGACAGCCTTTTACCGGCAAAGTCTTAATTTTGATTTCATATATTGGAAAGTCAATTACATACAATGACATTTTCGGCCACCTGGGGGGGCTATGCCCCCTCTTAATCTCCGCGTATGCATAAAGCCACTTACAAACAGCCCCTACATCTCATCCACCTGAGCAAGTCTGTAAAAGTTACTTATTATAAGCTTAAAAGTCATCCTTTTCCAGAGGTGGGTAGAGTGGCCAAAACATTTAAGAGTAGCGTTACTTCAAAATAATATTACTCAAGTGAAAGTAGTCATCCAAAAAAATGTACACAAGTACAAGTAAAGTATTTGGTGAAAGGATTACTCATGTAATGAGTAACATTGTGAGTAACTGCTTACATTTTTGATTTTTTTTTTTTTTTTTAAACAATGGTATTTTTTTCCTCAGCACAGTTATCTATATGAACTGTTTTAATGATACTGTACAATAACCCATTACATAACCACATTAAGCCAAAGAAATACAAAGAAAGGGGGGGGGGGGAATCATTCAATTCCAGAGAGAGAGAAAAAATATTCATCCAAAGAGCATGAGTGCCCTCTAGTGAAGAAAATAGTGCCTAGTTTGAATAGTGAATAGTTCCTTCATAGTTACAATTACGAAAATAAAAGGATCATATCTCCGGTTTTCTGCGGTCAATTGGCGCCAAATAGAATCTGTGAGAGAGGGTTAAATCTGCGCTTTCGAGTCATGCTGAGGGCAGCGCTTTATATGAAATACTTAATTTTTTTTATGGTGCTTTAAAGATGCCACATGATTAAACAGACTGGCGTGATCATAGAACAGCAAGCTTGCGTCTAATTGGTGTAATGGAGTCATGTGATTATTTCATTGGTGAAATTGGTAGAGCTACTCTTGGCATTTGTCAAAAAAAAAAAGTAAAATCTGATATGTAGAATAAATAGGAAAAATGTAACGACTCCTGTGTAGCCCAAAGTAGCGAAGTAAGAATAGCGTTTTTTTTTTTCTTCACAAATCTACTCAAGTAAAACGTATGGCTTAGTAAAACTCTTATTCCCAGAAGCACGTTTTTTCCCCCTCAAAACGTTACTCAAGTAAATGTAACGCAGTATACGTACCGCGTTCCTATCCTCCTCTGGTCTTTTCCATCACTAGTAAGCAAAAAAATAGGAGAAATGTTTACTTTATTAACCGTAATGGACAAAAGTTGCAGTCGTGTTATTCATGGTTTTATTAAACAAGCAACAACTTGGTATTCAACGACACACAGACATAAAGGCAGCGAGTACAACAGGCATCGATGTTGTGGAGTTAAAATAGAGAAGGTGAAATTGCAGTGAGCGTTCATGTTGCCATACGTTTAGTTCATCTTGTTTCTTGGCTGAGGTCGTCGTAGTAGGAAGAGAAAGGTTCCTCTGCGGAGCGCACCGAAATCTTGAAGTGACGACGAAGGAAGCCTCCGTAGCGCTTGTCCCACTTGATGTTGTTCAATTTCGGTCTGATCCGCCTCATGAAGCCCCCGTAGCGCTTCTGGAGCTCCTCGGGTTCTTCCGTTTCGCTTCTTTTCGACTTTGGACCGAACTTGCGTAAAAAGCCGCCGTAGCGTTTGACGTGCTCGGAGCCGCGGAGAGCGTTCTCCTCCCGGCTGTCCTCCGCTTCTCCCTCCGCGACGTGCGTGTCCCGCCCGGAGGAGGACAGCAGCTCCCTGGTGGTCTGATCCAGCCTCTTTGCGAGCTGCGCCTCGAATTGTTCGTCGCCCCCTTCCACTTCTTCATCCTCCTGCGCCTTTTCACCGTCGTGTCTCATGTCCTCGAGCCCCGCGGCTTGCTCACACAGCACCGGCTCATCCTGACACAGCACACCACACCACTGCAACACACCCACGGACAAGCAAATACAGCCAAGGGGGAGAAGAGTCCCAAAACATTTTTTTTAATAACTCATTCATGCCATTGACAACAATACACGTCCAATTCATTTAAACTGGGATTGAGGATTACTTGTGAATGCTCATGTTCCGGTGCCATTGACGGCGCCAGACGTCCAGTCCGTTATTATTCGCCAATGAGTTAATTTGTACTGAATTTTCACTTCAGGTCCAACATGTTGTATAAAACAAAAAAACATTTTTCAAATATCCTTGTGCTTTTGGATTTAGCGGTAGGAAATAGAAAAAATATACATCAAATTAACCAAGACAATTAAGAACAGAGTTTATACGTTTTTACTCATATGTAATGATATTATTAATTACTAGAAGTACTAGTCCCCGTGACCCTCGTGGGGATAAGCGGTTCAGAAGATGAATGAATGACTTCTATTATAACTTTCATTTTCATAACTAGTCATTGTATCTTTTTTTTTAATTATGTCTTTTGATCAATACATTTATATACTAATAAATGTAATCATAAATAAATAAAAATGGAAATAAGCTGGTTGTCTCCATTACAGCTGATGGTCTACAAGTCTATATATGTTTTCTAATATTTCATGAGTGCCCTACAAATGGTTACTCATTGTATTAAAAAAAAAAAAAAAGTTCTATATGTATTTTTAATCAATACATTTATATACTAATAAACTTAATTATAAATAAATGAAAATTGAAATAAACTCTGGTTATAGCCCCATTAAACCTCATGGTCTACAGACTAGGTCTATATTTTTTTCTAATATTTTATGAGTGTCCTACAAATGGTTATGTTTAAAAACAACTTTAGTACTTTGTTCTATATTGCCATAAAAAAGTCCTGGTTCAATGAGTAAACTTTTCTATTAAAAAGGGCTTTGCGCCAAAGTTTATTCTAAAAAAAAAAAGAAAGAAAAAAAACTGGGAGGGTTTGCAAATCATTTGCTGCGAGCCTCTCCCAGTTAAAATCAATTGGACCTCCATCATTATCGGTGGCATAGTTCAATACAGTATATATGGTGATTAACATTCGAGAACAGTTTAAAAGGCGAAAACAATGTAAAACAGCTAACTTCCAGCATCGTGGCTCATCTTACCAGGCTACTGTATGCGCTGTTTGGCTTGAAAATGTGCTGCAAGCATTTGTGACACTGCGAAGAACAATGTGTGTGCACGGAGTGGGGCAAGCTCAGCATCAGCACCAGGACATACCACTCCATCCTTTAGTAGATTTCTAAGAGAGAGGGAAAAAAGTAAATGCAGAAGTTCATCACCTTGTATAAAAATCAATTTTTAAAAAATGACAAAAGTTTGTTTTGACAATGTACCTCAGTTGGGTTTGATCAAATGTGCAGAGATGTCTCCAACATGAAGTGTCTGCTTGCGGTCCTCCCTCTGACTGGTGCTTGTTTTCTCCTTGTTGCCTGACTCTGGTGCTTGTTTTCACCTTGTTGCCTGTTTTTATTACAGTGATCGCAGCGGTCTCACTGCAAGCGCATCAACGCAGTTCCCCAGTGCACCAATGAGAGTGAGGCATCATCACAGGCGGAGTTCGACTTTTGTTGGGGGGGCAAAACCTGTTAATGACCCCGAAGCGCAGTCAGCAGTAACATTAACTTACTACCGTCTCTAAGGTGCTCGTCACATGAGCTGTTCGAAAAATAATTTGGACCCATTATGCTATACTTTGTATGATTCTTGTTCATTCCATTCATTTTTGTAGTTTCTTTTATTGCTTTACAACTTTTCTAGACAACATTTTAATGGCTAGATCTTTATTTTAAAGGGGAAGTTTAGAATTGTTGACGTTAGGCTTAATCTTCGAGTTAGCGGGGTATAATTGGTCGGTGGAGTTAATTTCAACAAATTACGTGCAGTTTGTCAGTTATTTGTTAGTTTCAGGGCTCCAGAGTGGCTAAGCTAGAGCAAGTCAATGGTGCAGGCTAGCATGCCACTAAAAAACGGTATTAACAGATCTAACATAGTCAAATACAGTGGTACCTCAAGATACGATCGCTTCGACACACGATCTTTTCGACATCCAACGTAAAATTTGACTCGCCATTTGTTTCTACATCCGACGGAATGCTCGAAATACGACGATTTATGACAGCATCGCAATTTCATTGTTTTAGACGCACACACGGCAGATTTTCTTGTGAGAGAAATCAACATGGGTTCCAAGAACTTTAAAGCAGGTCGTGAAAAAAAGAAAAAAGGTGAGGCTTACCAGTGGAAAAATATGAGCGTGGGGTTCGCGTCCATGAACAGCTTGACAATACTCCTCCGACATCCGTTTGCCAGTCTTTATATGTAAAGGTGACAACCATCGCCGAAGAGATCGCCATCTTCGTCAGGTTTTTAATCATTTATTTCACAACGTGTGCAAAAAAAACACGCCAACAGCCCGCAAGAGTAGGACGTTAAAAGTGAAAGGATTACTATCTCAACTGCACTCTCTCAGTCTGCCGTCAGTCCCGCGGTGCGTTCAGGTACACCACACAAGATACAACTGCCACATTAGAAACCCATTTGTTACATTATTATAGGTATTAGTATTACTATTAGTATGCCATTGTTCCAATTTTTATTCATAAAGTATTTGTTTTGCTCTTTGTAATTGCTATTTGCAATAGTAACAGCAGTATTTATTAAAGATTTATTGTAGGTTTTGGGGCTGTGGAACGAATTAATCGAATTATAACGTATTCTTATGGGAAAATCCTGCTCGACATACGAGCATTTCGACTTACAAACAAGGTCCTGGAACGAATTAACTTCATATGTCGAGGTACCACTGTATATCCAAAATGCAGATCATTGCTCGAAATACCTATGCGGCCAAAATAATGTCACACCAAACTGCCTCAATTCATTTAGTTCTGCAGAACATTTTTTTTTTTTTTTTGTAGCTGCGTAACGCGACCACAATAGAGAGGAGTCGTTCAGCCACTCATGGTCAGTCTGCTGGGGAGTCCCTTTCATTACCACAAAAAATAATACGCGGGGTGACGATGGGATATCACTTCGCCCTCTTTGCCTAAGCAGCCTGTTCCGTGCAGATTTGCTGGATTATAAATGTTGCTGTTCATACTACAATTCTTGAAATGCAATGGTAAGTTTTTATAACTTTATCCTGGAAACATAGCCAACACTATTGATTGCATGGGTCATCAATGATTCTCATGCATACATATGTTGTTTTTTACTTGTATGCGAAGCATCACCATTGACTCGTGCTAGTTTAGCCACTCCGGAGCCCTGAAACTAACAAATAACTAACAAACTGCACTGAATTTGTTGAAATCAACTCCACCGCCTATTTAAACCCCGGCTAACTCGAAGATTAAGCCTTATGTCAAAAATTCTGAACTTCCCCTATAATTTCATTTTTAGGAAAGTCAATTACAGGCAATTACATTTTCGGCCACCGAGGGAGCACTGCACCACCTGCCCTCCCCAATCTCTATGAGCATCGTGTGTACTAATGCTAATGCTATACTATGCACTCATAGGGGGAGTTTGACTTTTGGGGTGGGGGGGCACAACATGTTAATGACCCCGAAACGCAGTGTCAGCAATAAAATTAACTTACAAGAATATTTATAATAATAAATTGAAAATGAGCAATTTTTTTTGTTTCCCAACATTCTTGAGGGGAATTCTAAATCAGGCTGCTTAGGACAGCTATACTTTTCGCCAAGATCGTCTTCTATTGAATTTAGTACTCCTGGCGGTGTCGTACCAATGTATTTACCCTCGTCAAAAATTGTACCCGCTGGGCGGAGCCACTGCGCAGCACGGATTTGCTTGATTTCCATGTTTTGGTGATGTAGTTATCTACGAAGTTTCAAAACATTGCCCCTCCATCCCCCCAATTTTTTTTTTCTTCTGTCGTATAACGTAACATACATACTGAACTTAAAAAACGGCAAGGTTTTACCATTTTACTCGTAGGAAGATCGATAACTTATTGTAATTCAAGTCTTGTATGGAGTTTCTCCAGTGTAATAAACGTTGATGTCCAAAATATATAACTGTTTCTTTTCTGGCTTCAATTAATTAAGTTGACATAACTCATAACTAATGTGTGTGTGTGTGCGGGCTCCCGCGGCCAGGGCACACAATTTTTGATGGGGGTAACTAAATTGCCAAGACACCGGTGGGTGCTCTGTTGTACAATTAGCCTATTTATTGGGGCAAATTGAAACTCCGCTTACCATTTTGGCGGTGCTCTCTGGCGGTTCGTGGTCCACGTTTTCGGTCCTTGGTTCTTCCTCAGTAGTTGTTGTCACTTTTGAAAGTTTAGGTTTGAAAAAAATATGTAGGTCCTATATCCATTTTTCCTCTTCGGTCCTCGGGTGGTTTTGGCTAAGCAAAGCAAATGACCGTCTAAGATGCTAGTCACATTATCAGTTCGAAAAATAATTTTGTGAGGATGTCCGCCCAGTGCAGTTGAAGAAGCGATTCATACACAGCGAGTCCATTTCTCTTATTCAATAGTTTATTTTGGCGGCGTCTTGTAAACTCAAATGCTCTTTATCCAAATAAAAGTAACAACCAAAAGACTCAAAAATGTATTCACAATGGAACAAACAATGAGTACATTCCTTTCGAGCAAAATGCACTAAGCCACAGTCAAAAACTGTTTTGCCCTCCTAACTACCAACTCCTGTGTCATGATTAGCTGTCATTTTAAGTGTACTGGGGCTGACTCCAGGTTAGTGGAAAGAAACGTTTGACAGCCCCTAGTGGCAAGGAGTAAAATTACAATAAAAACACAAATCGGGAATTTGGCTCTTACAAAGTTTGATTCATTATAAAAAAAAATTTTTTTTTGTTCATTTCATTCATTTTCATTGTTTGTTTTATTGCTTTACAACTTTTATATACAATTTTTTTACTGGAAAACAAGTTATAAATCATATATAGGAAAGTCAATTACATGCAATGACACTTTTCTGTCACACAGAAAAGATGGCATAAGGAATAAGGTAGAGGGCAAACATGCTTTTAATCTTGCATTTTATTCCTCTTAAAAACACAATTAAACCTGTTTGCCCTTATGAGGTAGAGTTGACCTCAATATACCTGCATCACCTAACAGTCATTTGCTATGTTGTATAGTCATTTTGTTTTTTAGTCTCAACTATACAATTTGTATGGATTTGTACAAATTTGTGTTCTATTGCTGCTGCAAAAACAGATATTCGGAGTAAACTGAGGTTACAAATTTAACCTTTGTACCAGTATGCTGAAGAACAAATGTCCCAAATTCATCTTTGTCGCGAATCATTTCAAAGTAAATTTTTTCTTCATAGAGCCATTATGTCGGCCAACTAAAGGTGGTCAATCATGACGGATTTCATAAATTTGGGATGATCGGTTTGAATCGATGCCCAAAAATGTAACTAATCCTGTCCACTGATATTGTCTAAAGTAGGGATGTACCGACGCTGATTTTTAGAAAAAATTCTGCTCCGTTTTTTTCAAGATATGCTTCACAGATACCAAACCAATACCAAACCGATACCCATATTTTGGGACCAGTAAAAATTATCCAACCAGTACATGACAAATATTTTTTTATTAACGTAAGCTCTGCTTGTACCTTCTCATGAAATGCTCTGTTTAAAATATTACCCAATGCTCTGTTACTTTCATTAGTAGTCCAACACAGTCGATATGTTTTCCTCGTGGCTTGATGTACTGCAGGCGAAAAGCGTGATGGCGCTGAAAACGTAAGAGAATACTGGATCAGGTCCGATATTGACAAAAAAAAAAAAAAAATCCAACACTGTCCGATGCTCAAAAAATAGCTGTATGGGGCTCTAATAACTATGCTGAGTATCGAATCAGGACATTCATTGTCTAAATGCAGTTAGCCACATTAGCCCTCTAGCATTTGGTCACGGACTCTCGTGGTAGTATAGTGTACAGTCCCTGACAAAAGTCTTGTGGCTTATCCATTTTGTAGAAACAATTGCTAATAACCTGACTTTTAATTATTCAATTGGTTTCAGAAATGGCTCATATGAAAGCTAAGACCCTCCCAAGTGATGTTGAATGTACAAAAAATATATTTGTTTCACTGAAAAAAGATTTATCATTCAATGAAGACATAAAGGTCAAATTTTGGCAAGACAAAAGTTTTGTCGTCTACAGAAAGTAGTGTGAAAATTGAACAAAAAATGTACTTCAAATACAAAAATATGTTACATAACATAAGCGAATTAAGTAGTGGTGCTGTGAGATCCAAATTTAATATTTTGTATGACTTCCATGTGCTTGAAGAACTGCATCCATGTGGTTCAGCAAGGATTTATACAATTTATTGATGAGTCAACAGGAACATCATAGAAAGCAGTCTTGCATGCGTCCCAGAGTTCATCAACATTCTTGGGTTTCGTCTTCCAAGCTTCCTCTTTCACCCTGTTCATGTTTGGTGACTGGACTGGCCAGTCCTGGAGAATCTTGATCTACTTTGCCTTGAGGAACTTTGAGGTAGAGATTGAAGTATGTGATGGAGCACCATCCTGCTCCAGAATTTGTCCCTTTTTATGGTTAGGAATGTAAGAGGCAGCTAAGATTTGTTGATATTTCAGACTAGAAATGTTGCCTTCCACCCTGCAGATCTCTCGCACACCCTCATACTGGATGTAACCCCAGACCATGATTTTGCCACCACCAAACTTCACTGTTTTCTGAGTGAATCTCGGATCCATGCGGGCTCCAGTAGGTCTCCTGCAATATTTGCGGCAACTGTGGTGTAATTCAATGGAAGATTCATCTGAAAAATCCACCTTTTGCCACAAAACAGTGAAGTTTTGTGGTGGCAAAATCATAGTCTGGGGTTACATACATAAATAGTCTGAAATGTCAACAAATCTTAGCTGCCTCTTACATTCCTCACCATAAAAAGGAACAAATTCTGTAGCAGGATGGTTCTCCATCGCATACTTCAATCTCTACCTCAAAGTTCCTCAAGGCAAAGAAGATCAAGATCCTCCAAGACTGGCCAGCCCAGTCACTAGACATGAACAGGATGAAAGAGGAAGCTTGGAAGACGAAACCCAAGAATGTTGATGGACTCTGGGAGGCATGCAAGACTGCTTTCTTTGATGATCCAGATGACTTGTATGAATCCTTGCCGAACCGCATGGTTGCAGTTCTTCAAGCCCATGGAAGTCATATAAAATACTAAATTTGGATCTCACAGCACCATTACTTAATTCGCTTAAGTAATGTAACATATTTTTGTATTTGAAGTACATTTTTTGTTCAATTTTCACACTACTTTCTGTAGGCGACAAAACTTTTGTCTTGCCAAAATTGGACCTTTATGTCTTCATTAAATGATAAATCTTTTTTCACTGAAACAAATATATTTTTGTCCATTCAACATCATTTGGGAGGGTCTTAGCTTTCATATGAGCCATTTCTGAAATTTAAAGTCAGGTTATTAGCAATTATTTCTACATAATGGATAAACGACAAGACTTCTGTCAGTGACTGTAGTATATAGTATGAGCAGATAAGTTAATTTGTTGGGTATTTTCTAACTTTCACCTATAACGTTTGCCGCGCTTTGCTAAGTTAATATGGGATGGAGATAAATTTGTATTTGCATTCCATTTTGTCACTTTGTGGTAATTTTTTTGTGGCTTTTAAATGCCCTTTCCTTTTGTGAGTGAAATCAGTCAGATAATACCTGTTTAGTGAAAGCTCACATTCAAACTGTTATTAAAATGTTTTAAGATCCGAAAAAAGATTTAGAAACCCATATTTAATTCAGTTGTTCACTTCTCAAAAAAATTAATTTATCAATTTCTTTAAACCTTGTCATTTTCATTTTGTAAAGTAAAATACTGCTGTATTTTCAGTTTTGGTAAAGTAGGTTATGATTTTATGGGTTTGACAAGAAAAGTAAAAAAAAAAAAAAATCCATTCTTTGTTTTAGAGAACTATTGCCTTTAGAGTTAAATGTTAAAAGTGCATGCTGTTTTTTAATTTAAAAAAATGTGATTGGCAAAAATCAAGATCAGCGGATTAGGTTTTTCACTGATCAGTCCGAAAATTGTGATCGGTGCACCAATATTATTAGTATTACTACAACTAACCCATAATATTACGTACTCACAATAAATTGAATTATATACAGGGAGCACTGTACAGTCAAGGCTAATGTGAAATTGAAGGGTTGTAAGTAAAAAATATAGGGGTGCAGAATGTAAATTAATTCACGAAGTAAACATTAAAATTTCCTCGTATTTGCTATATTACTGATAATTACAGTACTTAAAGGGATTTAAAAAAAACCTTCATAATGAGAACAAATCTTGTTTAATAAAGTACAATAGCACAAAATTTCATTTTCCCGGTCTGTAATAGTGGATAAAAAACTTCAATAAAAGCCTATATTTCCTGGAAGTAGGGAAGAGAAGAAGAGAAAATATACTGAAAACTGTAGGATTAATATGCGGGATTACAACTGATGACATATTGTATCAATTGCAAGGCCTTGCTGAGCAGCTTTTCACTCAGCCGCAACAGTTGTATTGAACAAAAGATAGAGGTTGCATTTCATACAATAGTGCCTGTTATCATGTGTGAACAGTTAAGAAATGTGACATGAGGACAACTGCTCTGTCATCTGCGGAAACAAATGGTATGACATCATGCAACATATAGCAACAAGATGTTTTCAATCACGTAAAATCCATCCCTAGTGTGTTTGCTCATGGCAAAAATAATGGAATCAATACATTCTATCTATGAGAGGACGCCCAAAAAGATGAGCTGAGGATGCTTTCCGTGGTTTTAATATAATACAGTACAAAGGCAGACACCAGTGCAGCCGTTTCCTCCTGTTATTCTAATCAGTCATCATTGTGAAGAGAGATTATCACAGCCCTGTACACAAATGGAGAGAATATATTTGGTTGAGTTCTGTTCAGGTAACACTTCATTACAAGTATTTTTTTCTTTTAAATCTTGGGTAAAAGGGTTTTAGGTCAAAACACAGTCCCCACATACTCCATTATTTGTATACAAGCAATTAAAAAGTAACATTTCCAAAATATTGTGCCAGTCCAATGCTCCCTTTTTTCATCCATTGATCTATCCTATGTTATTCAGACCTAGAAGGATGAATGAAACGTACATTATTTGAACTGTTATATTTGCAGCTCAAGTTGGATTTATATATGTTATTCAGTTTTTGAGGCCAAATCCCCCAGAACAGTCTTCCTGTTTTCCCCACACTTACATTTTCAACTGATACGGCTTACTCCCACATTCCAAAAACGTATATTTGGGTTAAGTGAAAACTAAGCCTCGCAGTTAAAGTCATTTGGGATAGTCTTTAGTTCACCTGCGATCCTATTGTGGACAAGCAACAGAGAAAATGAATGGTTTTAGTTTTTTTCCCCAATATCTAGGGGTGTAAATCACCAATTTCATGATAATAAGATATGATATTGATTGTTTGGACAACCATTCAATATTTGTCTGTATAACAATCGTTTTTAATTTGATCCTAAGGCCTTCAATCAATTTAATACAATATTAAGTACACATTTCGAGACGTTTACTTGAATAATTCCAGTAACTCGATTTCAAAAATTGATTGAGGAAATTTCTCAGCCTCGAGGAATCGTTTAGTTTTGCCAGCTCTAAGTATGACGTTTTGCCCGCATTACTCTAATGCAGTACAACGCGTTGACGTCACATGCGTACAAGAAGAGAGAGGCGGCGGATATATTTGACCAACCACGCTTGAATATAGAGGTAAAGCCGAAGAAGCCGATGAAAGTGAAGAGAAAGGCACCAAGAAAAAGCAGAAAATGTCAAAAGTGTGGGAGCATTTCAAGCTGCTGACCAAGGTGAACACTGTTTCATGTACAGTGTATCACAAAAGTGAGTATACCCCTCGCATTTCTGCAGATATTAAGTATATCTTCCCATGGCTGTCACCCCAGGAGGAAGCCACTTCTGAAGACATGTCAACAAAGCACATGGATTACTGGAACCATGTCCTATGGTCTGATGAGACGGGCGGGCTTTCTTGTGTACTGTCTTCAGAAGAGGCTTCCTCCTGGGGTGACAGCCATGCACACCAATTTGATGTAGAGTGTGGCATATCATCTGAGCACTAACAGGCTGACCCCCCACCTCTTCAGTCTCTGCAGCAATGCTGACAGCACTCTTGTAACGAGTCACATGACATTTTGGAGGGAAAATGACAAGCAGTACTCAATTTGGACATTTAGGGATGTGCGTAGTTTCTAAGGGGTGTACTCACTTTTGTTGCCACGGGAGATATTAATGGCTATATTTTCAGTTATTTTCAGGGGAAAATAAATTAACTTAATTATATAAGCTGCACACAGACTACTTTTCATTGTGTCAAAGTGTCATTTTGTCAGTTTTGTCCCATGAAAAGATATACTTAAATATCTGCAGAAATGCGATGGGTGTACTCACTTTTGTGATACACTGTATTCACTGCAAGACGGGGCTTGCATAAATAACGCTACCCCCGTCAGGCCCTGCCGACCTGCGGTCCCGCCGACTATTCCTCACCCCCGGCTGGACCCCGCGATCGATAACCGAAACCCGTGACCCGCCTGCCTAGCTCCCGCTCTACCGAAGGCACCCCGCTTACTCTGAGAGCGGAGGAGCGATACTTGGGACAAGGTAAAATTAAGTTAATGTAAGTAAGTCAAATTATTATTACTGTACCTTACTAACATAACATTAGCCCTGCGGAGGGCTAGGTTTCTTTTAATTATGACTACTGTTGATGTGTGCAAGACCGTCGACAGGGGGGGACAATTGTTTATGTTGTCCCGGGCCTCAGGACCATAAGGGTCCCTGAATGACCCTTAATTCATTTTACTTTACATTCACATATTTCTTTTTTATCTAAATCATTGTCTGATTAAATATTATGTTCTACTCCATATATACTTAAACATATTAAATATTTCAAATATATGTATTTTTGCCCTTTTTTTCCAAGTTTGAAAAGACTTTTTGAACACCAAATTAATTTTTATACAGAAAATAACAGTACATCCGAAACAAATGATTATAACAATATATTTGAGAGAAAAAGCATGTTATTTTGCCTCATTCAAATCTTAATATCTGAACAGTTAGATATGTAAACAAAAGTGCAATCACATTCGTAAATGAATGGCTTCTGTTTTTTGAAATGTAAATAAACCAATCTATTGTGATAAAACAACAAAATTAACTGCATTAACCATCAAAGTGAAGTCTAACTGTAACTGTAGTCTTGAAACAAATCTGAACAAGGAAAAACATTGTAATAAAACAATGCAAACTGGTTAAACTTGAGAGTAGCTGAGATGTCACGACAGAACATCACTTCAATGATATCTGGCACCATCTAGCGTCGCGAATGGGGAGAGTAGCTGAGATCTGTCATGACAGAACATCGCTTCAATGATATCTGGTGCCATCTAGCGTCGTGAATGGGTATAATGTCTAGACCGCGAACATAAGACGACCCCCTCTTTTTCAGTGTTATTTCAATGCAAAAAACACCGTCTTATATTTGGGCCAATATGGTAATTAGGTTCATATTTGTGAGAAATGTAGCCCTGACCCTCATTCACCCAATCTGTTGGGTCTTATTAATATCCCCTCCCCAGCAAAAAGTGTACATGCAGGTAATGCTGTTATATTGTCCCTACCACTCTTGAGACAAAACCTATGCCCTTGGTTTCCATCAGTTGGATTGGATTGTTGCTTAACCAATCAATGTATCGATTTAGATCGATGTATTGTTACACAACTAATTACCACTGTAGATCTATAATCAGATATTACAGAAATTGCCAATTGTTATCGAAGCATTTTGAAGGTCATAACCTGGATCTTAAGGGACACAAACCATTCCCTTTCATCCGAATGGATGTTCGATAATATAATAATAATGCATAGCTAAAAATCAGGAAATAGTGGATTCATATAATCATATTTTGTCAGTGATGCGAGTAAAGACAGAAATAGTATATACTGAGATTGATTTGTAAATAGATTGACCATGACAACACAGCTTTTCGGTCACTAAATGGAGGTAACAGATAAAAGTAAGGTATAGCCTGGGTAGAATATTGAACATGGTCATTTGTATGTTCCTAAATGTCATTAGTGCTACTTTGTAATGACAAAATAATGTGTCTTGTAGTCACGATATAATTTGCTGTCTGTGTTAATAAGTTAATTTCCTAATTACCCTGGATCCACAGAATAAACAGCCATTTAGGCTGTTTGAAAGTTCAAAGTAATGTCTTACTCATCTCCACAGCAACCTTACCAAATGACTAATTTTCAGTCATAGTTTAACCATATTAGAATGATTACAACATTACGTATGAAAGCACAAATTGTCAAATGAACAGCGAAAACATTTTCTCTTGCATGTCATTTTCATGCACTCGTTCAGGAACCCACTGGGGAGGAGTGTGCACTTTTTGTGGCTGCACAAAGGAGCTTTTGTCTTTGAATTACTTTGTTGTTTCAGATTAGTAAAGCCTTTGACAATCTAATTGACTTCTCAGATGGTAAATATAGCAATCATCTTAACGAATGTGCCATTGGAATCACATGCACAACCACAAATCATTATAAGTGTGTTCCAAAGTATCTGACAGTTGGCTTTAAAACAAACCACATTTTATATAATCACATCAGAAATAATAGATTTGATTCGCAAATTGTCATCTGTTTTATACCATTTGAATTCACTATCAACAGATTTGACTTCACCTCAAACAGTGCCCTCTGCATGAAAGATCTAAAAAGTGAACCATCTGGCTTTTAACAATTTTGGATGTAGCTTCCTATGAATCACTGAACTAATTTGGAGTTTTATAACCAACGTTTTTGAGAACTTTATGTTAAGTGGGTCATACCAGAAATGGGGGACATTTAAAAACCCACGTTTCAAATGTTTAATAATCTACAAAGAAAATATTAAAACATGCTGGCTCAGAGTAAATTTACCAAATCTATTAAAAAAAAAAAAAAAAAAAAAAAAAAAAAACTAAGATGAAAGAATGCTTTAAAATAATTTTGAAAATAACTAATATTTCTTGAGTACCCCCTAAAATGCTATTTTTATCTTCTCCCACGTCTAATTGAATATAAAATAAAACAGCAATTTTTAGGGGACTGTGGGAACATTTGTGTCAATTAACATACCGTATTTTTCGGACAATAAGTCGCAGTTTTTTTCATAGTTTGGCTGGGGGTGCGATTTATACTCTGGAGAGACTTATGTGTGAAATTATTAACACATTATAATATCATTTCACATGTTATTTTGGTGTTTTGGAGTGACACTGATGGTTTGGTAAACTTTTTTGCATGTTCTTTATGCTATAGTTATTTGAATAACTCTTAATCGCTATGTTACATTAACATTCACTTCAATTCCTTTATTGTCATTGCAAGCCCAAAAATGCAACTTATACTCCGGTGCGACTTATACAGTATATATTTTTCCTCTTCGTTGGGCATTTTATGGCTGGTGCGACTTATACTCAGGTGCGACTTATAGTCCGAAAAATACGGTAATAATTAAAATATTAGTTATTAGGGTTGTTCCGATCATGTTTTTTTGCTCCTGATCCGATCCCGATCGTTTCAGTTTGAGTATCTGCCGATCCCGATATTTCCCGATCCGATTGCTTTTTTTTGCTCCCGATTCAATTCCAATCAATCCCGATAATTTTTCTCGATCATATACATTTTGGCAATGCATTAAATAAAAAATGAATAAAACTCGGACGAATATATACATTCAACATATAGTACATAAGTACTGTATTTGTTTATTATGACAATAAATCCTGAAGATGGCATTTACATTATTAACATTCTTTCTGTGAAAGGGATCCACGGATAGAAAGACTTGTGACTTTGTATATTGTGACTAAATATTGCCATCTAGTGTATTTGTTGAGCTTTCAGTAAATGACACCATGACAGTGCGTAGTGCTACCAATTGATATATCTTCTCTGCGCTGGGAAATAACGTAAGATGTTAAGAAAAAGATCAATTGCTACCTTGCTTCCCCACATTGCTTCCCATGATATTTCTAATCATAGAGAGAGGGATTGTAAGGATTTAGCCAAGGCCAAAATTCATTGTACGCTGCCTTTTATCTCTCTATATAGGTAAAACAGCGCCATTACAGATTGAGCGTGACGATGCGTGAGTGGGTTGTGCAGCGCATGCATTAATTGCGTGAAATATTTTAATATGATACATTTTTACAAAAATTAATTACCGCTGTTATCGGGATAAATTTGATAACCCTACCTTAAGCCAAAACTAAAGACTCTGGATGAGTGTAACATATTATGTCTGTAACGTTAAATACAATTAGAAAACGATTTAATTAAAATAAAAAAATAAAATAAAAAAAGGCATGGCCGATATTTTTTTGCCGATTCCGATACTTTAAAAATGACGTGATCCCGATTGATCGGGACATCTCTATTAGTTATTATTTTTGGAATGTGCATCCCACAACATTGATGCAAACCTGTTTACCATCATTTTTTTTCATGATAGTAGAAGAAAGCAGTGAATCAGGGTCATGCAAATATATGGCTTTGCGTTTGTTTTTCAAAATAATAAATAAATAAATAAATAAATAAATGAATAAAAAAGTAGTTAGCATTGATTGAACTGTGTGCAGACCAGTGCAGTCTATGAGGCGAGCTAGGCAAATGCTAGGGGCTTCGCAGTGTTCTGAAGAGCGTCAAGAAAAATGTTCAAATAATATTTCATGATAGCAGTATTCAAAAAAATATACAAGACAATAAAACAAAAGAACAATACCGTACATATAGTAATAAGTCTTTGAATAATAATGACATTATTTCTCTAATGCGCCTTCTGCCCGTATCACTGTTTCCTGTGATGCAGTAATTTCACCACAGTGTCTAATCTCAAGTACAGTGTGAGTGTAAGTGCTAAATATTTGTGGTGCAAATACCTATTGTTGGGGGGGGGGGTATGTTGCCTTGGGTACCAAATTGGTCAGGAACGGCCCTGCCTGTGTGGCGATCTAATACGTATTGTGATACTTCACCTACGGCAGCATATTACCTTTTAAAATTTATAAAAATATAGAGGCATGTACAGTGCCTTGCAAAAGTATTCGGCCCCCTTGAACCTTGCAACCTTTCGCCACATTTCAGGCTTCAAACATAAAGATATAAAATTTTAATTTTTTGTCAAGAATCAACAACAAGTGGGACACAATCGTGAAGTGGAACAAAATTTATTGGATAATTTAAACTTTTTTAACAAATAAAAAACTGAAAAGTGGGGCGTGCAATATTATTCGGCCCCCTTGCGTTAATACTTTGTAGCGCCACCTTTTGCTCCAATTACAGCTGCAAGTCGCTTGGGGTATGTTTCTATCAGTTTTGCACATTGAGAGACTGACATTCTTGCCCATTCTTCCTTGCAAAACAGCTGGAGCTCAGTGAGGTTGGATGGAGAGTGTTTGTGAACAGCAGTCTTCAGCTCTTTCCACAGATTCTCGATTGGATTCAGGTCTGGACTTTGACTTGGCCATTCTAACACCTGGATACGTTTATTTTTGAACCATTCCATCGTAGATTTGGCTTTATGTTTTGGATCATTGTCCTGTTGGAAGATAAATCTCCGTCCCAGTCTCAGGTCTTGTGCAGATACCAACAGGTTTTCTTCCAGAATGTTCCTGTATTTGGCTGCATCCATCTTCCCGTCAATTTTAACCATCTTCCCTGTCCCTGCTGAAGAAAAGCAGGGCTAAACCATGATGCTGCCACCACCATGTTTGACAGTAGGGATGGTGTGCTCAGGGTGATGAGCTGTGTTGCTTTTACGCCAAACATATCGTTTTGCATTGTGGCCAAAAAGTTCAATTTTGGTTTCATCTGACCAGAGCACCTTCTTCCACATGTTTGGTGTGTCTCCCAGGTGGCTTGTGGCAAACTTTAAAGGAGACTTTTTATGGATATCTTTGAGAAATGGCTTTCTTCTTGCCACTCTTCCATAAAGGCCAGATTTGTGCAGTGATTGTTGTCCTATGGACAGACTCTCCCACCTCAGCTGTAGATCTCTGCAGTTCATCCAGAGTGATCATGGGCCTCTTGGCTGCATCTCTGATCAGTTTTCTCCTTGTTTGAGAAGAAAGTTTGGAAGGACGGCCGGGTCTTTGTAGATTTGCAGTGGTCTGATGCTCCTTCCATTTCAATATGATGGCTTGCACAGTGCTCCTTGAGATGTTTAAAGCTTGGGAAATCTTTTTGTATCCAAATCCGGCTTTAAACTTCTCCACAACAGTATCTCGGACCTGCCTGGTGTGTTCCTTGGTTTTCATAATGCTCTCTGCACTTTAAACAGAACCCTGAGACTATCACAGAGCAGGTGCATTTATACAGAGACTTGATTACACACAGGTGGATTCTATTTATCATCATCGGTCATTTAGGACAACATTGGATCATTCAGAGATTCTCACTGAACTTCTGGAGTGAGTTTGCTGCACTGAAAGTAAAGGGGCCGAATAATATTGCACGCCCCACTTTTCAGTTTTTTATTTGTTAAAAAAGTTTAAATTATCCAATAAATGTTGTTCCACTTCACGATTGTGTCCCATTTGTTGTTGATTCTTGACAAAAAAATTAAATTTCATATCTTTATGTTTGAAGCCTGAAATGTGGCGAAAGGTTGCAAGATTCAAGGGGGCCGAATACTTTTGCAAGGCACTGTATCTCCGTTTAAACTTGATGCCACTCTTAAACTGTTACAGTAACTGTTCCTGCACAAAATAGAACAAAAACTATTTAAACACTTTTTCCACACATGTTATACCATGTCCCAATCCAATACCTAAAAAAATTGTTAAAAAAAAGTTTTAAACATGTTACTGTCCTACTGAATTATTTTTAAACAAGAATAACGTAGAAAAATACTTGTGTTTATTGACTGCTTCATTGAGTAAGTCCACTCAAATCCGCCTACGCTGCTCAGAACACTTCAGCCCGAGTTATGCTCCTGCGTTGCGGTGACGGCGAAGTGACTACGGCGTGAATGAGCATTCGATAGTTCTGCGGTGAGGGAACGCGTTGCTCTGTAATTCACCGCCAAGCCACTAGAGGGGTGTGGCGTTATGTTTGTACGGTTTTGGGGCATGCTTGTTAACTTCCTCTAGTCTAGTTTAACAGAAAAAATAAACAATGCAAGATGGAACGCCTGAATGTAAATCTTCAGCTCATCAACATTGAATAAATGTTGATCATACAAATGTTGAGGCGCAGGCGACGGTTTCGAGGCGGTCTGACTGACTTTTGATGCCACACTGCGTTCTAGCCTCGGGTGGAAACCAGCAAGCTGTGGCGGCTAGCTTCAAACTGGCGTCGAGCACTGCGTCCAGCGTTTTGTCCGAGGTCTGCAAAGCCCTCCAGCCTTATTTGCGTTTGAAGCCTTAATGATAACATTATCATAAAAGCACAGAGGCACTCTCAATCAGTGATGATGTATCTGAGTGTGAACTGTCTCTTGTGGAAAATTAAACATCAAAACAACTATTTTGACACCAAACTTGTGCTTTATTCTTCATATACTTGAAGTGTGACACGTATATAAGTCACACACTCACAGCAAACATATGTACACTATAAATGATGAAGTGCACCAACCAAAAATGCGACATAAAATGATATAAAGCTGGCAGTTTTCCGTATTAATCCGCAAAATCAGCTGAATCCTTCGTCCTCATACACAACAGTACACTGTAGCATGAAGAGGACGTCTTCTACCGTACACGTCACAGCGCCCTCCTCCTCAATGCGAGACCGAAGCCGGAAGTCACTCATTTTCCTGGCGCGGGATTCAAAAAACTAAATAAATATAGCGATCGCTTCCACACACATCCAAACGGTCCATATCATTCAGGAGCATAAAATACCGCGTGTATTATGAAATAAACATGCTTTTTCGTGTCACAAGCACTTTAAGGAAATGAATAAGTAGCCTAACATAAGTCAACAAATATAAGTCCAAAGTGCACATTGACAGCTAAAATGTTCTGAACCTCCCCACAGGGCCAGCCCAGGCCATTTGGGGGCCCTAAGCAAAATAATGCAAAGGGGCCCATATTTTTGGCCCACCATTTCGTCACAGTGTACGGTGAAACCCATACATGCAATCCAACCCATACGTCCATATTTTGTATATTAATCAGATTTTCATGCACTGCATACTTCAAACTTCTCACCCCAAATGATTGTCAGTACTTACAGTAGATAGCGCCAAACCTTTTTCTAAAAGAGGAAAGAAAAATGTTAAAGTTTAAGCTTATAATCAAATATCAAAACTCACCAAAGTCAAATAAAGCAAACTATAGTAAACAAAATAGAATATCAATTAAACAATTGCCAGATTGGGGGCCCCCTAGTGGTCAGGGGCCCTAAGCAGCTGCATAGTCTGCATAAAGGCTGGGCCGGCCCTGCCTCCCCATCAGAGCAAATAAAACTAAATATGAGAAATAAGCCTCCTCAACTCTTTCGTTGCTCTTAAAGATTTGATCCATTTTATGTTGCATTGACCTTTTTTGTCAAATTAATTCAGCAAGCTTTTTTTTTTTTTTTTTTTTGCTGTTCCAGAAAACATGCACATTTGAACCAATCAGAACTAACCATCTCTGCTGATCACATGTCAGTATGTCAGCCAGTTGAACGGATAAATGAGTCCAGGCATTTTGCTTTGCTGCGTGCATTCGCACATTGATGTGACTCATTGTCATCAGACTCAGATAACAGCAGCAGCTGGGGAAACCTCCATGCCTTCCGTGGAATAAAATAAATAATAAATATTGGTGGAAACCGATGACGCTACACAAGGACTTTATTATGCTTGTTGTTAACACTTGTGTATTTAAATCTGATGTTGTTATATTGTTTTCTTCTTGGAGCTGAAAATGCTTGTGTGGCAGCTTAGCATTTTTTACATAGCATTTTAACAGTTGCTGTCATATTGTCGGAATCAAAGCATCGTGTACTGGAGCATCCCGGCCCTGAATCTTATACCGGTACTGCGTTCCTGACTGTTCTGGCCCACTTTCACCCCTGCTTCTTGATCAGCAGTAACAGCTAGTTAAACAGCTAGCTTCTACTCATGAGAAAGAGCTAACAATGGCATTAATTTCAACCCTTTTACCCGCAACCTTATTACTGTGATTATGCTAAACGTTGTAAACACCAAATAAATCATGCAATAAAAAAAATTACCATTCATCAATGAGCTGAGCTAATCATATATTTGGTACTTTATCGCCTATTATTAATCAATATGAATTGGAAAACCAAAGAAGGGAAGGTCTATTTTTCAAGAATTTTGAGGCCAAAATGTCTTCCAATTTTGGAATGACTCAAGTAAGAACTAAAAACATTGTTGTTATTAAAAACAAAAAACATGTCCACATGCTAACCATATCAGACACTCTGCTTCTCAAAGTAATGTGTGATTGTTGTAGTACCAGATCTCTTTAGCACTCACCCTTCAGCCATGTTTGCATTTAAATTCCAAAGTAACCTGGAGACATCTGAATTTCACATTCAACATTAGCCAAGTACTCCCACATGCTTTAATAAACACACGCACCTCTTAGGCTTATGTTTTCTCACTGATTCATCATGATCTTCTGCTTAGATGAAATAAAAGCATCTCACACCTTTATTAAGGTTTTCTACCAGACAAAAGTAATGGGGCACACAGGCGACCTTAGCTTTGAATCTGGATTTTATGTAACCATAGCAGCAGTAAAGAAAAGCTTCCATCAGCACCATAAATAATCCTTTTCGATAGAAATAAGTGAATCATAAATTAGGGGAACCTAAAAATGTTTTTCTAACAGAGAGTTAAAGTTTGTCATTGACGTCATTCGCATCATACTGTGCTACTCAGTTAAGTACAAAATAGGGTACTTGAAGAGGTAAGGAACAAAAATGCAAACCTCGCTGCACGTGTTTTGGAATTTGGCCAGTCTGAAACATATGATTGAAAAATTAGTTTCAACACCACCAGATCACATCCAGAACTAGCATAAAGGTGACCAAAAGAAACGAACGGACTTGCCTGAAATTAGAGTATTCAAGTAAGTTTGTCCTCTTGGTCTTGGTCAGCTGTAACCGTTGACTAATAACCTGACTGCTATGGCTCCAAGCAAACATTAGTACAGATTTATAACCGTACTACTAGTATCGGTACTGATACAGCACTAAAATGACATAATCGGTATTGAGGAGTAATAGGGGAGTTCTAAGAAATAACATGACCCACACATATAAGGCATGATGCACACACATAAGCCTGATGTGTGTGCGTCAGTTAGCCCCGACTCGGCCATGTAAGCAATACTGAAATATTTGCTCATTTGTCAAGTGGCGCTGTAATGGTTTATTTTGAAAGTGTTTGCATTTAGTTATATTGATTTGGGTGGATACACTGCCCTCTTGTCTGCCTTATTTCACATGGGTGAATCCAGCTGCTCCGTGTTAAGACCAACATAAGCTTTTGTTTGAATTAATGTTTTTTTAATGCACTCATAATTTAGTTTCTATGTATATTTAGCTGTTTTTTTGTGGGAATGTGTGTCTGAACCATTAGTTAAGAGCTTTTTTAAAAAAAACTAGGGCTGTCAAAATTATCGCGTTAACGGGTGGTAATAAATTTTTTAAATTAATCACGTTAAAATATTTGACGCAATTAACACACATGCCCCGCTCAAACAGATTAAAATGACAGCAGAGTGCAATGTCCACTTGTTACTTGTATTTTTTGGAGTTTTGTCACCCTCTGCTGGTGCTTGGGTGCGACTGATTTTATGGGCTTAAGCACCCATGAGCATTGTGTAATTATTGACATCAACAATGGTGGGCTACTAGTTTGTTTTTTGATTGAAAATTTTATAAATTTTATTAAAATGAAAACATTAAGAAGGGTTTTAATACAACATTTCTATAACTTGTACTAACATTTATCTTTTAAGAATTACAAGTCTTTCTATCCATGGATCGCTTTAACAGAATGTTAATAATGTTAATGCCATCTTGTTGATTTATTGTTATAATAAACAAATACAGTACTTATGTACCTATGTTGAATGTATATATCCATCTTGTGTCTTATCTTTCCATTCCAACAATAATTTACAGAAAAATATGGCATATTTTATAGATGGTTTGAATTGCGATGAATTACGATTATTAATTTTTAAGCTGTAATTAACTCGATTACAAATTTTAATCGTTTGACAGCCCTAAAAAAAAACGTTAGCATTTTATAGCATATAAGCTAGCTGACTTTTGCTATGTAAGTTAGCCAATTGTTCTTTTGTTGTACATAGATCCTCATTTATTTACTTTTTTTATACTGTTTGAGGCTGAGCTCAGCTATTTTAATTTTTCATGTTCATTATCAGATTACTCGATTATTCGAACTAACTAGTTCATCGATTAATCGACCACTAAAATAATCGATATCTGCAGCCCTAGTAGGAACCAGCTATTTTTGAGAAATGTACCCAATCTGTTTGGTCTTATTAATGTCCCGTCCCCAGCAAAAAGTGTATATGCAGGTTATGCTGTTTTTAGCGTCCCTACCAATGTTGAGACCAAACCATGCCATTGTCGGTGCAACACTACTTATTACCTGCATCCCTGTTGCTGTACCAAGTATTGTAATCACCAAAACACTAATGTAATTTAAAAAATTACCATTGATCTCTAAACTAAGGTAATCCAACCTTTAATATTGTTTTATATTTATCATTAACTTACACTATACAATTTACACTGTTTGAATAAAAAAAAAAAAAAAAAAAAAAAAAAAACAATCATGCTAATTTAAGGAATCTAAATGAATTGTTTAGCCCTAATTTTCATTGATATTCTTTTCTGATTTTTACTAACAGAAAGATTGATGTTGTAATTTAATTCCTGATGCTGTGTAATGTGCACAGTTTTTGTTCCAATGATAAAAACAAAAGTCATTGCATGACTGCATCTGCTGACTTGCAGTTCTGTATGAATTACACTTTAAGTCTACTGGTAAACTATTATTGATTTTCTTCTCTGAAGGAAAATGGTGAACTTGTTGAAATATTGCGGTATTTCGAGTCCCTTTTCCTGTGAGGACTGTAGTATGTCCATTTATTTTCATGAATTCACTCTTTTTAAGTTTGCTAGAAAATGTACATTTACATCCATTTTGCGAGTACAGTATTATTTTGAATAGGAGCTGCGGGTAGTTCATTATCTTACCGTGAAGATCTTGTCATCTAATTAGTGCTGCCTCATTGAGCTGCTGTCACATTAATTCTAAACAGATGACTATGGAACATAATACGCTTGCTTTACTTACAAGTATGCATCATAACTGATCTTTTATGGTTGTTTTTAAAGAACCAGAAGGCCAACTGCTATAAAAAGACTATTATTTCTCACGTGGTCTAGAAGAAGTCACAGTGAAAGTATAATCATTTCTCATTTTGTTCATATATTTTTGCAAATAATAAATAGTGACAGATTAAATTCTCGTCCACAATATGGAAGTATCTTTAGTTTGCATTTGGGAATGTTATAATCTATCTTTTTTTGTAATATAAATTCAATGAAAATGATCATTACTCATTTACAATTGTTTGTTTAGCTAATATTTGTATATAAACTGCTTGTCTTGGAAATCCTTGAGAATCTTTTTGTCATTTAGGACAATATGCAGTCATGTGAAAAAATTAGGACACCCTATGGAAACCTGTGTGTTTTCTACCATATTTGGTCATATGGATATTTAATATCAATTTTAACAGTCTTGAGAGAGTCAAGTAATAGAACTAAAGAACTAAAACTGGAAAAAATAATAATTTATACAGTGGGGCAAGTAAGTATGTAGTCAACCGCCAATTGTGCAAGTTCTCCTACTTGAAAAGATGAGAGAACCCTGTAACTGTCAACATGGGTAAACCTGAACCATGAGAGACAGAATGTGGAAATAAAACAGAAAATCACATTCTTTGATTTTTAAAGCATTTATTTCCAAATTAGAGTGGAAAATAAGTATTTGGTCACCTACAAACAAGCAAGATTTCTGCCTGTCAAAGAGGTCTAACGTCTAACAAGGTCTAACGAGGCTCCACTCGTTACCTGTATTAATGGCATCTGTTTTAACTCATTATTGGTGTAAAAGACACATGTCCACAATCTCAGTCAGTCAAACTCCAAACTACACTATGACCAAAACCAAAGAGCTGTCGAAGGACACCAGAGACAAAATTGTAGACCTGCACCAGGCTGGGAAGACTGAATCTGCAATAGGTAAAACACTTGGTGTAAAGAAATCAACTGTGGGAGCAATTATTAGAAAATGGAAGACATACAAGACTACTGATAATCTCCCTCGATCTGGGGCTCCATGCAAGATCTCACCCCGTGGGGTCAACATGATAACAAGAACGGTGAGCAAAAATCCCTGAACCATACAGGGGGACCTAGTGAATGACCTACAGAGAGCAGGGACCACAGTAACAAAGGCTACTATCAGTAACACAATGCGCCGCCAGGGACTCAAATCCTGCACTGCCAGACGTTTCCCCCTGCTGAAGACAGTACACGTCCAGGCCCGTCTGCGGTGCGCTAGAGCAGGGGTCCCCAACCTTTTTTGCACCACGGACCGGTGTTATTTGGGTCTTTTTTTTCACGGCCCGGTGTTCTGACAAATTTTGCAACCCATCAAAAATTGCAACGATGCGGTTCTGCGCATGCGCGTAACGTTAAACATAGCCGCAAAATGCACAAATGCAGCGATTCCAAAGTAAACACTACAAACTTTCTTGAAAGAAAGGAATATTAACTTACGTTTGATCATGGAAGGACTTGTAGAAACACACAACAGCTGCACACCGCGCTCACCATTAGCGACTTCGCCTTGTCGTTAAACATTAATTAAGAAGCCCGCTTCACAAAGATACGATGTTGGAAATTGTAGCAAGGTTTTCAATGCTTTTGTCGCGATGTCAGGATATTCCAGAATGACTTTAATCCAGAACCTCGGTAGAGTTGTTGTCTCAAATATACGTTTAATAAGGTCGCCGTCATTTGCGATCTCTCTGTTTCTTCACAAACGGGTCACGAATCCACTCCTTCGCAGTTCGTGGGTCTTCGAGGTTGTAGGCTCAGGTGCCCTTTTTGCCTTAAAAAAATATTTCCAAAGACGTCTGTTTTCCTGTTAGTGGGGCCTAATTATTTCCGGGAACAAATGTGCTGCGCCGCGGCCTAGTAATACGCTATTATCGAGGACAAGCGCACATAGATATATTATATACACAAACAAGATGTACTGCTAGCAGTCCAATCAATGGACTTCTATGACAACATTGTAATCTATCCCGTAGTATTATATCTAGAGTAGACAGAGATATTGGTGTGTTAAGCAGGGGCACAGGGTTAATTCGGCCACAATGCGGTCGTTCTTAAATTATTTTTTTCTTTGCGGCCCGGTAGCAAATGCGCCACGGACCGGTACCGGCCCGCGGCCCGGCAGATGGGGACCCCTGCGCTAGAGAGCATTTGGATGATCCAGAAGAGGACTGGGAGAATGTGTTATGGTCAGATGAAACCAAAATAGAACTTTTTGGTAGAAACACAGGTTCTCGTGTTTGGAGGAGAAAGAATACTGAATTGCATCCGAAGAACACAATACCCACTGTGAAGCATGGGGGTGGAAACATCATGCTTTGGGGCTGTTTTTCTGCAAAAGGACGACTGATCTGTATAAAGGAAAGAATGAATGGGGCCATGTATCGAGAGATTTTGAGTGAAAATCTCCTTCCATCAGCAAGGGCATAGATGATGAGACGTGGCTGGGTCTTTCAGCATGACAATGATCCCAAACACACAGCCAGGGCAACAAAGGAGTGACTTGGTAAGAAGCATTTTAAGGTCCTGGAGTGGCCTAGCCAGTCTCTAGATCTCAACTGCATAGAAAATCTGTGGAGGGAGTTGAAAGTCCATGTTGCCCAACGACAGCCCCAAAACATTGCTGCTCTAGGGGAGATCTGCATGGAGGAATGGGCCAAAATACCAGCAACAGTGTGTGAAAAGCTCGTGAAGAGTTACAGAAAATGTTTGGCCTCTGTTATGGCCAACAAAGGGTACATAAAAAAGTATTGAGATGAACTTTTGGTATTGACCAAATAATTATTTTCCACCATGATTTGCAAATAAATTGTTAAAAAATCAAACAATGTGATTTTCAGTTTTTTCTCCACATTCTGTCTCTCGTGGTTGAGGTTTACCTATGTTGACAATTACAGGCCTCTCTAATATTTTCAAGTGGGAGAACTTGCACAATTAATGGTTGACTAAATACTTATTTGCCTCACTGTATGTTCTTGACCTAAAATAAATGTGAGTCAAAATGCTGGATTGTTGAAAAACGACGATAAAAAAAAATCTGGCTAAAGTTTTCTATGCCTCAGGAAAAATTATGTGTAAAGAAACAATGTTTTTCTACAAACAACAATTTTTATTTTATACAATTGTAATGCTGAATATCATTTCATTACTTTAGAACACTCATCCACTTCTTATTATGAATGAAGGAATATGTGCTGATGAAAATAAAGAATGATAGATATTGTAAATCTAAGAAAAACTGATGAATGAAATGATGACTCAAGGAGGTTATTTGTACCCTAAACTCAGATATGCATGATCTCCAAAGAAGCGGGCACTAACAATAATATCTCCATCTATTCACTATCAAGACTATTGGCCTTCAGGTTGCTGTGGTAACGCCAGCCATGGAGCTGTGGTTGAGTCAGAAACTGAAGTGAGTGTCCCTGAAACTTGTGAAAGATATTCATCCTGAAGCAAAATAATGGCAAAGCTGAGCCACGACGACGCACAACCTCTGCAGGCGGAAAAACAGAAAGTATCTTGCAAGGTCACAGCAACACACGTACAATGATCGTGAGCGTCAACAGAGCATGAATATCCTACGAATTATCATGTCTCACACCCCCACATCATGAAGCTGTTTTATTGACTGTCCTTAATTTTTTGGGGAAAAGTCCACATTTAAAGTATTAGCTAGTATAGCTCTATAATGTTTGAGGCTCTGAAACAAATGCACATTTCAGTGAAAGATAATCCAAGCAAGCATAAAATTCAGATGTTAAATTGTGATTTTATTTATTAAGCCTTGAAAGGGCACTCATTTAACTCATAAGCTGCGATGGGCAGCGCTGTCACCCTTCCCTGCAAACATGAATTGGACATCATTGGCACTGAAAGATGAACAATCACAGCCAATCCTCCTAGTTTAATTAACTGTAATAAATATTAATTGTATGTATATCATTGTCAATAACAGAACATTAATTAAATACAGTACTATGAAATGAACTTCAATACAGATGTGTAATGCGTCATGATCTATGATCTCGTTTTTGATTGGCTTACAGTGGGGCAAATAAGTATTTAGTCAACCACCAATTGTGCAAGTTCTCCTACTTGAAAATATTAGAGAGGCTTGTAATTGTCAACATTGGTAAACCTCAACCATGAGAGACAGAATGTGGAGAAAAAACTGAAAATCGCATTTTTTGATTTTTAAATAATTTATTTGCAAATCAAGGTGGAAAATAATTATTTGGTCAATACCAAAAGTTCATCTCAATACTTTTTTATGTACCCTTTGTTGGCCATAACGGAGGCCAAACATTTTCTGTAACTCTTCACAAGCTTTTCACACACTGTTGCTGGTATTTTGGCCCATCATTCCTCCATGTAGATCTCCTCTAGAGCATTGATGTTTTGGGGCTGTCATTGGGCACAGATTTTCTATGGGGTTGAGATCTGGAGACTGGCTAGGCCACTCCAGGACCTTGAAATGCTTCTTACGAAACCACTCCTTTGTTGCCCTGGCTGTGTGTTTGGGATCATTGTCATGCTGGAATACCCAGCCACGTCTCATCTTCAGTGCCCTTACTGATGGAAGGAGATTTTCACTCAAAATCTCTCAAAACATGGCCCCATTAATTTTTTCCTTTACACAGATCAGTTGTCCTGGTCCCTTTGCAGAAAAACAGCCCCAAAGCATGATGCTTCCACCCCCATGCTTCACAGTGGGTATGGTGTTCTTCGGATGCAATTCAGTATTCTTTCTCCTCCAAAAACGAGAACCTGTGTTTCTACCATAAAGTTGTATTTTGGTTTCATCTGACCATAACACATTCTCCCAGTCCTCTTCTGGATCATCCAAATGCGCTCTAGCGAACCGCAGACGGGCCTGGACGTGTACTTTCTTCAGCAGGGGGACACGTCTGGCAGTGCAGGATTTGAGTCCCTGGTGGCATTGTGTTACGGATAGTACTTGTTACTGTGGTCCCAGCTCTCTGTAGGTCATTCACTAGGTCCCCTCGTGTGGTTCTGGGATTTTTCCTCACCGTTCTTGTTATCATTTTGACGCCACGGGGTGAGATCTTGAATGGAGGCCCAGATCGAGGGAGATGATCAGTGGTCTTGTATGTCTTCCATTTTCTAATAATTGCTCCCACAGTTGATTTCTTTACACCAAGTGTTTTACCTACTGCAGATTCAGTCTTCCAAGCCTGGTGCAGGTCTACAATTTTGTCTCTGGTGTCCTTCGACAGCTCTTTGGTCTTGGCCATCGAGATGTTTGGAATGTGACTGACTGAAGTTGTGGACAGGTGTCTTTTATACCGATAATGAGTTAAAACAGGTGCCATTAATACAGGTAATGAGTGGAGCCTTATTAGACCTCGTTAGAAGAAGTTAGACCTCTTTGACAGCCAGAAATCTTGCTTGTTTGTAGGTGCCCAAATACTTATTTTCCGCTCTAATTTGGAAATAAATTCTTTAAAAATCAAACCATGTGATTTTCAGTTTTTTTCCCCCACATTCTGTCTCTAATGGTTGAGGTTTACCCATGTTGACAATTACAGGCCTCTCTAATATTTTTAAGTACGAGAACTTGCACAATTGGTGGTTGACTAAATACTTATTTGCCCTACTGTATATAGTGCAGTCATTCATCAAATGTCTGCCGTGGCAGCCACTTTCTGGAGATACTGCCTTTTGTTTAATTTTTTCCCCCCACTATTACACATTAGAAAAATGAAATTATGTGTGCTTTTTTAAAAAAATTATTAAAACAAGATTCTTTTCACTGGGATGCGCATGATAAAGGTGTTGCCTTTCCCATATAGGGAGTAAAAATACTACTCAAAAGTGTAGTGTGTTGATAAATAGTTGCCCTTGAAATGTCATAACTTGGACAACGAACAGCAGTTACAAATCCGGTGTTTACACTGATGAGTCATGTATACTGACCTGAACTAACGATTGAGAAGGTCTTCTTCCTAAGTCCTCACCCACTACAAGATTAGACCTTCGGTATCTAAAGGATGTCCTTTAGATACCGAAGGGCTAATCTTTTTGTGTTCTGGATCACTCAGACTCTTTCACGCACCCGCCATCAACAAATACTAAGCTCCGCCATAGATTTCACTACCATTTGATGGGACACGGGGCTCGAGGATGATCCGTAGAGAGCCTATATTCAAAAACTTAAAATTTAAATATTTTCAAAACCAAAGCCGCTAAAACGACCTAGCGACCTAAAACTAAAACAGGGACCTCCCTTAGGCATACAGTACATGGTTCTCCATGAGCTGCGACATAAAAAAAAAATTCAAAGTCGTTCCCTAATAAAATCCCGATTATTATTTTTTTTATTTGGCGGAAAACACTTACGTACAGTGGGGAGAACAAGAATTTGATACACCGCAAATCATTGGCAGTGTATCAAATACTTGTTCTCCCCACTGTAGGTGACTTGAAGCTCCGGTCTGAGACCCTCAGTTTGGCAAGATTTCAAAATTGTCCTATATGCATGTGGGATACATCATTGGAAAGCTTAAAATCTCAGTTTTCTGGGGGATGAAAAATTTTGAACAGGAAGGCATTTAAAAAAAATAAAAATAAACAGCAAACCCTAACTGGAGGTGAGAGCACACTTGAGCAGAATTAAAGACGCCACGATTTTAACGAGATATTATTGCGTACTTACCTCTTATCGATCCAAATACTCCAGGTAGCATGTATCACCAAATGTCAAGACACAGCTGTGAATGGCCACAGCCGGATTTTTGGCGGATTGTATGGGTGAAACATGGTAATATAACAGAAATGATGCAGAAATCGCAGACATCAAGGAGTGGTCGAGATGCTCATTTTCATATATTTACTCTTTTAATTTTTTTTTTATTTTTCTTTGTTTGGATCGAGTATTCATCATCTAACATATTGGAGAAAATGCGACAGTGACAAAGAAAATACAGTTAAGTGATAGTTATGAGGTAGATATCCGTGACTTTTTTACAGACGCTATTTTTTTCATTGTGACGTAATTTGTTTAAAAGTGTTAAATATGCGAATGAAAAAATTTTTAAAGTCGTTTTTTTTTAAAGGAAATATGAGACATCAATTAATGATTCTAAGCTAAAAAATTACAGACATTTTGAATAATAAATATAATACCTTAATTTTATGGCTGTGTTGAAACAAAAGCGATTGCGTGACGTCTGTAAACGGGGGTTTGCAAAGTAAAACGTGCAAATTTAAAATAGTTTGGAGGCATATTGTTCTATCAAACACAACAGTTGTTTTGGCTTAAAATACAGCAGTTTATTTTAGAGAGGAGTGCAAGAGCAGAAACTGCTTTTTCAGTCTTGTCAGTGTTTTCCGCCATATACTGTACATATAACAAAACTCAAAATGGCTGTAAAATTCTCAAATTTTACGTTAGATCCACAAACATCGCTAAATGCAGAGATAATCACCTATATTTTCAGGATCAATAGCAATACGTAACATATAATGTAAGATTTTGCTCGAAATAGCGTCTTTTTTTTTTTACTTAGTGCAAGCTTTCAACAGCTAATAAATCACTAAATTCTCACATCAGAAACTTAATACTTTAGGAAAGCATTCAGAACCATCTTAATTTTACTCAACAAAAGCAAAATTTACATTTTTCTATATACTACCACAACTTATTTAGGTTTAATTCCGATGTTTTGCCTCTGGCGGCGCATTTGCCTATTGCCTCAGCATGTCTTGCAGGCTATCTTCCCCTCGTCGTTTATACTGTAGATGGAAATGTTACATGAAATCAAACACGCAAAACGTCCCAGAAAATTTGTATGGATGCAAAAATGTCTAAACTACAAATGTTTTGCCAAAAAAAATGGGCAGTTGGCCGAAAATTACCTGATCATTTGAATGGAAAGTTACGCTATTGTGTATGGATACAACATGGTGGCCATCACAAAATAAAAAGTTTTTTAAATTGAAAATTTCCTAAACCCTAATTGTTAACGGGTTAAATGCAAATGATCTCATGTTAACAAATGCATCAATTGTAATTTCTCACTCTATGACTGATTCATAATCAAGTGCTTAAGCAGAAGGCAATTCATCAAATCAGGCAGTGTGCCTACTGCACATTCGTTTAAATGACAAAATATTGACATGAACATCAGTATGCTAAATTTTAGAAGATTAGAAAGTATAATTTCCCTCAGGAATTCACTGTAACATCACTGTTAAATTAAAAAAAAAATTAAACACTTTAACCATAAGCGGATTTTAAGGGGGGGCAGGCCCCTCTGGTGTCCAAAAAGTTTCATTGCATGAAATTTACCTTCCTATATATATATAAAAGTTGTAAACCGATAAAACTGCAGCAAAAATGAATGAAATGAACAAAAAAATATATTGTTATAATGGAAGAAAAATTATTTATGAACAGATTATGTGACTAGCACCTTAGACGGTCATTTGCTTTGCATTAAAAAAAAAAAAAAAATAGGGGAGGGCAATTTTATTTTTCAAATGATTTTTTTTCTTTGATTGAAAATATATTATTTTTTTGATTGAAGCAACTTTTTTTGGGATTGAATGATTTTGACACAAATGTCCTACCCATAATATGGCCCAAACACATAAAGAATTGCTTCAATCAAAGAAAACGTTTTCAATTAAAAAATATTTTTTCGCATTCAAAAACGTTTTCTGTAAGAATTTTTTTTTAAATTGATTTTTCTTTTTGAAAATATATTTTTTAAGCAACCTATTTTTTGACTGAATAATAAAGACAAAAATGTCCTAGCCAAAATGTTGCCCAAACACAAATCAACATTACTTCAATCCAAAAAATTGCTTCAATTAAAAAAAAAAAAAAAAAAAAAAAAAAAAAAAACAAAGAAAAATAGCTTTCACATGCCTTTTTTTGAGTTTCAAATTTATTTTTGCAGTTAAACACTTTTTTTTCATTGAAGCAATTTTTTTAAAATTGAAAATATATGTTTTGATTGAAGCAACTTTTTTTTTATTGGTGCAACTTCTTTTAAAATTGAATAATAAAGACACAAATATACCTCCATATGGATCCGCCCAGGGGATACATTTTTTGACTGGGGTAACTAAATTGGCACGACACCGGCGGCTGTACAATATTCAATGTATTTTGATCTTGGCGAAACGTATTGCCTAAGCAGCCTGATTTAGAATTCCCCTCAAGAATGATGGGAAACAAAAAACGCTCATTGTCAACTTATTATTCTACATATTCTTGTAAGTTAATTTCATTGCTGACACTGCGTTTCGGGGTCAGGTTAGTTCATCAACATGTTGTGCCCCCTTCCCCAAAGTCAAACTCCGCCTATGACTTTAACTCTTTATTATCGAAGTTGCCATCTCTGGTAAATAAAAACACAACTTAATTTTTTTCAAATGTATTTTTTAATGAATAAACAAAATTTTAAAGTAATAAAATGTTAACAAAAGCAAAATTCATCAAATTAAAATCAATGTAAACAGAAATACTCTGGTTATGGTCCCCAATAACTCATAAGTTGATATTTACTTATTAATTTCAACGTATTTCATTCATTGCCTGCCAGTAACAACGACAGACGTCAAATTCATTTAAACTGGGAGGACGGGCTGCGAATTTGCATCTCTCACAGTGGCGCCACCAGGGGGTTACCAGGGGTGACCACTATAAGTTGGTTGGCCACCCCACTGGCCACCCCGCTTGCCAGTATATCGTTAGATTGTTGTAGCATCAGTTATGCATTTCATCCCAAATGAATGCATTTATTTTGTTTTGTTAAATGTAGGGCTGTCAAATTTATCATCTTAACGGGCGGTAATTACATTTTTAAAACTAACCATGTGAAAATATTCATCGCAATTAACGCATTCGCGATACGACTCATTCACGCATTGCCGCAAACAGCCTACAATGGTGCCGTTTTACTTATATACAGAGATAAGAGGCAGAGTGGAGTAGATACAAGCATTCATTCGGGTCGTGCTTTTAATTAGCAAAAGCTTTGTCATCTCTCCCACAGCAACTATAAATATTGTGGGAAGCGACGTGGGGAAGAATGACAGGAGTTGATCTTTTTCTTAACACCCTGTAGTGTACCCAACGCAGAGAAGATATAGCATTTGCAGCCACCTCACACAGTCATGGTTGCACCACTTCCCATCATGCATTTGGGCAGAACAGTTAAGTCGCTACAGTATCATTTACTGAAAGCTCAACAAATACACTAGATGGCAATATTTAGTCACAATATACAAACTCACATTTATCCTTTAAGAATTACAAGTCTTTCTATCCGTGGATCCCTTTCACAGAAAGAATGTTAATAATGTTAATGCCATCTTGTGGATTTATTGTCATAATAAACAAATACAGTACTTATGTACTGTATGTTGAATGTATATATCCCTCTTGTCTTATCTTTCCATTCCAACAATAATTTACACAAAAATATGGCATATTTGAGAGATGGTTTGAATTGCGATTAATTACGATGAATTAATTTTAAAGCTGTGATTAACTCGATTAAAAATTTGAATCGTTTGACAGCCCTAGTTAAATGTACACCTTTCGCCTAATATATACATAACACAATAAAACAGAATTGTTGTGGAACTCAAAATGTTGAATGGACAGTTATGGACTATGCACATTAAATCATTAGTAACATCAAATATTACACAAGACACCAAAGTATATCAGTAACCGTGTCCTTAAGTCTTTCTGGTAGTTTTCCCCTGACCTTTTTTCTGCAATAATATAATGAAAACCTGAAATTATGACTTTTAGTTTTGGCCACCCCAAAATTTTAAGTGGCCCCATCTGGCCACCCCTATGAAAAATTTCTGGAGGCGCCACTGATCTCTCAGCGCAATTGATCTCCCTGTCAAAATAGATTAGACGTGTAGCGCCGTCAATGGCAGTCAATGAGTCAAATGGGTGCCGTGTACAGAGTTAAAGGCCGTAAATTAAAAATGATTTAACCTACTGCGGTAACTTGAGTGTGTTCGTAACCTCGAAATGTGATGTCAAACAGCAGTTGTTATTCAAGTTCTAACCACAAGAGGTCATAAGTGGGACATTGTCAATAAATGGTCGAGAATTCTTGCCACTGCAGTGTGATGCGCTGGTATAAATGCCAACGAGATAAGCACATCATTTAATATTTAGTTTCTCTAATCTAAGAAAGAAGACATAATAATGAAGGATGGGAACCGAAACGTTAATTTATTAAAGAAATGATCCATGCAGCTTCCATTTGGCACTGTAGCAGCAACTTAATTGTTGTTTATTACTTCCATACATAAATGACAAAAAAACCCTTAAAGACTTTTTAGTTCAAAAAATAGATACATAATCAGTTCTACTTTGTGCCAATGTCATTAAGAACATTAAACTTTAAAAAAAAGCTTGCTTTATGCCATTGATATAACTTATATCTGGAGTAGTAATTACATATTTCCTTTGGGAATTTGAAGCTGTGCAATGTTCAGGCATCGCTTATAACTGCTTCCTTAACAATTCTGCCAAAATTAATGTTGATGAAATATCGGTACCGCATGTGGCAAGCACGTCTGAGTCACAAAGATTCTGTGTTTGAATGTATTCATTAAATCAATGCATGGATGTGGTAGATATTTCTCGAGGTAAATGCAAGAAAAACAGATCATTTTAGGCCCGAAAAAGGAGAGGTCCAAGATCAGCATTCACATTGGCTCAGTGTCAAATCAAGCTAGAGAACTTGGTGTAATTATTGACTCAAACTTGAGCTTCGAAAGCTATCCGAAGTTTATCACTAAATATGCATATTACCAGTGTTATTAATAACGGCGTTAGAGTATAATGCCGTTACTAACGACGTAATTTTTGTCAGTTGTGAGTAATCTAATTAATTACTTTTCCCATCTTGATGTGAAGGTGTGGGTTACTACAATTTGGTTGAATGATGAGAGATGTCTGAAGGATACACTCTAAAAAATGATTCATGAGGCTAGTTGGTATGACTTGAAAACATGAGCTTTTTCAACATAAAAATTGCTTTTTTTTACTATTCATTGTTTTATTAAGTTGGTAACTTCTTTTATGGAGTTAATCAAAATTAAATATTAAGAAAGACGTATTAACTTAAAAGTATATTGTTTTTGAATAAGCTTTTCTGCTTTCACGTAACAAAGGGAAAGATTAAGTGAGTGAAATTTAATTTCTATTCCATTATTAAGTTGGTGCAACTTCCTAAATTCCCATCACATGTGCATATTACCACGGGAAAAGAATTGGCCATTTTCTGCCTTACAATATTTGCAGTCAGAAAGAAAATGAAAACAGATTTCATTACCATACATCAAACAGCATACTCGAAAAAATTACAAAAATGTTTACAACATTTAAATAAATTATCTTAAAACAGGAGTTACTTTTCAATCACCGTATATTGTTTGTACATTTGCAAACATTTTGTTGTACACTTGTTTTGCACTGTGTGTTGTTGTGCCATATCTGTGAATCAAAGTACTGGAAGTACACTTTTCGTTTATACCTGCACCTGAAGTGAACTGTTGACAATGTTTAGGATGTTTATATTGGTTTTGCTCTGCACTTTCATTTTGTCCATTCTTTTGAGTTTTGAAATATATATTTTTTTCCAAATAAAGCTGGAGTTGCCATGTCCAATTTATTTTAGAAAAACAAGGTACTCTTAGGCGGCACGGTGGCTGAGTGGTTAGCACGTCCGCCTCACAGTTCTGAGATCAAGGGTTCAATCCCAGGCTTCGGCCTTCCTGTGTGGAGTTTGCATGTTCTCCTGCGTCGGTTTCATCCCAAAAACATGCATGGTAGGCTGATTGAGCACTCTAAATTGTCCGTAGGTATGAGTGTACCTGAATGGTTGTATGTCTCCTTGTGCCCTGCGATTGGCTGGCAACCAGTTCAGGGTGTCCCCTGCCTACTGCCCATAGTTAGCTGAGCTAGTCTCCAGCACCTCCGCGACCCTCGTGAGGAAAAAGCGGCATGGAAAATGAATGAGTTGCTCTTACTCAATAAATTAAAGTACCATATTGCATCAACTTTTGAGATGAGAAATTAAAATGAAGGAGTTATAGCAACCTAAATGAAGTAGTTTTATTTCTTATTAATGCTATAAAAATTGAGTTGGTTCTACACAATAAAGCTTGTGGAGGACAATAAATAATGATGGTTCAACTAGAATAATTGAGTTAGTCCAGTTAGAAATTTTATAAGGGAAGTACTTAATCATTGCTTAGTTGAATTTACTCAAAAAATTAAATGCAAATTGTTACAACAATTTTTTTAAGTAGAGCCAGTGGATTTTTTTTTAGAGTGTACAGAAAGAGCAGAGCGGGAGAGGGGAAGAGAGAAGGGGGTTGTGACACCGTTGGAAACGTGATGCTAGGTGGCTCGGTAGCATTACAATTCAGCATGGCGAGCGACATCTTAAACTCTCGGGCAACTTTAAAAAAAAAAATTTTTTTTACATACAGTTCATGGCGTTCAGGTGGGTACAATTAATTGAAGATATGGCCTTTTTTCCTGATCAGTATGCAATATCATCACCAAGTGGGCGTTGTCCTTGTAGATGCTACAATATAATAATAATGTTTTTTATTTCCAAAAATAGTCACTTGCCCTAAACCTTTGTTGAATGACGTATCCATAAACTTTATGTGATTTTTTTTCAACCCCTTCAGAGCCGCATTTTTTCTGCATGGCAAAAAAAAAAAAAAAAAATCTTCGCTAATTTTTACTCTTCTCAAACACCAGAACAGAAATTTTTTTTGTGGTCCGAATATTTCATGCTTTTATTGGTTATTTTTAATGTTAATGTTGATGCGTTTTTGATAAGAGATTAGCAATTACGTTTGCTTTTTTGAAGTTGCGTTTTGTTTCAGCCATTTTCAAAGAGCCAAAAATAACAGAGTGCGTGCTAAACTTCATGACTTGATTTCGATAGGTAATGTTTCATCCAATCATCTCCCAGAAATGGCAATAGCAACTAAATTGTGCATTTATTGGTTTAGAGACGCGAACGCGTCATGTCCTTTAGCAGCATGCTTACGTCTGAAGGATTTGATCAAAACAACGAGACCAAAGATAGAAGATGGAAGAGATTCAGAGAAACACAGGCATATTGAAAAATCTATCTATGTATATACAGTAGGGCAAATAAGTATTTAGTAACCACTAATAGTGCAAGTTCTCCCACTTGAAAATATTAGAGAGGCCTGTAATTGTCAACATGGGTAAACCTCAACCATGAGAGACACAATGTGGAGGAAAAAAAACAGAAAATCCCATTGTTTGATTTTTAAAGAATTTATTTGCAAATCATGGTGGAAAATAAGTATTTGGTCAATACCAAAAGTTCATCTCAATACTTTGTTATGTACCCTTTGTTAGCCATAACGGAGGCCAAATGTTTTCGGTAACTCTTCACAAACTATTCACACACTGTTGCTGGTATTTTGGCCCATTCCTCCATGCAGATCTCCTCTAGAGCAGTGATGTTTTGGGGCTGTCGTTGGGAAACACGGACTTTCAACTCCCTCCACAGATTTTCTATGGGGTTGAGATTTGGACACTGGCTAGGCCACTCCATGACCTTGAAATGCTTCATACGAAGCCACTCTTTTGTTGCCCTGGCTGTGTGTTTGGGATCATTGTCATGCTGAAAGACCCAGCCACGTCTCATCTTCAATGCCCTTGCTGATGGAAGGAGATTTTCACTCAAAATCTCTCGATACATGGCCCCATTCATTCTTTCCTTTACACAGATCAGTTGTCCCGGTCCCTTTGCAGAAAAACAGCTCCAAAGCATGATGTTTCCACCCCCATGCTTCACAGTGGGTATTGTGTTCTTCAGATGCAATTCAGTATTCTTTCTCCACCAAACACGAGAACCTGTGTTTCTACCAAAAAGTTCTATTTTGGTTTCATCTGACCATAACACATTCTCCCAGTCCTCTTCTGGATCATCCAAATGCTCTCTAGCGAACTGCAGATGGGCCTGGACGTGTACTTTCTTCAGCAAGGGGACACGTCTGGCAGTGCAGGATTTCAGTCCCTGGCGGTGCATTGTGTTACTGTTAGTAGCCTTTGTTAATGTGGTCCCAGCTCCCTGTAGGTCATTCACTAGGTCCCCTCGTGTGGTTCTGGGATTTTTGCTCACCGTTCTTGTTATCATTTTGACGCCACGGGGTGAAATCTTGCTTGGAGCCCCAGATCGAGGGAGATTATCAGTGGTCTTGCATGTCTTCCATTTTCTAATAATTGCTCCCACAGTTGATTTCTTTACACCAAGTGTTTTACCTATTGCAGATTCAGTCTTCCCAGCCTGGTGCAGGTCTACAATTTTGTCTCTGGTGTCCTTTGACAGCTCTTTGGTCTTGGCCATAGTGGAGTTTGGAGTGTGACTGACTGAAGTTGTGGACTGGTGTCTTTTATACCGATAATGAGTTAAAACAGGTGCCATTAATACAGGTAACGAGTGGAGCCTTGTTAGACCTCGTTAGAAGAAGTTAGACCTCTTTGACAGCCAGAAATCTTGCTTGTTTGTAGGTGACCAGATACTTATTTTCCACTCTAATTTGGAAATAAAGTCTTTAAAAATCAGACAATGTGATTTTCTGTTTTTTTCCCACATTCTGTCTCTCATGGTTGAGGTTTACCCATGTTGACAATTACAGGCCTCTCTAATCTTTTCTTTTTTTTTTTTTTTTTTTTTTTTTTTTTTTTTTTTTTTTTTAAACCTGTCCTGTTCAGCTGTTTGACACAGAGAATGGAAGTCTAAGTGCCCGGATTCTGAACAGTTTTAATGTTTCACATTGAGAGTCTGACATACTCCCATTGTGATCATTCAAAATACCTTTTTATTATGACAAAGCAGCGAAGTGATTATGGGGGGACAGAAGAAAAGAAATACAAGAGAAGAAAGAAAAGAAACACATACACAAACAACAACAAGAAATACATTGAACATCTAAACTAGTTACTAATATGCTGGTGCTATCGTCAGCGAGATGTATTTCCGGTTTACACCATGTGGGGGCCTATTGGCCAGTGAAAGAAGAGAATGGGGGTGGGGGTGTCTATAAGACTATAAGCTAAGTGATTGAAAGGGGTGGAGTGTACACAAATCAGTTCTGTGATCTAGAACCCAGTAATCGTGTGAATCTCTTATGAGTGTAAGCCCGTTGGCGACCAACCCTACGCCGCCGCATCGCCAATCCCGGCACCGGAACCCTCAACCTGAGCATGCCCTACCACATCCAGCAGCACGCAAGCCCCACCGGGCGCGCGACAGCCACGCAGACGGGCGGAGAAACCGCGCGGGCGCCAACCCAGGGCCACGGCCCCCACCCAGCCAGCCCGGGGAGGGAGGGCGGGCGGGGGGGGTGGGGGGGCCATGCGCAGCCCATCCCTCCTCCCGCCGCCCAGCAAAGGAGCCACCGTCCCCCCCCCGGGACCCAGGGTGGTCCCCCGGGCCACCCGCGTGCCCATCAACCAGCCTTCAGGGATGGCAGGAGGGGACGCATCACCAACCCCACGCCTACACCCACCCCCGCCCGCCCACCCATGTTGACAATTACAGGCCTCTCTAATCTTTTCAAGTAGGAGAACTTGCACAATTGATGGTTGACTAAATACTTATTTGCCCCCACTGTATAATAGGGGTGTGACGGTTTACAAAAGTCACAGTTCAGTACGTACCTCGGTACGGGGGTCACAGTTTAGTGCAGGGTAAGTTACACTGTTATATAGGGGAAAATTAAGAAAATGTCAGAAGGGTGACCTATGTTTTTTTTTTTTTTTTTTTTTTTTTTAATGAAAAAAACGGTTCAATTCAATTAGTTAATATAAACACATTTGATGATAGAATGGCTCATGTAATAACATGTACAACATGAAAAGTAACTTCAGTTACTTTGCCAGGTAATTAATTACTCTTACGTTGAGGTGACTGAGTTACGCGCTCAATTACTTTTGGGGAGAAGTATTTTGTAACTGTAGCTAATTACTTTTTTAAAAGTAAGATTAACAACACTACCTATTACCAACTAAAAAAACACAGCCAGAATTAAGGGGCTTCTGTCTAAACAAGATCTCAATCAAGGTGCTGCAGCTTATCCAAAATGCGGCAGTCCTTACAAATACAAAGAAACTGGACCATATTATATGTGTCATCAAATCATCACACTATCTTCCTGTGAGTTAAAGGATAGGCTATACTAGTCCTTCTCAAAAAAATATCATATTGTGAGTTCATTGTAAGTTCATTATTTTCTGTAGTGTACTGATAAACATTAGACTTTCATATATTTTAGATTCATTACACACAACTGAAGTAGTTCAAGCCTTTTATTGTTTTAATATTGATGATTTTGGCAAAAAAGTCATGAAAAAACAAAAATCCCTATATCAAAAAATTAGCATATCATGAAAAGGTACTCTAAAGAAGCTACTAACCTAATCATCTGAATCAACGAATTAACTCAAAACCCCTGAGAAGGATTCCTGAGGCTTTTAAAAACTCCCAGCCTGGTTCATTACTCAAAACCGCAATCATGGGCAAGACTGCCGACCTGACTGCTGTCCAGAAGGCCACCATTGACACCTTCAAGCAAGAGGCTAAGACACAGAAAGAAATTTCTGAGCAAATAGGCTGTTCCCAGAGTGCTGTATCGAGGCACATCTGTGGGAAGGAAAACTGGGCAGGAAACGCTGCACAACCAGAAGAGGTGACTGCACCCTGAGAAAGATTGTGGCGAAGGGCCGATTCCAGACCTTGGGGGACCTGCAGAAACAGTGGACTTAGTCTGGAGTAGAAACATCCAGAGCCACCGTGCACAGGCGTTTGCTGGAAATGGGCTAAAGGTGCCGCATTCCCCAGGGCAAGCCACTTTTGAACCTGAAACGGCGGCAGAAGCGCCTGACCTTGGCTACAGAGAAGCAGCACTGGACTGTTGCTCAGTGGTCCAAAGTACTTTTTTCAGATGAAAGCAAATTTTGCATATCATTTGGAAATCAAGGTGCCAGAGTTTGGAGGAAGACTGGGGAGAAGGAAATGCCAAAATGCCTGAAGTCCAGTGTCAAGTACCCACAGTCAGTGTGATCTGGGTTGCCATTTCAGCTGCTGGTGTTGGTCTACTGTGTTTTATCAAGGGCAGGGTCGATGCAGCTAGCTATCAGGAGATTCTGGAGCACTTCATGCTTCCATCTGCTAAAAAGCTTTATGGAGATGAAGATTTCATTTTTCAGCACGACCTGCCACCTGCTCACAGTGCCAAAACCACTGGTAAATGGTTTACTGACCATGGCATTACTGTGCTGAATTGGCCTGCCAACTATCCTGACCTAAACCCCATAGAGAATCTGTGGGATATTGTGAAGAGAAAGTTGAGAGACACCAGACCCAACACTGTGGATGAGCTTAACGCCGCTATCGAAGCATCCTGGGCCTCCATAACACCTCAGCAGTGCCACAGGCTGATTGCCTTCATGCCACGCCGCATTGAAGCAGTCATTTCTGCAAAAGGATTCCCGACCAAGTATTAATATCATATAGTATATCATAACTGATATAATTAATTGAAGGTTGACTTTTTTTTGTATTAAAAAACACTTTTTTTGTATTGGTCGGATGAAATATGCTAATTTTTGAGATAGGGATTTTTGTTTTTTCTTGACTTTTTTTGCCAAAATCATCAATATTAAAACAATAAAAAGCTTGAACTACTTCAGTTGTGTGTAATGAATCTAAAATATATGTAAGTCTATTGTTTATCAGTACATTAAAGAAAATAATGAACTTTACCACAATATGCTAATTTTTTGAGAAGGACTAGTATCATCTTTATGATGGTTTACACTCAATGGTCTTGGACCAAAGCACATGTTTGACTGGCTCGACTCCTGTGAACACTTAGGTCATCTCAAACTGTTTCGTTGTGTGTTCCAAGAACCAAGCAGGGCGAGGTGACATTCTGTTATTATGCTCCTCACCTCTGGAACAAATTGCCTGAAGATCTGATGTGTGCTCAAACGGTTATCTCCTTTAAATCAGGGCTAAAAATGCTATTGTTTACTACAGTGTGTCCATATTTATACTGTAGGCATCGGCGGAGTTTGACTTTTGGGGCGGGGGGGGCACACATGTTGATGACCCCAAAACGCAGTGTCAGCATTAAAATTAACTTACATGAATATTTCTAATAATAAGTTGAACATCAGCGTTTTTTTTTGTTTCCCATCATTCTTCAGGGGAATTCTAAATCAGTCTGCTAAGGACAGCTATACTTTTCGCCAAGATCATCATCTATTGAATATGCCGGTGTCATGCCAATGTAGTTACCCTAGTCCAAAATTGTATCACCTGGGCAGAGCCATATGGGGGTAGATTTGTGTCTTCATTATTCGATCCAAAAAAAAGTTGCTTCGATATAAAAGAGAAAAAAAGTTCAATCAAAATATATATTTTCAATTTTAAAAAATCACTTTAATTAAAAAAAATGTGTTTGAATGCAAAAAAAAAAATTGAAACCCAAAAAAATGCATTTGAAAGCTATTTTTCTTTGGATTTTTTAAAAAACATTTTTATTTTGTAAGTCAACTTTTTTTGGTTGAAGCAACTTTTTTTTATTAAAGTAATGTTGTTTTGCGTTTAGGCCACATTTTGGCTAGGACATTTGTGTCTTTACTATTCAATCAAAAAATAAGTTAATAAGTCAAACAAAAATATATACAGGGTGACCCCAAAAAAAAGTTTACACTCAGTTGACTGCTTGTTTAAAAGCCATTGAAACATATCTAAATAGGTTGTCATGCTTAAGTGATACATTAAGGTCACTCAATGCAGCTGGTAATCTCTCGTCTCTACAATTCCTGTGCTTCTGCTGAAAATGAAGAAAACTTTAGCTGTACCTGAATTGCTGCGTGCCGGTCTGACACCTACTGAGATTGCAGCAAATCTGAGAATATCCAGATGTGCAGTCTACAAAGTTAAAAAGAAGCTGAAAGATACTGGAACAGCCTCACGAAAACCTGGGTCTGGAAGTGCCGATCTGTGCGGACCAAAAAGTTGATTGACAAGGTGATATGTGGCCACCTCAGAGTCCAGATCTCAATCCCCTGGATTATAGCATATGGGCAACTGTGGAGGACAGTGCCTGTAAGAAGCCACAAACTTCTGTGGCAGCCTCGGAGAGGTCCATTGTTAGATCTTGGGAAAAGATGACAGCATCCTACATAAAGAAGCGTTCCGCAGGCGCCTGGAGGCTGTTGTGACACTTAAGGGAGGACACATTGAAAAATAGAGTGTACTGTACATGTTCTTTACAATAATGTATAATTTGTGATTCAATTCTAATTCTAAGATGAATAAACATGGCATTTAAGTTGTATTATGGCAGTGTAAACTTTTTTTTGGGTCACCCTGTATTTTCAAAAGAAAAATCACTTCAATCACAAAAAGAAAAAATTCAATCATAAAAAAAGTTTTTGAATGCGAAACAATATTCGACACTCGAATATTTGTATTTAAACACTTAATTTTTCATTAAAAAAAAAAACTCTTTGATTTTAGCAATACTTTTTGTTGTGTCTAAACCATTCAATCCCCCCAAAAGTTGCTTCAATCAAAAAAATATTTTCAAACAAAGAAAAAACTCATTTGAAAAATAAAATTGCCCTCCCTTAATTTTTTATTTTTATTTTTTTATAAAATAATATGCAAAGCAAATGGCCGTCTATGATGCTCGTCACATGATCTGTTCGAAAAATCATTTTGAAGCCTTATAAAAATATCTTTTTTTGTTCATTTCATTCATTTTTGTTGCTTGTTTTATCGCTTTACAACTTTTATATACAGTGCCTTGCAAAAGTATTCGGCCCCCTTGAATCTTGCAACCTTTCGCCACATTTCAGGCTTCAAACATAAAGATATGAAATTTAATTTTTTTGTCAAGAATCAACAACAAGTGGGACACAATCATGAGGTGGAACAACATTTATTGGATAATTTAAACTTTTTTAACAAATAAAAAACTGAAAAGTGGGGCGTGCAATATTATTCGGCCCCTTTACTTTCAGTGCAGCAAACTCACTCCAGAAGTTCAGTGAGGATCTCTGAATGATCCAATGTTGTCCTAAATGACCGATGATGATAAATAGAATCCACCTGTGTAATCAAGTCTCCGTATAAATGCACCTGCTCTGTGATAGTCTCAGGGTTCTGTTTAAAGTGCAGAGAGCATTATGAAAACCAAGGAACACACCAGGCAGGTCCGAGATACTGTTGTGGAGAAGTTTAAAGCCGGATTTGGATACAAAAAGATTTCCCAAGCTTTAAACATCTCAAGGAGCACTGTGCAAGCCATCATATTGAAATGGAAGGGGCATCAGACCACTGCAAATCTACCAAGACCCGGCCGTCCTTCCAAACTTTCTTCTCAAACAAGGAGAAAACTGATCAGAGATGCAGCCAAGAGGCCCATGATCACTCTGGATGAACTGCAGAGATCTACAGCTGAGGTGGAAGAGTCTGTCCATAGGACAACAATCAGTCGTACACTGCACAAATCTGGCCTTTATGGAAGAGTGGCAAGAAGAAAGCCATTTCTCAAAGATATCCATAAAAAGTCTCGTTTAAAGTTTGCCACAAGCCACCTGGGAGACACACCAAACATGTGGAAGAAGGTGCTCTGGTCAGATGAAACCAAAATTGAACTTTTTGGCCACAATGCAAAACGATATGTTTGGCGTAAAAGCAACACAGCTCATCACCCTGAACACACCATCCCCACTGTCAAACATGGTGGTGGCAGCATCATGGTTTGGGCCTGCTTTTCTTCAGCAGGGACAGGGAAGATGGTTAAAATTGACGGGAAGATGGATGCAGCCAAATACAGGAACATTCTGGAAGAAAACCTGTTGGTATCTGCACAAGACCTGAGACTGGGACGGAGATTTATCTTCCAACAGGACAATGATCCAAAACATAAAGCCAAATCTACAATGGAATGGTTCAAAAATAAACGTATCCAGGTGTTAGCCAAGTCAAAGTCCAGACCTGAATCCAATCGAGAATCTGTGGAAAGAGCTGAAGACTGCTGTTCACAAACACTCTCCATCCAACCTCGCTGAGCTCGAGCTGTTTTGCAAGGAACAATGGGCAAGAATGTCAGTCTCTCGATGTGCAAAACTGATAGAAACATACCCCAAGCGACTTGCAGCAATAATTGGAGCAAAAGGTGGCGCTACAAAGTATTAACGCAAGGGGGCCGAATAATATTGCACGCCCCACTTTTCAGTTTTTTATTTGTTAAAAAAGTTTAAATTATCCAATAAATTTTGTTCCACTTCACGATTGTGTCCCACTTGTTGTTGATTCTTGACAAAAAATTAAAATTTTATATCTTTATGTTTGAAGCCTGAAATGTGGCGAAAGGTTCAAGGGGGCCGAATACTTTTGCAAGGCACTGTATATAGGAAAGTCAATTACATGCAATCACACTTTTTGGCCACCAGGGGGGGCCCTGGACCCCCTGGCCCTCCCTTAAACTCCACTTATGACTGTAGGTGTTGTTAATTCATTCATTCATTTTCCATGCCGCTTTTTCCTCATGAGGGACGCTGGGGTGCTAGAGCCTATCGCAGTTAACTACGGGCAGTAGGATGGGTACACCCTGAATTGGTTGCCAGCCCAGCACAATGCAACCAGTCACGCACACACTCATACCTATGGACAATTTAGAGTGTTCAATCACCCTACCACACATGTTTTTGAGATGTGGGAGGGTACTGGAGAAAACCCACGCAGGCACGGGGAGGACATGCAACCTCCACACAGGAAGGCTGGAGCCCGGGATTGAACGCTTGTCTCAGAAGGCGGACGTGCTAACCACTCGGCCACCGTGCCTTGCTGATTTTGATGCGACGTAAAGCACTTTGAATTACTGTCTATTGAATTGTGCTATACACATGAATTTGCTTTGCCTTGAAACTCCACTCATGTCTGCTAAAAAAGCAAGGTTTGAAAGTAAATAAGTGTAGCGAACAGTTGGAAATGAATTAATCTCATAAAAACAAAATCTGATTAGTTTGTGTTACTTAAAGTGAACGGTTGCGTACTTGTTTTTGTTTTCATAAGAGATAGCTGAAATTCAATGACGCAGCTGGCGTTTTAATGAATTCAAGCCTGCAGAGCAATTTCTTGTACATGTTGTTTTGCGTAGGAAGTCTTGGTGATTGAGCAAGTCAAATTTAATTACCATTAAGTTAACGGACTTGTCTCGCTGCAGGCTCTTCCGCTCATTTTCGTATTTTCATCTAGCAACTTGTACTACCGCTTGTGTGCTAAAGTCACAGCAGCACGAAAGTTTTCGTCACCACAGGATCAGTGGTGGCTTTTAACTAGGGCTGTCAAACGATTAAGATTTTTAATGGAGTTAATCACAGCTTAAAAATTAATTAATCGTAATTAATTGCAATTCAAACCATCTATAAAATGTGCCATATTTTTCTGTAAATTATTGTTGGAATGGGAAGATAAGACACAAGACTAGGGATTGGAATTGATAAGATTTTTACGATTCCGATTCCATTATCGCTTAACGATTCAATTCTTTATCAATTCTCTTATCGATTCTAATTTCGGGAAAAAGAAGAACAAACATTTTGATTGGCATCAAGTTTGTTTAATCAGAAGTCACAACCTTACAAACTCACAACGAGTTCAAAAGAGGCCCAAAGCCTCAATGTTAACTGTGGCAATAAGTGCCAAATGCACAAGAATGTGTAACATTTTACTGAAACATTTTTCTAATAGAAATAAAAAATATTGGTATATTTCGGCATATAGGTCGTTGTTCTGCCTTTGGCAATGTCCCCAAACTTTTTCCTGTGAGGGCCAAATAACTTTTCCCTTCTCTGATGAGAGGCCGGGGTCAGTTTGTAACAGAAAAAGTGTGACGATTGCAGGAGTGCGTAAATGTAAAAAAAATATTATTTTTCAGAAAGCCACAATCAAAGAACCCTCTGTGGATTCTTCACGGAACAAAAGTAAATAAAAAAAAAAATATATATATAATAATAATAAATAATAATAGCACTATTAATTAAATAGATAACAATCAAATAACCCTCTCTGAGGTATTCACTGAAAAAGGCCAGGAAATAAATAACACTACTGAGGGAGAAAAAAACCCCCCAAAAATTCAAAATGCTCTCTGGAATTGTTCAGGGGGCTGGACCAAATATGGAGCCGCGGGCCGTAATTTGGGGACCCCTGTTTTTATTTACCAGTATATTGAAATGCATGCCTTTTAGTTTTATGGTGCTTTCACGCTCAAGTGGTGGCGCCCTTGCGCTTCCTCACGTGAAGAAGAGCGCGCTCACGTGAAGAAGAGCGCGCTTACACCGAAGAAGAAATGCCATATCTAATGCTTCGTTCATACTACAGGTCTTAATGCACGAATCGGATTTTTTCGTGTTTTTCCGACTCGAGTGAGGCATTAACTTGACGGTCTGAACGTGACAAGTCGCATAGAACGGGACCATTTCAAATCCGATCTGGGTCACTTTCGTATGTGGTCTAAATCCGATCTGGGCCACATTTTTCCAGACTGTCGCGGCGGTCTGTACTGTCCAGTCCCGCAAATCGGATTTAATGCAGCAATTACGTCATCAAATAGCGAGTGAGTCGTTACCGTAGCGATGCACCTGGGCGTTATTAGCGCCTAGCTTGCAGTGAACACGGCGTTTGAGGAAGGGCTGAGCTTGAAAACAGTCATAAAAAATAAAAATGGGTTGAGGATAAGCCTGAGAATGCTCAGTTTTCTCTCTGTTCCAAGTGAGCAATATTTCAACATTGCCTCCACGGCCGAGAGTCGGGACAAACTGCCCGTATGTGTGTGTGACGTGCACGGACAGTGCGTGCATGCTATCGATCCATATAAACTTTGAATATAAGCCTAAACGGGGATTATTTATGTCTGTTATTTGTGTCCACCTTTTGAAAAGCAAAATATGATATCCCTGGAATGACGGATGACGTCTGTCATTTGTTTTGATGGTTCAGCGCATGCGGGTCTTCTTGCTTAGCACGTGTCGGACTGCGAATTAGTGCGCATGCGTAATACTTGAACGGTCTCAATGGATAAAGGCAGTCGAACGGGCACGCCAAAAAAACGGATATGACAAAAAATCGGATTCGTGCATTAAGACCTGTAGTATGAACGTAGCCTAAGTGAGTGAGCGAGTTAGTGAGAATGGGAAACACTGCCACGAGCCTACGTTCTTTGTTAATGTTTGTAAAATATCTACAGAGCCAACGCCTGTATGTATCATCTTCTGTGTTGTTGCTGTGTGTTTCCACTCGCGATCGGACACTTAAATCCAGTTGTGTAGTGGTTTAAACGATGTGCTAATGCTAGCAAACGCATGCTAACTGTTTGTTTTTACTGTGTTAGCAGCTAATCATCGCTGATTTACGTTGATGCAAACCTGTTTGTTATTGGGGACGAAATTGATTTGTTTCATTTCTATTTTTAGTTTCAAGTGATGGTTGAATAAAGTCAGCAAATTATACCAACGTCTTCTGCATCGTCATTTGGGAGTTTAGCTAGCTGTATAGCCAGGACTGAGCCTTAGCGTCTCGGTGAGGACAGTGCAGTCTATTCCCTCCCGATGCAGTTATTTCCATCTCGCAATGACTGCAAGTCGCTTTGTTGTAATTTTTTCCTCATGAAGTGAAGACACACTTTCGAGCGTTCGAACCTACGTGCTGTCATTGTTATGTTTACAGCGGCAATGCTCGTGCTAAACTATCGTAACCTTTCATTTTCACCCTTTTTCCTGGTGAAGTGTAGCCAAACTTTGGAACGAGTGGTTCTTAGCGCCATGCTAGTTTGATGCGTCTGGACAACAAGACACGTCACGACGCAATATGCGTCTTTAGGGATCGTTAAAGGGATCGTTAAGGCTTTTTCATTGTGATGTCGAGGCCTCGAAACACTCGGAACCGGTTCCGAATTGGAATCAGATTTCGATTCCCATCCCTACACAAGACGGATAGATACATTCAACATACTGTACCTAAGTACTGTATTTGTTTATTTTAACAATAAACCAACAAGATGGCATTAACCAAACTTCTGTTAAAGCGATCCACGGATAGAAAGACTTTTAGTTCTTAAAAGATAAATGTTAAAACAAGTTATAGAAATTTTATATTAAAACCCCTCTTAATGTTTTCGTTTGAATACAATTTGTATAATTTTCAATCAAAAAATAAGCTAATAGCTCGCTATTGTTGATGGCAATAATTACACAATGCTCATAAAATCAGTCGCACCAAAGCGCCAGCAGAGGGAGACAAAAAACACAAGTAACAAGTGAACATGACACTGTGCCGGCATTTTAATCTGTTTGAGCGGGGCATGTGCGTTAATTGCGTCAAATATTTGAATGTGATTGATTAAAAAAATGTATTACCTCCCGTTGACGCGATAATTTTGACAGCCCTACTTTTAACACATGAATTGAAGATATTTGTTGTGTTATCAAGCACATCTCCTTCTCATATCAGCGCAGGTCTTTGCAGAAAATCTGGAACCCCGAGTTTGCGGACTGCTTAGCAATCACTAAAAGCTCACAAGTTCATTTTCACGTTAAGCAAGGGTGTCCAAACTTTTTTTTCTCTGTAAAGGCCATGTTCAGAAAAATCAAAGGATGCAACTTGAAATTCTTCCACTTTCATTTGCTAAACGGAGGATGGGAATCGAGTAAAGTAAAGGATAACATTTTAGCAAAATCGGACAGTTTTTTTTTCTCTTTTTTGTGTTTCCTGAGTCAACATAACAATGATATAGAAATTAGCGCGGTGCATCGTGGGAAAATGTCACAGGAGCTTTTGACATTTCTGCTGATTGTAGTGCAGTGGCTTGCGCTAACAAATACATCATTCCTGCATGGCCACTGGGCAATGACAATAGAAAGTCTGCTCTTGTCTGTCCAGTCAGTCTGGTATGCAGGACAATAAACGATGCTCAGTGTAGTGTAGGAATTACCCCCTGCTAGTTAAAACAAAACAACTCTAAGGGGGACAGATACACATCATAGCAGGTCAATAATTTTAACACATTACTTCCATTATGTATCATAACGTGATTTATGCCGAGAACACGTGTCGTTCCAGTATTGGAGGAAATTTTGGTTCCAAAATAAGCTTCAGACAATAAACTAACAGAAACTTGATAAACTTATTTTACAGAATAGTAGTATAATTGTTATTACATGATTTATTTGGTGTTTATAATAGATTGCATAATCACAGTAACAGAATTGTGAATCTATACAAATATTAGCTTTTTCTTAGGGGTAGAAGCTAACTGCTTATTTAGCTGTTGCCACTACTCAGTAAGGACAAACGTTTATAAATAAATAACGAAATAACAGGGTCACAAGAGGTACAGTGAGATATTCACTCAAGGCTAATAATTTTATTTAAAAAATATTAAAACATCTTTTTGAAAACTGTGATGATGTCAAGTATAGCATAACATTTGATTACCGTAATTTTCGGACTATAAGCCGCTACTTTTTTTCCTTCATTTTGAATCCTGCGGCTTATAGTCCAGTGTGGCTTATTTGTTGATTTATTTGGGTTAATAGGTAACACTTTATTTGACATCGGCTTCATAAGACTGCCATAAGACAGTCATAATTATGACATGACATTATCATGGGCATTGATGAATGCAGATGTCATGAAGTGACACCAGGCAAATTATGTCACCAGCTCCGATCTTTTACATCCATTCAAAAGTGACATGATTTGCCCGATGACACAAAATGATGTCTGTCATAAGCATTCATTTTTTGCCAATGGCAGTGTCATGTCATAATTATGATGGTTTTATGACAGTCTTATTGTGCCACTGTTAAAAAAAAGTGTTATCAAATTCCATAACTACCAATTTATGAAACAACTACAACAGTAACCAAAGAAATACCGTAATTTTTGGACCATAAGCCTCTTCTTCTTCTTTCTTTCATTCTGAATCCTGCGGCTTATAGTCCAGTGCGACTTATTTGTTCATTTATTTGAGTTAACGAGTAACACTTTTTTTTTTACAGCGGCTTTATAAGTATAACATAATATATGACATAACACTATCATGGGCATTAATGAATGCTAATGACAGATATCATTAAGTGTCATCTGCCAAATCATGTCACTAACACCATTTATGTCCAGCTCGGATCTTTTACATCCATACAAAAGTGAGATAATCACTACCACTATCAAATAAAGTGTTAAAAAATAACATAACTAGCAATTAATGAAACAACTGTAACAGTAACTGGTAAAATAATTAGCACAGAACATGAATTTGGATTGTTATTTACAACTGTAGAACTGCAATGCATGCTAAGAGGCATGTTGGACGACAACAATGTTGACAGCAGAGGTTGACTGTCTTCCCTAAGGGAGAAGTGATGGACAAATGAAGCTTCTTGAAGCAATGAAGCTTTGAAGTCAATTAGTTCAAAGCTTCATGGTGGTTCATTTGGTCTTATGACAGTCGTATGATGCCGCTGTCAAATAAAGTGTTACCGGTTAGTGTCTTTTGGCGATAGCCGCGGTTTATAGTCCAGTGCGGCTTATCTATGACCAAATGTCATTTTGATGACAAATATGGTGGGTGGCGGCTTATAGTTGGGTGCGCCTTATAGTGCGAAAATTACGGTAACTGCTTTCTTTTAGCACAATGAAAAACAAAAATTTGAGTAACAGGGTTGCGTGCATGTTGTGGGACACGTTTCTCAAATAGTAATATATGAAATGTTATGTTTATGAAATCTAATCTTTCTGCATAACACTCTTATGCAGAGGTGAAAGTGGCTAGAATTTCTTGCCGGAACTCCCTGACGTGAAGGTCGCCACGGAGCCAGAAATTTTCTTTCTTCCTTTCTTACATTTTTTGGGGGGGGGGGGGGTCAAACCTCCTGAACTATTGAAACGCAAAGAAAACCGTTTTAGCACAGTTACTGTATATCTATAACACATACAAAAACTGATTTTCATTCAAAATTGTAGTTTTTCAATGATTTGCAAAATAAAAGTTAACAAAAACAGCAATAACCCCAATCTCCATCTCCTAATTTTTATTTCCCCTCATTTCCTCACATACTAAATGCCAAATCTCAATTTTACAATAATTTTTACAATACAATACAATGTACAATAAAATAGAATAAAAGTTATTGTAAACATTTACTTTTTTTTAGGGCTGTCAAAATTATCTCGTTAACGGGCGTTAATTAATTTTTTAAATTAATCACGTTAAAATATTTGACGCAATCAACGCAGATGCCCCGCTCAGACACATTTAAATGGCGGTACACTGAAACGCTGACTTGTTAATTGTGTTTTATGAAGTTTTGCCGCCCTCTGCTGGCGCTTGGGTGCGACTGATTTTATAGGCTTCAGCACCCATGAGCATTGTGTAAGTAATTATTGACATCAACAATGGCGGGCTACTAGTTTATTTTTTTGATTGAAAATTTTACAAATTTTATTAAAACGAAAACATTAAGAGGGGTTTTAATATAAAATTTCAATAACTTGTACTAACATTTTTCTTTTAAGAACTAACTACAAGTCTTTCTATCCATGGATCGCTTTAACAGAATGTTAATAATGTGAACGCCATCTTGTTGATCTATTGTTATAATAAACAAATACAGTCCTTATGTACCGTATGTCGAATGCATATATCCATCTTGTGTCTTATCTTTCCATTCCAGCAATAATTTACAGAAAAATATGGCATCTTTTATGGATGGTTTGAATTGCGATTAATTGCGATTAATTACGATTAATTAATTTTTAAGCTGTAATTAACTCGATTAAAAATTTCAATCGTTTGACAGCCCTACTTTTTTATATAATATATAACAAAGATATAAGTAACATACATTCAGAAAAATAAGTATAAATGACTTATATTATGCAGAGTGAAATGGAATATATTTTGAAGATCGCGCAAACATTGACTTTTTTAAATCATAAGGAAATGAATAAGTAGCCTAATATAAATGAACAAATATAAGTCCAAAGTGCACACTATCAGCTAAGATGTTCTGAACCTCCGCATCAGAGCAAATAAAACTAAATATGATAAATAAGCCTCCTCAACTCTTTCGTGGCTCTTAAAGATTTGATCAATTTTATGTTGCATTGCCCTTTTTTTGTCGTATCAATTCAACAACCTTTTTTTTTCTTTTCCAGAAAACATACACATTTGAACCAATCAGAGCTAATTATCTCTGCTGATCACATGTCAGTATGTAAGCCAATTGAACGGATAAATGAGTCCAGACGTTTTGCTTTGCTGCGTGCATTCGCACATTGACGTGACTCATCATCGTCAAACTCAGATAACTGCTGCAGCTGGGGAAACCGCCATGCCGTCCGTGGAATAAAATAAATAATAAATATTGGAGGAAATGGATGACGCTACACAAGCACTTTATTATGCTTGTTGTTAACACTTGTGTATTTAAATCTGATGTTGGTAGATTGTTTTCTTCTTGGAGATTAAATGCATGTGTAGTTAGTATTTTTAAAAATTTTTTTACACTTAGCCTTTTGACAGTTGCCATCATATTTTTGGAATCAAAGCCTGTACCGGAACAGCATTCCGGCTCTGAATTTTATACCGGAACTGCGTTGTGGCCCTGAATCTTATACCGGAACTGCGTTGTGGCCCTGAATCTTATACCGGAACTGCGTTCCTGACCGTTCTGGCCCACTTTCACCCCGGCTCTTATGTAATGTAAATATAATTTTCAGGAGGTACGCCGGACTTTTTGGTACACACTTTTGGTGCTCTTACAGAGCACTTATTTAACTAATTGACTGAGTTCGTTCATTCGGCCCTCCCAGTCAAAATGGATTGGACGTCGTCAATGGCACTAAAATATGAGTATTCAGAGTAGGCCTGCACAATATATCGTTTGAACATCCCCTTCACAATGTGCGCATGCGCAATACTCACATTGGAGGATGTGCAATTTTTATTTTTTTTTTAACATGTAAGCTTTAATTTTACTTCGTAAAAGCAGTAAGTGTGCAGATCCTGGATCCCTTTTATATACTGCAAGGCTGGATCAAATGGCATTACATGCTGTAAATCAGGGATGTCCCCGATCCGATCTCGTGATCGGAAACCGATTTTTCAGAGGATTGGAATCGGGTAAAAGGGATCGGGTTTTTAATTACCGTAATTTCCCGAATATAACGCGCACTTTTTTCCCCAAAATCAACTTGTAAAATCATGGTGCGCATTATAAATGGGTACATGGATGGAGACAGAAATATATACAATATATATTACATATATATATATATATATATATATATATATATATATATATATATATATATAAACCGATTTTTTTAAATTGACATGCCACGTTGTGTTGATGAAACGTATGCGGCGACCCGTTGCCGACCATTACGGTACGTGACGTCACCATTTTGTTTCGGTAATACTTCACTCTAATCGGCCGAATGATTACATCTCTGTTAAATTCTGCTTTTTTCACTCTTCATGAAGCACAGAATTTAGTTTCTTGAACTCATTTGAGTCAACGTTTATTGCAGCTCCGCAACTCGGACCATAACAAACGTAACAACACACTTCCTGTGTGTGTCCGTCAACTAGATCTATCCGTCGGGAAACTCAAACCCAAATAACAATAGTTCTGTTCTTGTTACTGTAGTGTTGACAGCGATGAGCTCTCATGGATTTCCGACTGAGACGTTCTCACTTTCATTTTACCGTATCAATCCATGGAAGAAACATTTATTCATCTTGATGAAACGAGCAAGTTATACAGCAGCCTTTAAAAGAAAAGTCACATCTGTTTTGTTTTTTCCTAGATTCTGGTAAGTTGGAGAAGTTGTGAAATCATATTATTACCGTAAATATTGTCAGTTTATGGTAATGTTTCGAACTACCAATGTGCTATGCTTGTGCTGTGTTTCACCAGTCATTGAAATGACATTTCTGTATCTGTACACAAGCTCTGTTTTCTTACATTCTTCTATTTATTGGTGCTAAAATTAGGGTGCGCGTTATAAACGGGTGCAATAATTTCCCCTAGATTTTACAAGTAAATTTGGGGTGCGCATTATACACGGGTGCGCCTTATATTCGGGAAATTACAGTAAAAAAAAATACATGTTTTTCTGCTTCATGCTTTTACAGTGCAACAGCATCTCACCCTCTCTCCTGCTAAGCAGTGCGACCAAACTGTTTTTCTCGGTCACCAGTGCAGATGGCGTTTGGTACTTAACGTTAACGATGATTGACAGGTTTGAAACTTTGATCTGGCCGGAGAAGCATCGGTAGCTTTACGAACTGAGGCATAAATCTGTTAATCATCATTAAACTTGCAACCCAGTCTGAAGTGTGCAGTACCAACTGATTCATTGTGTGAGAGGCTGTTCTCGGCAGCGTGAGCGTCAGAGCGTGAGTGAATTTGAGTGGACTCACTCCATGAAGCATTTAATAAAGAAAAGCATTTTTCTGCGACATTCTTGTTTAAAAATAATTCACATTATGAAGGCGGCACGGTGGAACAGTGGTTAGCACATCCACCTCACAGTTCTAGGATTGTGGGTGCAATTCCGGCTACGGCCTTGTTGTGTGGAGTTTGCATGTTCTTCCCATACTTGCGTGGGTTTGATCTGGTGTTAAAGGTGATGCAATGAAAATGTTGGTGTGCCTACATTTTGTACTGGTGCACCTTAAGAAAAAATTTGGTGTAACCATTGCAAAAAGTTGTTTGTCCTACATTGACTATATACAGTCCCCGACAAAAGTCTTGTCGCTTATCCATTTTGTAGAAACAATTGCTAATAACCTGACTTTTAATTATTCAATTGGTTTAAGAAATGGCTCATATGAAAGCTAAGACCCTCCCAAATGCTGTTGAATGTACACAAATATATTTGTTTCACTGAAAAAAGAATTATCATTTAATAAAGACATAAAGGTCCAATTTTGGCAAGACAAAAGTTTTGTCGCCTACAGAAGGTAGTGTGAAAATTGAACAAAAAATGTACTTCAAATACAAAAATATGTCACATAACATAAGCGAATTAAGTAGTGGTGCTGTGAGATCCAAATTTAAAATTTTGTATGACTTCCATGGGCTTCGGCAAGGATTCATACAATTTATTGATGAATTCATCAGGAACATCAAAGAAAGCAGTCTTGCATGCCTCCCAGAGTTCATCAACATTCTTGGGTTTCGTCTACCATTTCATCCTACTCCAGACATGCTCAATGATGTTCATGTCTGGTGACTGGGCTGGCCAGTCCAGGAGGATCTTGATCTTCTTCGCCTTGAGGAACTTTGAGGTAGAGATTGAAGTATGCGATGGAGCACCATCCTGCTGCAGAATTTGTCCCTTTTTATGGTTAGGAATGTAAGAGGCAGCTAAGATTTGTTGATATTTCAGACTATTTATGTTGCCTTCCACCCTGCAGATCTCTCACACACCCCCATACTGGATGTAACCCCAGACCATGATTTTGGTAATGATGTAACCACCAAACGTCACTGTTTTCTGAGTAAATCTCGGACCCACTCGGGCTCCAGTAGGTCTCCTGCAATATTTGCGGTGACTGTGGTGTAATTCAATGGAAGATTCATCTGAAAAATCCACCGTTGCCACTTTTCCAGCGTCCATCCTTTTGACAGGCTGCGGGCTTTGGCAAATGCCACACGTTTTTTTAATTGTCTCCAACCTGAGAGATAAATAGTCTGAAATATCAACAAATCTTAGCTGCCTCTTACATTCCTAACCATAAAAAGGGACAAATTCTGGAGCAGGATGGTGCTCCATCGCATACTTCAATCTCTACCTCAAAGTTCCTCAAGGCAAAGAAGATCAAGATCCTCCAGGACTGGCCAGCCCAGTCACCAGACATGAACATTATTGAGCATGTCTGGGGTAGGATGAAAGAGGAAGCATGGAAGACGAAACCCAAGAATGTTGATGAACTCTGGGAGGCATGTAAGACTGCTTTCTTTGATGTTCCTGATGACGTCATCAATAAATTGTATGAATCCTTGCCGAAGCCCATGGCCCAAGTCATACAAAAATATTAAATTTGGATCTCAGAGCACCACTACTTAATTCGTTTTAGTTATGTAACATATTTTTGTATTTGAAGTACATTTTTTGTTCAATTTTCACAGTACTTTCTGTAGGCGACAAAACTTTTGTCCTGCCAAAATTTGACCTTTATGTCTTCATTAAATGATAAATCTTTTTTCAGTGAAACAAATATATTTTTGTACATTCAACATCATTTGGGGGTGTCTTAGCTTTCGTATGAGCCATTTCTGAAACCAATTGAATAATTAAAAGTCAGGTTATTAGAAATTGTTTCTACAAAATGGATAAGCGACAAGACGTTTGTCAGGGCCTGTATATTGCACTGTTATTTTTTTCCTAATATCGATCAGGCATATCCCAGACAGAACTATTCAAGTTATATGGTGAAAATTCTTCTAGTTTTAATATCATGATGTATCGCAAACGCCCCAAAAATTACAATGATAGTTTATTCCAATATTGTTCAGGCCTAATTCATAGCCAGTCGTCCCAGTTAAAATGAATTGGATGTCCATCGCCCTCAATGGCAAACATTGAATTAAATACTATGTAAGAAAACTCGGGCTGTCAAACGATTAAAATTTTTAATCGAGTGAATCACAGCTTAAAAATTAATTAATCATAATTAATCGCAATTCAAACCATCTATAAAGTATGCCATATTTTTCTGTGAATTATTGTTGGAATGGAAAGATAAGATGATGGATATATACATTCAACATACGGTACATAAGGACTGTATTTGTTTATCATAACAATAAATCAACAAGATGGCATTAACAATATTAACATTCTGTTAAAGCGATCCATGGATAGAAAGACTTGTAGTTCTTAAAAGATAAATGTTAGTACAAGTTATAGAAATTTTATATTAAAACCCCTCTTAATGTTTTCGTTTTAATAAAGTTTGTAAAATTTTCAATTAAAAAATAAACTAGTAGCTCGCCATTGTTGATGTCAATAATAATTATGATGCTAAAACCCTTAAAATCAGTCGCACCCAAGCGCCAGCAGGGGGCGACAAAACACGAAAAAAACACAAGTAACAAGTGGAAATGACACTTTGCTGTCATTTTAATCTGTTTGAGCGCGGCGTGTGCGTTAAATGCGTCAAATATTTTAACCTGATTAATCAAAAAAATGAATTACCGCCCGTTAACGCAATAATTTTAACAGCCCTAAAGAAAACACAAAGAAAAAACCAAAACCAAAAACGTGCTACTTGGGGCAGTATGTATTTTTTGTTTTTATTCATTTTAATTTAAATATTTCAGTTTTTGTGAAGTAAAATAATTTAACTAAAAACTTAATGTAATAATAAATACGAGTATTTCAGTTTTTTAATGACCAAAAAACGTTATTAAAGGGTTAAGGCTCTCAAGCAAGTGCCAAAATAAATAAATAAAATATATTTCCCAAAATAGCCACTTGCTCTATACAGGGTTGAAAATCTTAAGTGCCAAATTTTTAATATGTTTTTATTTATTTATTTATTAGATTTGGTCACAATTTGAAGTCCTTAAAATGTGTGCGCAGTATTTTCACGCAAAATGTACTTCATTCATTTTACATCCTTAGTAAGAACGTTTTGTACTCTGGGATGCAGCGTGCAGGGAGGGGCGGGGTTCTCATGCCTTTGCACACGTGCTGCATAGCTCTCGTGTTTCCCCACGCGTTCTCGAACCGGCATGGACAAAAAAAGGGAGACGAGGACTGCCGTGCTCGATGGCAATACTAATTTAGTACTGAACCAGCTAAATTGATAATATTTGGACTAAATAATAACGCAAAAATGACCTTCTTGAGCTCTGTTTCTAAAATAAAACATTTATCTGCGCTCTTTGTAGTGACGGGTTAGATTGGCATTCCAACCAATCAGCGTCGGCCTCCCCTGCTACGTCACGACAAATCCCGCCCCTTGTTCTGTGCTTGCTGGAACATTTTGTTTTGTCCAAGCCTAACTAATTCCCACACTTGCTTCACCATTTTGTGATATTAACTGTTGTATATTGTTGACACGCTGAAGTCAAAATACCTGCGGAACGCTACAGGACGCGTGGCAGGGCGTCCAATTGGATGAGTTTGGAGTTAAAGTAATGAAATGTGAAGCCGCCCATCACCTATGCTCGTTTTATACCCAAATTAAATCATGGACGGGAAAAAGAGAAAGGTAAGCGGCGACGACGGCGGCCTAGGGCAACTTTGTAGGCGTAATGTCGCCGGAAAGCCCAAAAGAGAGGCGGCCAAAGTCCTCCGAGCTCTCATGGTGGAGGACAATAACAACTGCCCGGAGCCCATGGAGGAAGAGGACGACGACTGCTTCTCCATTGGCTTTCTCCGGACAGGTAGGGTAGAGCCTGCCGTGCTGGTCCCCCTGTCGGTGCCGCCCAGATACACCTTGATCCGGGAGGTGGGTCGGGGTAGTTACGGCGTGGTGTACGAGGCCATTGCCCGGAAAAACGGAGCCAGGTTAGCCGTGAAAAGGCTCCTGTGTGACGCCCCGGAGAACGTCGAGCTAGCTCTGGCCGAATTTTGGGCCCTGACCAGTCTGGAGAACCGACACCAGAATGTGGTCCAACTGGAGGAGTGCGTTCTCCAAAGGAACGGAATGGCCCAGAAGATGAGTCATGGCAACAAGAGGTCCAAACAATACCTGAGGCTGGTGGAAACATCACTAAAAGGTACTTAAAATTTTGACTCTGGAACCCCCATAAAAAAATTGCAATTTATTTATTTATTTATTTTTTAAATAACTAGGACTGGGTGATTTCAAGACAAAGATCAGCGATCAAATAAAAAAAATAAGGTCAATCTCTGATCAGCTGGGACATAATTAACATTCACTGCCATTGACAGAGATAGACGTCAAATCCAATTAAACCGGAATGGCTGACGACGTCTATCGTCGGCAATGGCATCTAATTTCCTTAGTTCGGGTGATGCAAACTGACAAGTTTGACAGATTTTGAACATACCCTCAAAAAGACTAACGGTGATCAAGCAGTTTATTACATTCCAGCTGGGGTGTAATGTAAAGCTGATGAAAATTTGTTTTTCGAACGTATAACAGCGTAACGCTAATAAACTATGGAAGTCGCCGTTCACTCGTTTACGACAATTAGCATCGTGTTGCAATGGATATTCGCGAACAAATGCTTCGGAAACATTTATATACAAGAAATCTAACAAAACTCACAGAAATATGCTGTATATATGCTGCCAAAAAATGTTATATTGACATACGCTGTCAAAAACACGTTATATCAACAAAGTGCTGCTAATTTTACGTATATATTTACTTCATATGTGAGTAAAATGTTTACGCTTTACTCTCTGTTTTCATTGTAGATGCTTTAAAACTACCAGTTAAAAAGAAAATAGAAAAACTAAGTAATAAAAATTATGTGAAAAGAATTGAGACGGCCGATTTTGGCTAGATTCCCCCAGCCTTATTCCTAAACCATTATCGGATAAATGACATGACATGAGTACTTTTAACACATAAGCGTTTTTTTTTTTTTTTTTCAACCAAATTCAAGCTTACGTGGTTATAATAATACTACAAAGTAATTATTCTAAAAGAACCCGTGTTCATGAAGCAGAGTTGCAGTTTTTCAAGCTCAAAATCCCATCTATACGTGTCATGTTTGTATACATTAGGGAACCACAAAGAACACTGTGTCTCCCCCCAACTCACAGAAGAACACCGTGTACTTGGCAGCGCGTTGACCTAGTTCTTCTCCAAAACACTATTTTGACAAGACATTTGACTTTTTCCTTACAATAAATAACGTCTTTGACGTGGAATAAGTTGAATATTTATCTTGAACATGTTATATGTTATCATGTTTGACCTACTTACCACTGTGCTTTTTTTGTCTGGCTCAGAAGTGTAAAATCTCTGTACATTTGCTTTTCTTTTAATACCTTGGCTCTTATGTAAGAATACTGTATAGAATTCAACATAACATGTAGTACAGAAATATATTGTAAGACAGAATTGGCCTTTTAGTTGTTTTATGACATTAACAGTGTGCTATAACAGTTAAAACAACATTTGATGTACATTTTTAAATATTCTGGGATTAAAGGTGTTTCTCAAAATGGTATTTTTCTCAGTAATAGAGTATTTGAAAGAAAGCATTAATCATGAAGACATTAATTAACCAATATTAATCACACACACTTTATTCAAATCAACAGGAAGTGGCTCCGAAATGTCCCCAAATAAACCTGGGTGGGTCTAAGATCTGTATCAACCACAGCAAAGACCCGTAGACATTTCTCCAGAAAATTCAGTTTGTAGTTATAAAAAGAAATATGCGTACAAACATCAGAATTAAAGCAAAATGTGACACTAGTTGAAATTATGCCACTTTTAAAAAATCTTCAAAGTAAACACAATAGCAACATGTTAAGTGAAAAAAATATGTTCATATTCCAATAATATGTATAAACAATTTTAATGCAAGTTTAACAGAACAAAATCAAAATAATCAAGTTTTAGGAGTGACATATAGAAAGTTGATATTTTTTAGTCTTGTTAATAAATATTGGGTCTTTGAATTACCTGTCTACATGTTGATTGGTCAAGTTACATAACCAAGTCAATCTTTTCTAAAATGTGGGTTTTTTTTCCAAATGCGTAGATTTTAATTTTCTGTCCCTAAATCTTTCATATTATGACTTGACTTCAGGATTAATGTTTATCATACTGGCCTTACACAGAGTTTCTCCACCCATGACTTTGCAGCTATGTTGGCAGCTAGTGTGAAAATATAATCATATTCTCCATTTGGAAACCGACAAAAAAGCTTTTATACCATATTGTTCCCAGATCCACTCCAAATATTTATTTATTTGGACCCTTAACCTTTGGAGGTTCTATGGTATTTTCTTTGGTTTCCTCTTTGTCATGCGGACGAAAACAAATTATTTTTCTTTCAGAACTACCGTATTTTTCTGACTATAAGCCGCTACTTTTTTCCTTCATTTTAAATCATGCGGTTTATAGTCCAGTCCGGCTTATTTGATTTATTTGGGGTAATAGGTAACACCTTATTTGACAGCGGTGTCATAAGACTGTCATAAGACTGTCATAATTATGACATGACACTATCATGGGCATTACTAAATGTTTATGACAGATGTCATCTGCCAAATTATATCACTAACTCCATTTATATCCAGCTCAGATCTTTTACATCCATTCAAAAGTGAGATCATTTGCCAAATAACACTAAAAGACATCTGTTATAAGCATTGATTAATGCTCATGACAGTGTCATGTCATAATTATGATTGTTTAATAACAGTCTTACGGCACTACTGTCAAATAAAGTATTACCAAATACCATAACTAGCAATTAATGAAACTACTGGGACAGTAACTGAAGAAATAATTTGCACAGAACACGAATTTTGATCATTATTTACATCTGTAGCACTGCAATGCATGCTAGGAGGCATGTTGGACAACAACAGTGTTGACAGCAGGTGGCAGCAGAGGTTGACTATCTCCCCCAAAGGAGCAGCTTTGCAGCCAATTGGTTCAAAGCCTCATGATGGTTCATTTGGTCTTATGAAAGTTGTATTATGCCGCTAGAGGTGGGAATCTTTGGGCACCTAACGATTCGATTACGTTCGGAGGCTACGATTTGATTATAAATCGATTATTGATGTCACACTTCAACCCCCAAGCTATTAGTTGCTTTTAATGTTTCGTGCATTACTTACAAAAATTGTACAAAAATCCTCTCAGGCTTAAATAAACGACTTTTTCAGTATCAAGTTAACAGTTCAAAACAGTAAATAAAATACTCAAGTCCCTATTCTGTATCAGCAGCTTTAAACTACATTCAATTAATGTTGTGAATCAACTGGTAAAATTGTTAAAATTGCTCCTGCTAATCCATAATTTCACTTCTGTCTACTTGCGACATGGGAAAGTTTTAAAACTCTTTAAAGATGGATTCAAAAAAAGATGGATTCAAGTCAAGATTTTGCCGATTTTGGAGTATTTTAGATAAAAAGTTAATTAGGTTCGCTTGGAAGGTTCGCTACAACAGCCTTCTAGGGAAGTCTTCTGCTTTAAGATGGCGGCTGCTTACTAACGCCGGCAAGTCTGTCATTTCGCAACTAGTATTCCATACATGTGCTGCTAATGCCGTCAAGTCTTTCATTTTGCATGTAGTTCTATATACATATGATATCCATTATCTACCGTAGCATTATTTTGGACGTTGTTTGTAGCGGCTGTCGGCAGCAGTCAGGTTTTATTGTTTTTTTGTCTAGCGGCATGAGTTGAGCCAGAGCCGTGAGTTGAGCATTGTCATTACCCGGTAAATGACAAGCATGATGTTTACTCCCGGGACGCAATGCGGTCCGTTCCTCATTGCGTTTCGAAGACCGCACTGATTGTATTTTAGTTCTTCCGCTTTACTTGACATATTTCAATAATCGGAATTTGGATGTTTGTGAATCGTTCTCGAATCTCCCACGGCCAAATCGCGAATAATCTAAGAATCGGAAATTTCGCTCACCTCTATATGCCGCTGTCAAATAAAGTGTTACCGGTAAGAAATCTTTCGATCTAACTATCCCGTAATACAGTGAGGTCAGCTGTGTTTTATAATCCAGTGCGGCTTATCTACGAACAAATGCCGTTTTTGTGCTAAATTTGGTGGGTGGCGGCTTATAGTCAGGTGTGCCTTATAGTGCGAAAATTACGGTAATCACTTGAATTTTTGACAATTGACCTTCTATTGGAGATTGAATGTCTTTTGAATTCCATTCTGAAGCTAAACAACATTGCTAATATCCACACTATCTAATTTTGCATATTGTTGTATTGACCGCCATTAATTCCTGTTTAAATTCTTGCACTGAACACGCAGACCAATTAGAGAAAGCATTGTTGTCACAATGTTTGTTCTGACACATTCATAATTCGTTTGGAACATTTGCAGTGTGAAAATGAACTCCATGATTGGGCGGTCCTTAGAGTGTATAAGCCCATCAACAGATTCGGACTGCTAAAAACAAATTGTAAACATAAATTCAGAGACTGAGTGACATTTTCCTTTTACTTACTACCTTTCCCCCTTCTATTGGTGACCCTTGAAGAGATTGCTGTAACTTTTTCACACACAATGTACGATTTTTGTGTTGTTCTCTATTAATCCCTTGTAACTCCTGTGACTATTCTTTATCTTTTCTGCCCATGAAGGAGAACGCATCATAGGTCAGTCATCGGAACCCTGTTACCTCTGGTTTGTCATGGAGTTTTGTGAAGGTGGCGACCTCAACCAATACATCTTGTCCCGACGACCCGACCCCCAAACCAACAGAAGTTTTATGCGGCAGTTGACAAGCGCTGTGGCATTTCTGCACAGGAACAACATTGTCCACCGGGATCTGAAGCCAGACAACATTCTCATTTCACAGAAATCTGGTGTACCAGTTCTCAAAGTTGCCGACTTTGGTTTAAGTAAAGTTTGTGCATCCATGAGTTCTAAGAACGCTGAGGACTTACCCACTGCAGGTGTTGGGAGCAACCAGAACAACATTGTCAACCTTAACAAGTTATGGTTGTCTTCTGCTTGCGGGTCCGACTTCTACATGGCCCCCGAGGTGTGGGAGGGCCACTACACGGCTAAGGCGGATATCTTCGCCTTAGGCATCATCATCTGGGCGATGATCGAGCGGATCACTTTCATTGACGCGGAGTCCAAGCGAGAACTGCTGGGCACCTACGTACGTCAAGGCTCAGAGATTGTTCCTGTTGGCGAGGCTCTGCTGGAGAACCCCAAAATGATCCTCCATATTCCTCAGAAGGCCAGAAGCTCCATGTCCGAAGGTGTGAAGAAACTCCTCCAGGAAATGCTTGCTTTCAACCCTCAGGAGCGACCTGATGCCTGTCAGCTGGAAGTGCAGATGGTCCGGGTCACATGCGCCGCATGAGACCCCCAACATCTGAACGCTCTCTTTTAAACCCCTCAAAAATCATCAAAGAAGGGACCTTGTTATTTTCCAGGTAAGATTGTCTCTCTTAGCAATTATTTATGGGCAAGACAACTTGTGAAACACGGTTGCTCATAGTATTTAAGTATGTAAATCTTCAATTTCTTTAAACACAAAAAAAATATGCCACAAAGGAGTGTAGCCATTTTATGACCTCATTTGTACATGTGATAATTGAGTATTAATGACATCACGAGAAAGGGCGGCCTATCAGGAATACTCGCATCTGATTGGCTAAAATAGTTCCAGCATTGACAAAATGTCTGTCCCATATTCACAGGCCAGAGGTGCAACAATTAATCGATTTATTGACAACTAACCGATTAGCAAATTAATCGACAACTATTTTGATAACCAGTTAATCGTTAAGGACCTTCTTCACATTAAAGTTGTTTAAATTCTTGAAATTATAACATACCTATAACTTCCAGTTGTAAATATGACCAGATTTGTTCATTATATTTTTGGTTATTCAAAGTAAGACATGAACAAAAATCTGCTTTTACTTTGGAAAACAAGTCACATTTTTGCCGATTTTCGGACATCTTACTAGTGCTGCAACGATTAATCGAGTAACTCGAGTATTCGATGAGAAAAAAAAGATTGAAATTAAATTTCGCTGCTTCGAGTATTCGTTTAATTATTGTGGCGTTGTAATGGTTTAATTTGAAAGTGTTTGCATTCAGTTTTATTGATTTGAGTGGATACACTGCCCTCTACTCTGCCTCATTTTACATGGCTGAATCCAGCTGCTCCATATTAAAACCAACATAAGCTAAGTTTTTGTTTGAGCTAATGTTTTTTTTAATGCATTCGTAATTTAGTTTATGGGTATATTTAGCCGTTTTTTTGTGGGAATATGTGTCTGAACCATTTGTTTAGAGCATTGTAAAAAAAAAAAAAAAAAAAAAAAAAAGAGCATTTTATAGCATTTAAGCTAGTGGACTTTTGCGATGTAAGTTAGCGAATTGTTCTTTTGTTGTATATATATTCTTATTTGATTATTTTTTTAATACCATTTGAGGCTCTGCTCATGTATTTTAATTTTTCATGTTCCTTGTCCGATTACTTTATTATTCGACAAACTAGTTCATCGATTAATCGACTACTAAAATAATCGATTGATGCAGCCCTACATCTTACTTTCTAAACTAGCTTCTTAATAAGGCTACAACAACTAATCAATTAAATCGATTAATAAATTCGTTGCCAACGAATTTGATAAGTGAGGAAGCTGGAATAAAATATTTTTGAAGGAAATAGTCATCCTTTTTGTCTTCATTGTTACTTATGTCTAAAACAACTAAAGGTAAGTTGTGAAGCTAACTGAAAAAAAGTGACATTTATCCGATTAATCATTTAATTAATCGTCCAATTAATCGATTATGAAAATAATTGTTAGTTGCAGCCCTACAGCCGGCCATTTCCTGGAAATATTTTATATATAACTTACGATTTTCCTCCTCTGACTATCACATATCAGAAAAAGGAAATTCTGTTTTTCCAATTTATTAAACAAGATTCTTCCCACTGGGATGCACTTGATAAACTAATTTGACTCAATATAACACTAAATCTCCATTTTGTCTTAATTTCTTGGTCAAATTTATTGATTAAATTTATCCTTGAACTTCAGCTTAAACTTAAAAATTAAACTTAAGGTGTATTCAAATTTGCAGGGATTTATTTTTTGATCATTGGAATGATTGGTGAGACATGAACACAATAGGAGTTAAAGAATGAAAAAAATATTTAATTAAAAAAAAACTTTATATCATTTTTTAAATTTAATTATTTTTTTTATCATTTAAAGGAGTTTAAGGTATACACATTTGGTGCAATCCATTAGCACTTGGCTGCCATGGAGGGTGATAGATGAACCAGATCTGCTCTAAAAATGACCTGTTTTTACATTGACCACACAAAAACGTTGGCATATTACCACTTACAACACTCAAACTAAGGCAACAGATCAACAACCTTCCTACTATCGTGACTGTTTTAATGTTATTTTATAATTTAACTGACTGTCATTGACAGCAATAGATGCTTAATCCATTTTGACTGGGAGGTTCCCTGCCACCTCTCTCAGTTCAAATGGTTCAGATGTCTATCGCCGGGTTAAGCACATCTTCCAACAACTGGATCTGCCGGTTTAAAACTTCTGGATCACACAAGCTTAGTTCTGCCAATAAACTGGCCTCCATTGTTAGATATGTGAGTGTTGGACAACGTCCAACAACTGCTGAATGCGCTTCAATTCCTCTCATTTGGTTAGCTGCCGCTGCACTGAGTGAGCACCTGATGCAGCACATTTAATTTGTGATTAATCATGTGTTCAAATACCTAAAATGCAGTAGTCAGTGCCAGTTTGACTGAGGGATTTTGATGCCTTTAGCATTCTACGGGCTACCACTAAGACAGGAAAAGTAGGATCAGAAATTGACCTGACTATAATAGTCCTGCAGTAAATAGATGCTAACCATCCACACACAGAAGAGCCGCAACTAGTGAAGGCGGGGTGGAGTGATTAGTAAGACTTAATATCTTCACTGTTCTGTCAACACAACTGGCTTAAAGGGAACATTGACCCTTGTTAACTGGGTTTTGAGAATGGCTAATCTTTTTTTAAGCCAGCCTCATCACCGTTTCCTTGAAAGGAAAAGGCAAAAATTTCTTGAAATCATATACACTGTATCTTTGTAAAAACAATCTATTGTTTTTTTTTGCTTAAAAAAGCAACATGTCAACTTCCAAAGGACAAAGGAAGAAAAAACTTGGCAAGTAAAAACAATGAATGGAGACAAGTGGCATAACTTGCAAACAGGGTACAGTCTGATCCTGATGGAAAATGGCAGCACTATCCTCAAATAGACTCTTTGTTATGTGTGTTTTTGCATCGATGTGTGCATGATACTGCAAATTTAAGCGTTTTAAGTGAATCTGGTGGTTTTGCGTTGATCACTACACTTAACCTGCGCTCAATTGGGTTGCTTTTGAGATGGAGCCTGAGGGTAAAAATCAAGCCTCGGAAGTGTTTTTAAAAGTCTTCAATACTGGCGATTGCCATTGAAGGCTGACTTCAAAACAGGGCAATCTCCACTAGCAGGGAAAACAACAAAGGAGGCAAGAGAGGGCGGCGGTGAACTCAAAAACGATTTAATGTTAACCAAAAAACAAAGCACATAAAAAAGCAGTGGGGATCAAACAAAAGACCAGGAATTGTAACTTACTTGGGAATATGAGCACAAGTGCTTTGACAGGATATCGACAACTCTGGGATAGACAATGACCGAACCAAAACACACAGCACATGGGGAACTTCAATACAAACATGGGGTAATGAGAAAATGAGACACAGGTGGTTGATACAAGAGGCAGCGGATTGGTCAAGACACAAAGATCAGGCCACAACAGGTGAAAACAATGGGTAATCACATGGACAAGAAACACCAGGGAACGAACTGAACAGAAATAAACTCAAGCCATGACAATAAACCATGGTGCGAACTTTGAATTTGGACTTTGGAACTATGGCAACACCATTGGGGTGAATGTTCGGTACCGTAATGTAAAATTGTATGACATTCTGCCACGGAATTCCCACTGTCTATGTGTGATGATGATGATGATGATTTTTTAAAATTCAACAACGTTCCCTATTTCTTATAGCGGATCAGATATGACAAATGACTCTTTGAGTTTCAATTTTCTATTAAGAACAAGCACAGTTGACTGTGAACCCAGCGAAGGAAGTGACAAATGTGATGTACCTCCCTAAAAAAAAAAAAACAACATATACTGTATTGGCCCGAATATAAGACGGTGTTTTTTGCATTGAAATAAGACTGGAAAAGATGTGGTCGTCTTATATTCGCGGTCTAGACATTATACCCATTCAGGACGCTAGATGGCGCCAGATATCATTGAAGCGATGTTCTGTCATGACAGATCTCAGCTACTCTCCCCATTCACGATGCTAGATGGCGCCAGATATCATTGAAGCGATGTTCTGTCATGACAGATCTCAGCTTCTCTCAAGTTCAACCAGTTTGCATTATTTTATTGCAATGTTTTTCCTTATTCAGATTTGTTTCAAGACTACAGTTACAGTTAGACTTCACTTTGATGGTTAATGCAGTTATTGCAATTTTGTTGTTTTATCACAATAGATTGGTTTATTTACATTTCAAAAACCAGAAGCCACCATTCATTTACGAATGTGATTGCACTTTAGTTTACATATTTAAATGTTCAGATATTAAGATTTGAATGAGGCAAAATAACATGCTTTTTCTCTCAAATATATTGTTATAATCATTTGTTTCTATGTACTGTAATTATTTTCTGTATAAAAATTAATTTGGTGTTCAAAAAGTCTTTTTTCAAACTTGAGTCTTGAAAAAGAGGGGGTCGTCTTACAATCAGGGCCATCTTATATTCGGGCCAATACGGTACTATGGTCTTCGCCGACGTGGAAGGAAAACATGGCGGTGTCCTGAAAAGTAGGAAGTGGGAAGTAAATGGATGCCAGCTAACGCTACACGAGTCTTATCTGTATTGACTTCTCACCGAGTGGTTATTGGTTGAGGCATGGTGAAAATACGAGCATGAAAAATAACCTCTGTATTATTTTGTTGTATTTTGCTGAAATGGTAACTTCTTCTGTTCGAGGGTGAATGACATGACATTATCAAAGCACTTGAAGAACCTAGAAATTTCCTAGGTAGAAAAGCACTCAGAAATCCAGTAAATCCAGAGTGAAACATTTGACTCAGTATGACAGTTACCTTTAAGATCATGCCACCATCTCCTATGAACCTCATATTGTAAAAAAAAAAAAAAAAAAAAGCTTGTGACATAACACCTCTCATTCCCCAAACTATCCGTGTGATTGCTGATGCACTCTGAGCACGCCATTGTGTGCTAGAATCTAGCTGCTCCAGATTAGTTCTCTCGCAGCATGATGAGAAAGCATGTTATGCAACCAGCCTGCATGGCTGCAACTGGTTCACTCAAAAAGATGTCATCAGCGCAAAAGGGATTAAAGCTTTAACCATTGCTGGAGCAAGGTCGGATGTCCATGTCGCCTGTGGTAGTGATGTCACATATAGGTTAACTAAGGGTATTTCTGACACCCTGACACCAGTACAGCCATTGCTCCGAGCCCAGTAATGGGATTTTGCAGAAGAGACGTATACAAGATTTGCTCTCAGAAGTAAGATGCCTGAACAGTCAGCATCATTAAAGTGGTACAAAAGGTGCGGACCCTTGCCATAATCACATTATAATTAGCACGAATCTGTGTCTTTGAGACTTTTTTTACAGACCCAATGACTTAAGGCTGATTTATGCTTTTGCGTTGAGGTGACTTCCGTCGTCAACGCAGACCTGATTTATGACCCTATGCTGTAGCCTGGCGTGCGCCCCCATCAATCTTGACTGCGCATCATGTCAACGCGTGGTGACGTGAACGTCGAAGGACTGTGATTGGTCTGCTCAGAACGTTTTGCTCCGGTTCAGCAACAACACCGGCATTTTCTAACATTCAAACACCTCCACAAACGTCTTCTGTGTCCCCTACGCCTCAACATTTGTATTAACAACATTTGTGGTTCAATATTGGTTAGCTGCAGCTCAAGGGCATATGCTTTGTCTCAACATTGGTAGGGACGATATAACAGCATAACCAGCATGTACATTATTTACCGTGGACGGGACATTAATAGGACTAAACAGATTGGGTGAATGGGGTTCAGGGCTAAATTTCTCACAAATATGAACCTAATTATGTCATAGGCTAAATTATCAATGCAACATAAATCTGTATTGAATTATACTAACTTTCATGTGTATTGGTCAGGTGACACACCGTTCGATTCGAACCTTTGTTTTCCAAAAACTACTAAAGAAACATTTTGAAAACTTCCAGAATAAATGTCTAGATTTTATTAAGAAACTTAAATTGCAATATTTGAACATAAATTATATTAACATACACAATAAATACAAACTTTTTAATAATCTCTTAACTATCCACGAATGAAAAAAAAAAAAATTGTCTTAAGACCACAGAGCATTCTAAATAAATAAGTACTGTTTAATTAAAAAAAAAAAAAAAAAAAAAAACTTCTTAGGGTAAGACAAAAATAAATTTAAAATTGGGCCTTCCTTCAGTTAAAACACTGGCTTTTGTCCACAAGCACAGCTAAACTCAACAAAAAATGAAAACTTTTTACCTTGACTATTGTTAATGTATGTGTATATGAAAAATGTCTACAAAAGCTGCAAATAAAATAGTTTTAAATAAATAATGTAGAAAACAAATCAATACATTTTAAATCAATGCAAGTGATCAGCCAATCAAACATGCGTTTAAAAGGAAAAAAATGGACCGGCACATTCAGCAAGTGAAAAAGGGTAAATATAAGTCTGATCATAATGAAAATAATTCACTTTATTATGGTAGGGTTAATTCTATTCTTACAACATATTCGGAGAAAATTTAAATTACCTATTAAAAGATCAAACATAAAACGCTCCAAATGGGGGGAAAAGCCAAGACATCTAAAATCTAAAATTCAAACACAAAGCACTCCAAACATAGACTAATACCTAGACAACTGATTGTTACAAAACAAGGCTGACGTGATCAACATGGGTTGTAAAACACTTCTGCACAAGACAAGGAAAACTAAGGCAATTGTGGAAACAATAGGCGATTAGGCGACATGAGGAAGGGAGAGAACACAGACATGAGGAGGGTGAAGCCTTCAAAATAAAACAGGAAATGACATGACAAACTCATTATATAATGCAAATAAGGTTGCTTAAAAGCTGGTGGGTACAATTTGAACATCCTGAAACGTTGGTAGTGTTATGCCCCTCCTGTCCTTATGCAAACCTACGCCCTTGCAGCTGCCCCAAATACACTAGTTCCATTTCCGTCGCCATTGCTGTCTATGACCGGAGGAAAACTAAAAGAATTCGACAAGAGTCCCCCAAAACCGTACAAAGACTAAGCCACACTCCTTTAGTGGCTTGGCTGTGAATTACAGAACAACGCGTTCCCTTGAAGCAGAACTTCGAATGCTCAATGACAACGTAGGGTCAATGCCGCCGCTCCGCCGTCAACGTAACGCAGAAGTATAAATCATGCCTTACATGGTCAAACCTGGCTGGGAGGGTGCATGTTGCCCAATGGAAAAACACATTTATATACTAGTCCTTCTAAAAAAATTAGCATATTGTGATAAAGTTCATTATTTTCTGTAATGTACTGATAAACATTAGACTTTCATATATTTTAAATTCATTGCACACAACTGAAGTAGTTCAAGCCTTTTATTGTTTTAATATTGATGATTTTGGCAAAAAAAGTCAAGAAAAACCAAAAATCCCTATCTCAAAAAATTTGCATATTTCATCCGACCAATACAAAAAAGTGTTTTTTTAATACAAAAAGAGTCAACCTTCAATTTATTATATCAGCTATGCACTCAATACTTGGTCGGGAATCCTTTTACAGAGATGACTGCATCAATGCAGCGTGGCATGGAGGCAATCAGCCTGTGGCACTGCTGAGGTGTTATGGAGGCCCAGGATGTTTTGATAGGGGCCTTAAGCTCATCCACAATGTTGGGTCTGGTGTCTCTCAACTTCCTCTTCACAATATCCCACAGATTCTCTATGGGGTTCAGGTCAGGAGAGTTGGCAGGCCAATTGAGCATAGTAATGCCATGGTCAGTAAACCATTTACCAGTGGTTTTGGCACTTTGAGCAGGTGCCAGGTTGTGCTGAAAAATGAAATCTTCATCTTCATAAAGCTTTTCAGCAGATGGAAACATGAAGTGCTCCAAAATCTCCTTATAGCTAGCTGCATTGACCCTGCTCTTGATAAAACAGGGTAGACCAACACCAGCAGCTAACATGGCACCCCAGACCATCACTGTCTGTGGGTACTTGACACTGGACTTCAAGCATTTTGGTATTTCCTTCTCCCCAGTCTTCCTCCAAACTCTGGCACCTTAATTTCCGAATGACATGCAAAATTTGCTTTCATCTGAAAAAAGTACTTTGGACCACTGAGCAACAGTCCAGTGCTGCTTCTCTGTACCCCAGGTCAGGCGCTTCTACCGCTGTTTCAGGCTCAAATGTGGCTTGACCTGGGGAATGCGGCACCTGTAGCCCATTTCCAGGTTTCTGCAGGTCCCCCAAGGTCTGGAATCGGCCACCTCTTCAGGTTGTGCAGGGTTTACTGCCACACTTTTTCCTTCCCACAGACTTCCCGCTGAGGTGCCTTGATACAGCACCCTGGGATAGGCCTATTCGCTCAGAAAATTTTTTCTGTGTCTTAGCCTCTTGCTTGAGGGTGTCAATGATGGCCAGCTGGACAGCAGTCAGGTCGGCAGTCTTGCCTATGATTGCGGTTTTGAGTAATGACCCAGGCTGGGAGTTTTTAAAAACCTCAGGAATCTTTCGCAGGGGTTTTGAGTTAATTTGTTGGTTCAGATGATTAGGTTAGTAGCTTCTTTAGAGTACCTTTTAATGATATGCTAACTTTTTGAGATAGTGATTTTTGTTTTTTATTGACTTTTCTTGCCAAAATCCGCAATATTAAAACAATAAAAGGCTTGAACTACCTTAGTTGTTTGTAATGAATCTAAAATATATCAGTCTAATGTTTATCAGTACATTACAGAAAATAATGAATTTTATCACAAGGGTGATAAAATTGGTCAACAAAAGGCCTCATAATCGATTAAAATCTATCAAATCGACACAAGTCGTTCTTCCTATCTCCAAAACCACGGATACAAGAATAAAACAATTTTCTGGTCGGACAATTTGGTATAATTAATGTTATTGCTTTTGTTAGGGTGTATTTTGGCCAGAGAAAGAGTATTTTGCTTGTGGATTATATCAAATTTGCTGGGTGGGATGTACAACGTACTGGAACTGCACAAAACAGCTATTCACATATTCTAGTGTACCATAGTTCGCATCCGTTGTATGCATGTTTAGATCGTTGTCATCGCAAGGCGATTCTGATGTTCTTAATGCCAAAGATTGTCATCAGTAAATGCTGATGTTTCTCAAACATTTTACAGAGGTACTACCTAGAACAATACTTGGGTGTCAAAGTACCACCATCTGGGCTAGTGTTAACTCATTGACGGCAGTAGACGTCCAATTCCATTTTTGACTGAGAGAGGCTGGCTGAATGCTTGACGGAACACATTCAAGTTAACATTTCGTGATTAATAAATCAGCTTTCGAGACAAAAAAAAAAAAAAAAAATCAGGATCCCCAGAATATACCTTTCAGGTTTAAGAGAGGAGTAACAATTTTTGTGCCCTCAACAAGAACAACAACAAAGTAAGTCACAGTTTGAGAAAAAAAAAAACCCATTAAATTTTAATGTAAAGTATTTATAGATTGAGTAAGATGCTGTTACTCTTAGAAGTGGTTCCTAAACACTTAATAAGAATTGGTTCTTTAAGTTGAATTCAACTCATCTTAAAAAAAAAAAGTTTAAAACAATGAATTCAGTCAGTCTTTTGCGTACCACTAGAGAGAGCCCGCGCATCACTGGTGGTACTCAAACCACACTTTTCGAATCACTGCTTTAAAAGACAATTATGTTAACTGATGATTACATGCACTTCAGTTCTATTTGGTCCACTCCGTCATCCTCCCTCCCACCCTTTTCCTTGGACAGTAACAGTGCCTTTCATTATTCCACAGCTGATGGAGGCCTGTGTCTGGAACATTTTGTGCCCTTGTTGCCTGCCGGCTATTTGCCTTCTCTTTAGCAACCAGGCCAGGGCCACATTTAAATCTACTTTTCATTTGCATGTATGTCATGAACGCGTGTTTAAATGCAGCATTCTTTTGCAATCTGGTCGCTATACCCCGGAGCAGCTTGCATTTCAATAAAGATGACAGGTTTTTATTGGTCTTCAGGAAATGAAGTTGTTTGGACAGCCATTCAAAGGCAGGATATATACACGCAACAGTAATAGTGCTCTCAGTCGTTGTTACACAGGGGCTGAGAAATACCTCATAAAAACCAAACTGCATTTACAAGGTTTTAGGAGTAGGGTTTTATAACTCCAGTGACAGTTATGCAACAATACCACACAATTCAGTTGTGAAAGTAGGCTCATGGTGGTTAAAACCGCATTATATTTATTAGAGAGTTAAATTTGAGCATAATTGTCACAGTGATTTATCTTTGTCGCTTGTAAAACTGTCATTTGAGCTTATAGTATCCTGTCATAACATAAATTATTGATCTAAAGAGGCGTGACCACCATCTGTTGTCGAGAACAATTCCCACATCTTTTGCTGGTTATTTGAACACTATGTGTGTGAGCTTTCCACCAAAGCTACTGTCTAACCTAAAATTCAGTCCAATTGTTTTAAAAGCGGACATTGGTTTTCAGTAATATTGAAAACAATGCCATTATTTACATAGACCGTAACACTACTACAATATATAAATACTGTAGTAGAATGAAGGGGGCATGTTGGCTAAATATTCAAACTGGACAAATTAGCTACTTACCTCCTAAGTTAACACCCAAATTAATTAATGCAGTTAATTATTTTAATTGTGGATTAACATCAGAACAAAGAAAAAGAAAAGTGTTTTGTGTGATTCAATTTAGGTGGTAGTATACAATAAATTCCAGATTCAATTGAGAACAGCATACCTCAGTACAGAGTGGAACCAGCATCAGTTCAGCGTGACATGTAGGCTCACTCAGAGTGTGTGACTTGTATTACTGTATCTATTATTATATATGATATTTAGCTATATGTAGTGTTACAAGCTCATGACGACTTCTTTTACCGAGGGGACAACATTCGGGGAAGGAATGCACCTAATAACCGATACCATAGGAAAAAGATGTCAGGACAGATTTGATATGACTATTACTACTGTAAACACTACTTTTGATTTTTTATTATTACTTTGTGTGTATGACAATGCAATTAACTGCTGTTAATCACAAGGATCTCATGATGTTCTCAACTCTTAAATTTTTTAATCGAAGCCTAGCCCTACTAAATATATTTATTTCATCATATCAGTGCCTGAAGAAGCAGCATGTCCGTTGACCTCCACACATGCAGACTTCAGTGGCACCATTTCTGAACAGTATTAACGATCTGCATTATGATGAGATTGTCTACTTGGGCTGGGGGATTTTAAGATCAAAATAGACTTCATAATGTAATTGACGGGGCGCGGGGCCGATAAATAGGGGGCCTGCATTGTTGGTGAGGCCGTCGAAGCTGACCAAGTGGAATCACAGACAAAGAGCTTTTTTTTCGTTGAAAATTCCTGTAAATAAATGCTTAAATTCCTGAATTTTTTATCGATATGTAGGTAAAACAGTCTCGATTTTTGGTTAAAAGCAAAACAAACGTGCAGGTAGGTAGCATTTATTTTCCATAAATATGTTGAATGTGCGGTTCGTCTTTAAGTTCTGTGGCGCCCCCTTCCCACAAGTCCACAACAAAGAGCTTTTTATGTTGAAATTCTTGTTCTTGCCACATGGCAAAAAAAAATGCCACATGGCAAAACATTTTTGCCACATGGCAAATACCCCTTTTGGTTCTCGCTGTCTCTGCTTCAGTGGCACCATTTCTGGACAGTATTGAGAATCTGCATTATGATGAGATTGTCTACTTGGGCTGAGTGATTTTAAGATCAAACATAAACTTCATAATGTAATTGCAGGGCGCGGGGCCGACAAATAGGGGGCCTACATTGTTGACGAGGCCGTCAAAGCGAGTGGAATCACAGACAAAGAGCTTTTTTTCGTTGAAATTTTTTATAGATATGGACGTAAAACACTCTCGATTTTTGCTTAAAAGCAAAAAAAAAGTGCAGGTAGCATTTATTCTCCATAAATATGTGAATGTGCAGCCGTCTTACCACAACAAAGAGCTTTTAGCGTTAAAATTCTTGTGAATAAATGCTTAAATCCCTGAATTCTTTACAGATATGGACGTAAAACAGTCTCAATTCTAGTTAAAATTACCTTGAATCCTCGAACAAATCACTCCTGAGACAATCCTTGCTGTTTGTATGTGGTACAGCTTTCGTACTTTTTGAACCGAAATCCAGCGTTAGTTTGCTGTGTGCGTGTGTTTGTGAATGGCTCCTCTTGATATGGGCGGCCCCCTGCTTGATGGAGTCGCGCAGTGCATGGCCGAGCTGACCTGTCAATAATGATGATGTCTATGAATCAAAGATGGGGAAACATTTTAGTATGATCAGCCGTGTTATATTTAATTGACCATATACAGATACAAGTTGATTTATAAAATCAGCTCAGCGGGAGGTGAAACGGTGCCTGAAGAATGCTAAGGATAAGTATAGGAGGAAGGTAGAACCAAAGCTGGGGGAGAGTCGCATGAGGGAGGTCTGGGATGGTGTCAACACCATCACAGGACACAAGACTAAAGGCTGAGTTATGCTTGTGCGGCAGACCTACGTCGCCAAGGGAGACCTAATTTACGACCCTTCGCCGTAGCCTGACGTGCATCTCCACAATTTTCTGACTTTGCGTCACATCGTGACCGCGCATAGTTACGAACATTACAGTATGATCAACTTTTGTTGTTCAATGTTGATGAGCTGAAGATCCACATTCAAGCGTTCCATTTCCGTTGGCATTGTTGTCTAACCGGAAGAAAACTACAAGTCGACAAGAGTTCCCCCAAACCGTACAAACACAACACCACACCCCTCTAGTGGCTTGCTGGCGAATTACAGAGCAACGCGTTCCCTTGCCGCAGAACTATCGAATGCTCATTGACGCCGAAGTCACTACGCCGTCACCGCAACGCAGAAGCATAACTCAAGCTTAAGTCTGTAACATTGAGTGGGAGATTTGAGGAAGCTAACAGGCTAAACAACTTCTTCAGCCGGTTTTACCATCCGCGGCCGTCGACCCCCCCACCCGCACGGCAAGCATCTCTCCCTCTCCTCCCTGACAACAACACTGTCCCCTTCTACCCCCCCACCGCCCCCCTCACACAGTCTCCTCCCTGCCTAACCATCGACATAGTCAGAGCTGAGGAGGCTCTGCCCTAGGAAGGTAGCAGGCACGGATAAGGTGAAACCCTCCCGACTGCTCAAGATCTGTGCTGCTGAACTGGGTATACTACTCAAGTATGTCTTCAACCTTAGCCTATGGTTAGGGAAAGTTCCCAACTTGAGGAAAACATCCTGTATCGTTCCAGTCCCAAAAAAGAATCGGCCCAGTGAGCTGAACAATTACAGACCAGTGGCACTCACATCACAGCTGATGAAGACTCTGGAGCGGCTCCTTCTCAACCTGCTCAGGCCTCAAGTGGAGCATGCTCAGGAACCTCTTCAGTTTGCCTACCGGGCAGCATTTGGTGTGGAGGATGCTATCCTACATCTTCTTTATCATACTCACTTGCACCTGGATAAAAGAGTTGGCACTGTGAGGATCCTTTTCCTGGATTTCTCAAGCCTTTAACACCATCCAGCCCCCTAGGCGTCAGGGCAAGCTAGTGAGGATAACAACATAAAAAACAAGTTTGGAAAAAAAATGGTCAAAAGAATTTAGATTGGAAGTTGTAATGTCTGTGTACAGTCCCTGTCAAAAGTCTTGTCGCTTATCCATTTTGTAAAAACAATTGCTAATAACCTGACTTTTAATCATTCAATTGGTTTCAGAAATGGCTCATATGAAAGCTTAGACACTCCCAAATGATGTTGAATGCACAAAAATATATGTGATTCACTGAAAAAAGATTTATCATTTAATGAAGACATGAAGGTCAAATTTTCAGATCAGATCTCGCGCACACCCCCTTACTGGATGTAACCCCAGACCATGATTTTGCCACCACCAAACTTCACTGTTTTCTGAGTGAATCTCGGATCCATGCGGGCTCCAGTAGGTCTTCTGCAATATTTGTGGTGACTGTGGTGTAATTCAATGGAAGATTCATCTGAAAAATACACCTTTTGCCACTTTTCCAGCATCCATCCTTTTGACAGGCTGTGGGCCTTGGAAAATACCACACTGTTTTTAATTGTCTGGACCCTGAGAGATCTGCAGGGTGGAAGGCAACATCAATAGTCTGAAATATCAACAAATCATAAAAAGGGACAAATTCTGCAGCAGGATGGTGCTCCATCAAGTACTTCAATCTCTACCTCAAAGTTCCTCAAGGCAAAGAAGATCAAGCTCCTCCAGGACTGGCCAGCCCAGTCACCAGACATGAACATCATTGAGCATGTCTGGGGTAGGATGAAAGAGGAAGCACGGAAGACGAAACCCAAGAATGTTGATGAACTTTGGGAGGCATGCAAGACTGCTTTCTTTGATGTTCCTGATAACTTCATCAATAAATTGTATGAATCCTTGCCGAACCGCATGGATGTAGTCCTTCAAGCCCATGGAAGTCATACAAAATATTAAATTTGGATCTCACAGCACTATTACTTAATTCGCTTATGTTATATAACATATTTTTGTATTAGAAATACATTTTTTGTAGGGCTGTCAAACGATTAAGATTTTTAATCGACTTAATTACACTTAAAAATTAATTAATCGTAATTAATCGCAATTCAAACCATCTATAAAATATGCCATATTTTTCTGTAAATTATTGTTGGAATGGAAAGATAAGACACAAGACGGATATATACATTCAACATACGGTACATAAGTACTGTATTTGTTTATTATAACAATAAATCAACAATATGGCATTAACATTCTTAACATTCTCTTAAAGCGATCCATGGCTAGAAAGACTTGTTCTTAAAAGATAATTGTCAGTACAAGTTCTAGAAATTTTATATTAAAACCCATCTTAATGTTTTCGTTTTATTAAAATTTGTAAAATTTTCAATCAAAAAATAAACTAGTAGCTCGTCATTGTTGATGTCAATAATTACACCATGCTCACTCATGGTATTAACACATAAAATCATTTGGACCCAAGCGCCAGCAGAGGGCGCCAAACACCAAAAAACAAGTAACAAACGGACATTACACTGTACTGTCATTTTAATCTGTTTGAGCGGGGCATGTGCGTTAATTGCGTCAAATATTTTAATGTGATTAATTTGAAAAATTAATTACCGCCCGTTTACGCGATAATTTTGACAGCCCTAATTTTTTGTCCACACTACTTTCTGTAGGCGACCAAACTTTTGTCCTGCCAAAATTTGACCTTTTTGTTTTCATTAAATGAGAAATCTTTTTTCAGTGAAACAAATATATTTTTGTACATTCAACATCAATTGGGAGGGTCTTAGCTTTCATAGGAGCCATTTCTGAAACCAATTGAATAATTAAAAGTCAAGTTATTTAGCAATTGTTTCTACAAAATGGATAAGCGACAAGACTGTACATGTACGTGGGGTCTCTTGTGATGTTTCGGTGTGAATGTGCTCATTATCTTTATGTTGCACTGTCCTCATAGTGTTCAAAAGTGTATTGGCGGATGTGGCTTTCCTTTCCCACTTGTGAGGACATTACAGTAACATGAAACTGCAAAAAATGAGCACATTTCCATTTTTGTTGCCGTGTGAATCAAAGTAAATCTGTTGTTATTGCGTGTCAGGTGACAACTGTCTGCAATATCCTGTGATTAACGGGCGATTCTCTCCAATATCTGCACCGCCTTTCAAGCTTTAGTCAAACTTCTCCGGAACTGTGATTGGGATAAGTAATATAGGAAATAAATGGCAGGGGAGTAAAGTGTTGCAATGGAGTGTGTGTTTGAAATATATTTGGGGGCATATTTTGGCCTAAGCAACCTTTATCTGTATTGCAGCTGGAGAAAAAGTACCCAACATGCAGGCACGCACCTACACTTACATAAGAGATAATTGAACAAGAACGGCATCCATGAGGAATGTGTTTCTTTGCGTGCATGCCACACACCTACAAATACACCCTGAGCTTATAAAAATTCAACACTCCATCCAGTAATCACTGAAGTCCCACAGTGTCTTGAGCATACAGGAAACCAAACCCCCACCACTTAGCTCAAAATACCAGTCACAACTGGTTTCGGCAATGTTTGCTTTTGGGTTATATAACAACAAAAAACAGACATTTTACTTCACTCTTTTCAGGTTTTAAAGTGACCTTTGACAGAATTTGAAGGCCTGATTATCAACATGTGCACAGTCAGCTATACCAAACAATGTGGATGGTGCATTGTGTTTACAAAATTAAAAATGCTCCACCTCAGCAGTGACATCAACACTGTCCGTGCACAGTCCATCATCACCAAGATGAGTGTGTGTGTGTGTGTGTGTGTGTTTGCTAAGCTGACCCACTTGTTCATACCATGTGTTGCTGTGTTATGCAACTGAAGAGAAGAGTGACATACCACTAGCAGCAGCCTAGTCTGTGGCCTGCGAGATGCTGGGCTATTTTTGGAGAGCTCAACTCATATCAGTCAGCAATATTGCTGCACACCAATGGTGCACACCTTAATATTACATTGCATAGGTACTCTATGCAGTCCGGTGCTAATGAGATTTAGAGGTGTCCCAATGTATGTGTTTTTAAGCCACTATCAATTATTGAGTTTCGTGTGTGCTTAGATTTGCAACACTTGAGTGAACATGGGGTGGAGGGGGCAATGCCACTGTCACAGTGATGCCCATATACTAGTCCTTCTCAAATAATTAGCGTATTTTGATAAAGTTAATTATTTTCTGTAATGTACTGATTAACATTAGACTTTCATATATTTTAGATTCATTACACACAACTGAAGTAGTTCAAGTCTTTTATTGTTTTAATATTGATGATTTTGGCAAAAAAGTCAAGAAAAAACAAAAATCCCTATCTCAAAAAATTAGCATATCATGAAAAGGTACTCTAAAGAAGCTACTAACCAATCATCTGAATCAACGAATTAACTCAAAACTCCTGCGAAAGATTCCTGAGGCTTTTAAAAACTCCCAGCCTGGTTCATTACTCAAAACCGCAATCATGGACAAGACTGCCGACCTGACTGCTGTCAAGAAGGCCATCATTGACACCCTCAAGCAAAAAGCTAAGACACAGAAAGAAATTTCTGAGCGAATAGGCTGTTCCCAGAGTGCTGTATTAAGGCACCTCAGTTGGAAGTCTGTGGGAAGGAAAAGGTGTGGCAGGAAATGCTGCACAACCAGAAGTGGTGAGAAAGATTATGGAGAAGGGCTGATTCCAGACCTTGGGGGACCTGCAGAAACAGTGGACTGAGTCTGGAGTTGAAACATCCAGAGCCACTGTGCACAGGCGTGTGTGAAACAGTGGCAGAAGCGCCTGGCCTTGGCTACAGAGAAGCAGCACTGGACTGTTGCTCAGTGGTCCAAAGTACTTTTTTCAGATGAAAGCAAATTTTGCATATCATTCGGAAATCAAGGTGCCAGAGTTTGGAGGAAGACTGGGGAGAAGGAAATGCCAAAATGCCTGAAGTCCATTGTCAAGTACCCACAGTCAGTGATGGTGATGGTCTGAGGTGCCATGTCAGCTGCTGGTGTTGGTCTACCGTGTTTTATCAAGGGCAGGGTCAATGCAGCTAGCTATCAGGAGACTTTGGAGCACTTCATGTTTCCATCTGCTGAAAAGCTTTATGGAGATGAAGATTTCATTTTTCAGCATGACCTGGCACCTGCTCACAGTACCAAAACCACTGGTAAATGGTTTACTGACCATGGCATGACTGTGCTCAATTGGCCTGCCAACTCTCCTGACCTGAACCCCATAGAGGATCTGTGGGATATTGTGAAGAGGACGTTGAGAGACACCAGACCCAACACTGTGGATGAGCTTAAGGCTGCTATTGAAGCATCCTGGGCCTCCATAACACCTCAGCAGTGCCACAGGCTGTTTGCCTTTATGCCACGCTGCATTGAAGCAGTCATTTCCCGACCAAGTATTCAGTGCATAGCTGATATAATTAATTAAGGGTTGACTTTTTTGTATTTTTTTGTTTTTGTATTGGTCGGATGAAATATGCTAATTTTGGGGGATTTTTGTTTTTTCTTGACTTTTTGCCAAAATCATCAATATTAAAACAATAAAAGGCTTGAACTACTTCAGTTGTGTGTAATGAATCTAAAATATATGAAAGTCTAATGTTTATCAGTACATTACAGAAAATAATGAACTTTATCACAATATGCTAATTTTTTGAGAAGGACTAGTATGTAGAAGCCAGATCTGTTATATCAATTATTTAAATTATTAATCATTTTTTAAAACACAATTATGAATTGCAGTTTCTAGTTTTGTTAATAGTTTATATACAGTGAGGCAAATAAGTATATAGTCAACCACCAATTGTGCAAGTTCTCCTACTAGAAAAGATTAGAGAGGCCTGTAATTGACAACATGGGTAAACCTCAACCATGAGAGACAGAATGTGGAAAAAAAAAACAGAAAATCACATTGTTTGATTTTTAAAGAATTTATTTCCTAATTAGAGTGGAAAATAAGTATTTGGTCACCTACAAACAAGATTTCTGGCTGTCCAAGAGGTCTAACTTCTAACGAGATCTAACGAGGCTCCACTTGTTACCTGTATTAATGGCACCTGTTTTAACTCATTATCGGTATAAAAGACACCTGTCCACAATCTCAGTCAGTCACACTCCAAACTCCACTATGGCCAAGACCAAAGAGCTGTCGAAGGACACCAGAGACAAAATTGTAGACCTGCACCAGGCTGGGAAGACTGAATCTGCAATAGGTAAAACGCTTGGTGTAAAGAAATCAACTGTGGGAGTAATTATTAGAAAATGGAAGACATACAAGACTACTGATAATCTCCCTCGATCTAGGGCTCCTTGCAAGATTTTACCCCATGGCGTCAAAATGATAACAAGAACAGTGAGCAAAAATCCCAGAACCACACGCGGGGACCTAGTGAATGACCTACAGAGAGACCCTACAGAAAATCTGTGGAGGGAGTTGAAAGTCAGTGTTGCTCAACGACAGCCCCAAAACCTCACTGCTCTAGAGGAGATCTGCATGGAGGAATGGGCCAAAATACCAGCAACAGTGTGTGAAAAGCTTGTGAAGAGTTGCAGAAAACGTTTGGCCTCCGTTATTGCCAACAAATTGTACGTAACAAAGTATTGAGATGAACTTTTGGTATTGACCAAATACTTATTTTCCACCATGATTTGCAAATAAATTCTTTAAAAATCAAACAATGTGTTTGTCTTGGGGGTTTTCCACATTCTGTCTCTCATTGTTGAGGTTTACCCATGTTGACAATCACAGGCCTCTCTAATATTTTCAAGTGGGAGAACTTGCACATTAGTGGTTGACTAAATACTTATTTGCCCCACTGTACAATTTCTGAAGAAATTATGATGGGGCTTTGCGTAACATTTGTAATTTTTTTAACCTAATAATACAAAATGCTTCATATCGTGGCATATCGATACCGTGATATGAAATTTCCCATATTGTGATTTTTTTCCCCGTACTGCAGGTAACTAAGTGTGACCCGATTTGTTCTACACTTAATAAGTGTTTCTCTCTCTCCAGGTTTTGTTTACCGCATGGATGCGAACTCTTGACCGAGAAAGGGAACCCGACAATGCAAAACTGTGAAGAACACAACACCTTCATTTGGTACTGATGCGGTCAGATGCCTCGGTTGGGACCAGTATGCGAACAACTCTCTTCTAGCACCTCCCACTATGAAGCATCTTCACTATGTACAGTGGGGAACAAGTATTTGATACACTGGCAATGGGAAAACCCATTGCCAGTGTATCAAATACTTGTTCACCCCACTGTAGCTGTTGTTTTCTTCCTCACAGGCTTCTTTTTGTCATCGTGATCAATCTAGCATTTGTAGTACTTTGCTTCTTTGCAATGAACAGGTTTCCCAATGGTGTGCCTTAAACAGGGTGATTTATTACTGCATTTAGTCACACTCCCAAGTTCTCTTCACCTGACCTCATGTAAATAGAGTAGACGGCAAGTGAAGTGAGGGGAAGGAACAAGTAGATGAACATAAACTATAGAGGCGATTTAAACAATGTAGAGAGCTCCACCGATCCAACACTCTCCACTGTGCATCAGACCAAAGCATGATGTAGCATTTCATTTTGAGTGACTCTGCAGTATAGTGGTGGACTTCATTATAAACCCTTTGTGGTGTGGAGCTACCTCATTGTCAACACCCTTTATTTGTCAGTTTGTAAAATCCTCAGGTTCTTGACAAGTTAATACTAAACAAACATCTGGCTTTATAGCAGTCTGTACTTAGACATACTTGAGCGCTCACTAACAATTTTCTTGGCCTCAACATGGTCATTTTATTGTAATATAGTTCCTGTAAGGTGTTGTTATTGTACAGTTTACTTGCAATGTTAAGACAATCTGAAAAATGGGAATGTATTGTCTGTTTCTTCCGTGACCGTTAACATTTACTGCCACTGACAATGTGGGTCTTTTCATAGACACGTTAGCTGCCATTGACGGCGATAGACGTCCAATCCATTTACAGTTTGAGGGTAGCAGAAAATGAACGTTCATATGCTGCCACCCTCCCACTTCAAATGGATTAGACATCTACTAGTGATAAACACGTTTAATTTCACAGTAGAAAGATGAAAAGAGCCACATGATTGGACATCTATCATCGTTTAGATCTAGATTTTACCTCAACTAACAACTAAACATCTCCACTGGTTCCACTTGAAAACAAAAAACAACCTTCACACTATGCAAAATGTTTCACTGCCTCACTGGGAACAATTTACAGACGCTGTGTGTAATAGGCTGTATGTCATGTACTATACAAACTTTTTTCATAGTGCATTTTTCCTAATGTGTACTGAAATCTGTTTATTTTATGTACAGTGTGTGTTTTTGTTACTGAAGTTGATGAGAGCCTGTTAGAAGCTAGTGCATTTTATTTTCCTGTAAATATTTTTGGCTGTTTCTTGAAATAAACAATCCAAACTAAGTGTATATCTCTATTTCTCTTATTTTGGGAAGCAATGGTTAACCTAGACCATACATGTCCAAAGTCCGGCCCGGGGGCCAAATGCGGCCCGTGGTCAAATTTCATCCGGCCCCCAGCCCCTGTCATAAAATCAATAACGTCTGGCCCGCACACAGACTTGATAAATTGGTCAGCAGTACTGCTCCCAGCATATGAAGTAGCTTACACACTAAATGCTGCTCCTCATTTACCCACTAAAAGGCAGCAGCACTCTGAGCAACATCACCCCGTGTGACCCTCTACTTCCAATTTTCTGAAATGGCAACAATCAACAAGAAAACGAAAGTTGACTGCGACGGCCGACGCTACAAGGATAGATGGAAATTGGACTATTTCTTCACTAAAATACACAACAACTGCGTCTGCCTCATTTGCAAAAAAGGCAGTCGCTGTTTTTAAAGAGTTCAATGTGAGACGATATTACCAAACAAGACACGCTGACATGCACGACAAGATTATAGGGAAGATACGCATAGAAAAATTGAAGCAACTTGAAGCTAGTTTAACTTCACAACAGCAGTATTTTGCAAGAGCCCGAGAGTCGAAAGAGAACGCCACAAAGGCTAGTTGCGAGATTGTTAAAATTATTAATTAAAAAAATAATACAGCAAATGTAACAACCAGAATGGCTTGCTAAAATTTGCTTAAATATATTGTTCTACGTAAAGGACGTCAGCCAAGGTCGGCCCCCCCTACATTTTTACCGCACCAAATTTGGCCCCCTTTGCAAAAAGTTTGGACACCCCTGACCTAGACACTAGAGCTGTCCCGACTAGTCGACGTTGTCGACGTCATCGATGACGTAAATGCGTCGACGGGCAAAACATACCGTTGACGGGTAATGACGGGTTAAAAAAAAAAATTACATGCGGATAAAGTTTAGAATGGCGGGCGCTCACGATACAAGCGGTTGTTACTGGCACCCCCAAGGGTGCCGCTGTTATTTCAATGTGACCAGCGTTGTCAGATTGAGCAAAGAGGAAGAAAGTGGGCGAGCGAGCGAGAGAAAGGGAGTGAGATCGGTGAGTTGGAAAAGTGCGCGGGTAGCGCCGAGTTGAGTGGCTTCATACCCCACGTTTTTGTTTTGGTCAATAAAAGTATCCATAAAGAGCCATCCGACGCCTCTCGGTGTTTTTAGGGTTAGGGTTGCCTTCCTGAGGAGGAAAATCGGACGAACCCAGACGAACCGACGACAACGAGCCAAATGAATTGCCGGTAAGGAGTAAAAAACACCGCCAATTTCCAAAAAGGGCAGAGTTGGTAACACGTGAAAGCGGCATAAAGTCAAAAAAGCAGACCAGAATAGCCAGAGCCTGGAATTATTTCAAGGAAGATATGGAGGGTGCCGCTTTGTGTACTCTTTGCTAAACTGAGCTTGCATACCACGGTAGCACGTCGGCTATGAACGAACACTTGAAGCGCCGTCACGCAAGTGTAATTTTTGAAGACAACAAGAAACAACAAGCTAGCGGATTGTAAGTCCATACAACTTTTTTAAATGGAACTTGCCTTTATGTGCTTCGTATCAACGTGCATTTTTATTTAATAAAATAATTAATATAATTATATATATTTTTAAATTATTATTACATTTATTAGGATCATGGAAGCTCCCACTTGGGGAAAATATATACATATATCCTGTATATACATAATATAACAAAAATATATATGGAAACTAAGGGTGTCAACAATAATCGATGCGGCGATGCATCCCGATGCGGGGCAGGGACGATTCGATTCGATGCGGGCAACAGGCTGAATCGATTCAGCGCATTAAAAAATATATAAGAACGTTCAAAAATCTTCCCTGTGCAATTCCGGTGATGCAATGGATTTGGTTTCCCCATTTGTATTGTTATTCTCATGTTTACCTGTAGAGAGAGCTACTTTACATTCAAAGCAAGCCCGTAGAGGTTAGACCGGGCCTAAAAAATTCCAGCCCAACCCGATACGGCCCGTTGGTATTGAAGCCCGACCGACCAGATCAATTAACTATAGATTTGCATGCCCGAGCCGAGTGATGTGGGGAAAAAAAACGCAGCAGCAGCAGCAGCAGCAATTTATTTTCATTTCTTCAAGTTTTCTTACTGTTTAAATAGTCTACATATTTTTATAAGAGTTATAAAAGCCTTTACACAATGAAATAACGTTGGGAAAGTTTAATATAAAAAAACACGGTTTTGCAGACACACAGAGGAGAAGATTCGAAAGGATCACATTTGCCTTTGTGTGCATAAATAAAAGTGTCTTTCCTAACAAATTCTCAGTTGGCAGACAAAAAACGCAAGTTTACTCAATATTTAAATAGTCTACATATTTTTATGAAATTTATAGAAGCATTTACACAACGAAAAAACGCTGGGAAAGTTTGATTAAAAAACAAACAAAAAAACCACGGTTTTACAGACACACAGAGGAGAAGATTCAAAAGGATCACATTTGCCTTTGTGTGCGTAAATAAAAGTGTCTTTCGTAACGAATTCTCAGTTGGCAGGAAAAAAACGCAAGTTTACTCAATATTTAAATAGTCTACATATTTTTATGAGAATTATAAAAGCATTCACACAACGAAATAACGGGAGGAGAAGAAGAAAAAGAGGGCTGCGCCACAGCCCTCTGCGCATTTATTTATTTATTTTTAAAAATAATTTATTAGTCCGGCGCGGCGGCCCGACCCGACCCACCGAAACGTGAATGCTTAACATTTTGGGTCGGGTCGGGTTCGGACACAAGATCTAACCTCTATGCAGGGGGGACGAGGAACCCGAATCCGCTTCCTTACCGGAGTAACGTCACAGACAAGCGCAGTTGTAATCGAGAGAGCAGAGAGATAGGACATAACATAACAATGGCTGAAACGGAGAAAGAGGGAGCGAGAAATATTACAGATATAAGATAGGCTAGGCCTACATTTTACTTTTGTTCTACATTGCAATTTAGTTGATGTTTTGTTTGCAACTGAACTGATCCCTGGATTGATATTGCGATAAAGATGCTGCTGCACTACAATATTTTCTTTGTCGTTTTCTTTAATATTTACTTGAATATTTTTATTGATGGGTCGTTGTGACTAAAATACAGTGACTGTTATTACTGATTTTGCACAGGAGTTCAGATGTTGCACTGTGTGAAAGGCTGCTACTGTGTGTTAAAAAAAAAAAAAAAAGAGAAAGCCCTGGTCTCATTCAAAGCACTAATTAAATGCTGTGATCTGATTTTTTTTTTAAAGATATATGTGAAAGTATACTATTTTCTTTTGACTTCAACCAGGAGTGACACAAGAGCCAATAAAAAGTTGTTTAATGTCTGTCTGCTTGTGTTGGCTCATGATTCACGAAAAATATGCTTTGCTTTAGAATTTTAATGCATCCCAGGCTTTAATGAATCGCAATGCATTGCCGAATCGAATCGAATCGAATCGTGGCCTTCTGAATCATAATCGAATCGAATCGTGAGGGCGGTGTCGATACACACCTCTAATGGAAACACAACTGGCCTGCTTACTGTAATCCATGACTGCACTGATGTTATTTAATATAAAGTTTTACATATAGTAGTATCCTATAAAATTAATATTATATATTTATTTTTTGTTACTGTGGGTATGTGTGCCTTTCATTCAAAATAATTGTGGTAATATTTCAGTGTGCCCTCTATTTATTTTCAGGTTAAAACAAACAAAAGTTTAACAATTTTTCCCATCCCCCAAAAATGCGGAATGCACACCAGAAAAAGCACCTGAACTCACACAAAGTATTCTGAAAATGGTTGTCCGGGACATTGCAATTCATTTGAACATTTAGAAATATATGGACAATGACATACCACAAAAAGAGTAAGAATTGTTTTGACTCCTGTTAAAGAGGTGAAGTCACAGTGTTTCCGTTTACATTTTTTTTGCACTAGTTAATGCCAGCAGCATTTGACCTCATTGTTTGTGATTTATTATTGGAATTTATGTTATTTATTTATACGTTAATAAAGAATTTAGGTGTTCCAAAATGTTTTTTTTTTTTTGTGAATTAATAAGCTTCAACAAAAATTTCATTATTACAGTAGTTAAAAAATAAATAAATAAATAAATAAATAATTTGTCGACTAATCGTAAAAATAGTCGGCTGACTAATCGGGAGGAAATTAGTCGTTTGGGACAGCCCTACAAGACACCACATCATAAAATCTGGCCTCTTCCATTCAACATCACGGTATAGAAGCTAGCGTCGGTATAGATAGATGAAAGTAATCCTAATCCACAAGCCTTTAATCTACTGTGAGAATATACTGTGGGAAGAATCTGCGTCATTGTGACCTGTCTGGATTATGACCCCGATAGTGACGTTTACTAGTCTGAGCTAATCTATCTTGGGACCATGACACAGCATTCGCTAGAGTTCAGGAGTTTCCAAAACTAAACAGGATATAAAGAATGGCTTGGCACTAGGCATGTGCCGGTATAAAATTCTGACGGTATCATAACCTTAAGTAAAAAATATCAAGGTCTTGCAATTACAGTTTTAAAATGTGTTACTTTGAGATATCTGGTTCAAAAAAAAAAAATCCATTGAACAGGATTTTTATTTTTCAAAACATACTGTACTAGCAAATTGAAACAAAAAGAATACTGTTAAGTTAAAATTAATTAAAAAATAGTCACGAATATTCTAAATAAAATTAAAATAAATGCAGTCCTTTATGTGAGCGTAAACCCAAACCACAGTTTAACATTATTATCATCAGAAAAAATTTTTTTGTGTTGTTCCGATCACGTTTTTTGCTCCCGATCCGATCCCGATCGTTTTAGTTTGAGTATCTGCCGATCCCGATATTTCCCGATCCGATTACTTTTTTTTTGCTCCCGATTCAATTCCAATCATTCCCGATAATTTTTCCCGATCATATACATTTTGCAATGCATTAAGAAAAAAATGAATAAAACTCGGACGAATATCTACATTCAACATACAGTACATAAGTACTGTATTTGTTTATTATGACAATAAATCCTCAAGATGGCATTTACATCATCAACATTCTTTCTGTGAGAAGGATTCACGGGTAGAAAGACTTGTAATTCTTAAAGGATAAATGTGACTTTGTATATTGTGACTAAATATTGCCATCTAGTGTATTTGTTGAGCTTTCAGTAAATGATACTGCAGCCATTTAACTTCTGCCCAAATGCATAATGGGAACGCAACCATGACTGTGCGTAGGGCTACCAATTGATATATCTTCTCTGCGTTGGGAAAGAACATAGGGTGTTAAGAAAATGATCAACTACTACCTTTCTTCCCCACGTTATATTTAATTGCTGAGAGAGGTATTGTAAGGCTTTAGCCACTTAAAAAAGGTTCCATAGGCTGTCAAAATTCTCTCTATTCATTATATGCTGCCTTTTAGCGCTATCTATAGGTAAAACGGCGTCTTTATAGATTGAACGCGACAATGCGTGAGTGGGTCGTGCAGCGCATGCGTTAATTACTTAACGAGATTAATTTAAAAAAATTAATTACCGCCGTTAACGCAATAAATTTGATAGCCCTATTTTAAGCCAAAACTACTCTGGATGAGTGTAAGACATTTTGTCTGTTATGTTAAATGCAATTAGAAAACGATTTAAATTTAAAAAAAAAAAAAAATTAGAAAAAGGCATGTCCCATATTTTTTGCCAATTCCGATACTTTGAAAATGACATGATCGGACCCGATCGATCGGGACATCTTTAAAAAAAAATTGGATTTTTTTTTCATAAAAAGCACACGTGTATGTCTCGTATCGTGTTTACATTATACACACACCCTCTTCCTCAACACAGACAGTTGCCAGATAGAAAAAAAAACACGTTTTACCACCGCTAGACACACTAAACATGCTGGAGTTAAATCTCCTGGCTGATGGGAAATGTTCATGAACATGTTTACTAACCTTTAATTTTGTATAAACGCGAAACCATAAGGGAGGTATTGCCTCCTCAGCGGGCAAACATGTTTTACATGTCGGTTGGCACTCCTCTAAGCTGCGGCCATCTGTAACTTTTCTGTAGCCGAAGTATTCCCATACCAGCGATTTCGTTTTCTTCGATGGGGGGAAAATGTTCAGGAGTTCCACCTCCTTCAGCCATCGTGTAGCACAGCTGACTCACTGACACTGAGCAACATCCAGTGGGGAAGGATTGAGCCTTGCAGCTGCAAGCGAGGGATAGCTGATTTATGGTACATAAAAAATAGCAAATACCTCAGGGATGGTATGACGGAAATTTTTTGCGGTTTTGAAACAGTGACATTTTCATACACCTTCAAACTGGTTTTCGGCACATGCCTACTTGGCACTGACAATGATTTTTTTATGTTTGCTTTGATTACATAATTTGAATTGACATTTACATGGATACTTTATATTAAGAACATGATCTGAACATGATACACGAAAAACAGAAAGAAATTGTAGGTAAACTAACTAAAGATTACTAATCTGTGCCCACATTTAAATCATCTTTACCAACAGTTTAGTAATCTGAAAATACAATTTAATCATCCGTAACCACAGTTTAGTACTCTGGGGTACGGATTAGTAAACTGTGGGTAATTTAACTACTCTGTTACCACAATTTAGTAATCTGTTCCCACAGATTAAGAATATGTTCCCACAAATTACTAAACTGTGGTAGGCACAGATTAGTTACAGTGCTGGCCAAAAGTATTGGCACCCCTGCAATTGTGTCAGATAATTCTCAATTTCTCCCAGAAAATGATTGCAATTACAAATGCTTTCGTAGTAATATCTTCATTTATTTTGCTTACAATGAAAAAACAAGAAATGGAAAAAAAAAAGAATCATTATAATTTTACACAAAACTCCAAAAGTATTGGCACCCTCAGCCTAATACTTAGTAGCACGGCCATTAGACAAAATAACTGCGAACAACCGCTTCCGATATCCATCAGTGAGTTTCTTACAATGCTCTGCTGGAATTTTACACCATTCTTCTTTGGCCAACTGCTCCAGGTCTCTGAGATTTGAAGGGTGCCTTCTCCAAACTGCCGTTTTCAGATCTCTCCACAGATGTTCTATGGGATTCAGGTCTGGACTCATTTCAAATACTTTAGTTTGTTATTGTATTTTGTGTAGAAACAAGGCAATTCACATATCATCACAATGATGAATTTATAGTTGCATGTACTATGCAACTGAAATGATAATAAGCATTTTGTTGGAAATGCAAAAATAAACTAATGGCAAAAGAACTAACACGCTTACAAATATTCATTGTCCGTACAGTTTATCCAGTTGACAAGTATGGATTTTTTTTATTTTTTATTTTTTAACTATTAAAGGTTGTGTTTCTCTAAAATGCACCACAAACAATGATTTATTTGTTTTGTTTATCTTAACTGTAGATCATCTTAACTCACACAAATCCAACCTTACTATATTCATTGATATAAACCCATCTAACATATCATGAAGATTAATGTGAGTGCAGGAAGGGAAAGTGCAAGTAGCACTGAAAGTGCAGTACATTGCATTGGGAACATTATGTCCTAACATACCAGCTGTTTGCTGGTTGACGTGATATAAAGCGCCTAAAGCTCAGTACAATGGATAGAGCAGTGCTGCCCCCTGCCGATCACAACATGTCGATAAGGATGTTGTCACAACTACCAGCATTGATGAAGCCAGTGAAATATCCATCAATAAGTCAATTTACACTTTAAAGGGCACTCATTTAACTCATTGGCTATCGTTGAAGGCGCTAGAGGTCCAATCCATTTTAAATGGGCGAGGCTGGCAGTAATTTTTTTCTTTTTAACAAAAGAAATTAGCGATCCCTTGTTTTTCGCGGTTAATGGGGACCACAACCCGGCACAGTAAGTGATAAAACGCGAAGTAGCGCACGTATTTATTCAGATTTATGATTAGGAAGAGATATATAAATATAAGACATGTTTTTTCCCCTTTTTTTCCTCAAAGTATAATTTTAAAAAATTCTACGTATATGGCAGAAAACAAAGAAAAGACTGAAGAAGCAGTTTCTGCTCTTGCTCTCCTCTTTAAAATAAACTGCTGTATTTTAAGCCAAAAGAACTGTTGTTTTTGATAGAACAATATGTCTATATGCTGCCATAGCAGATTTATGGCGCACTAAGCCCCCGACCTATTTTTAATTTGTCCCTTTTACCCTAGAAACCCCGGTTTACAGACGTCACGCAACCGCTTTTGTTTCAACACAGCCATAAAAAGAAGGTAAGTAATTATATTCATTAATCAAAATGTCATTTTTATATTAGAATCATTAATTGATGTCTAATATTTCGTTTAAAGAAAAAAGCGACTTTAAAAAATTCTTCACTCGGATATTTTAAACTTTTAAACAAATTACGTCACAATGAAAAATTTGGCGTCTGTAAAAAAGTCACGGATATCTACCTCATAATTATCACTTAATTGTATTTTTTCGTTACTGTCGCATTTTCTCCGATATGTTAGATGATAAATAATCGATCCAAACAAAGAAAAATTGAAAACAAATGTTTAAAAGGGTAAATATATGAAAAAGAAAGTCTCGACCACTCCTTGATGTCTGCGATTTCTGCATCGCGACCCTTGTTATATTACCATGTTTCACCCATAAAATCCCCCAAAATCCAGCTGTGGGCATTCACAACTGTGTCTTGACACTCAGTGATACATGCTACATGGAGTTTTTGGATCGAAACAAGGTAAATACGTGGTAATATCTCGTTAAAGTCATGGCGTCTGGAATTCTGCTCTCGCCTCCAGATAGGCTGTTTAAAAAACATTAAAAAAAAAAAAAAAAAAGCTCTCCTGTTCAAAATATTTTTTCCCCCAGAAAATGGAGATTTTAAGCTTTCCAATAATGTGTCACACATGCATATCGGACAATTTTGAAATTTGGCCAAATTGGGGGTCTCAGAGTGGAACTTCAAGTCACCTGAGTGTTTTCCGGCGGAAAACACAGACAAGGCTGTAAAAGCAGTTTCTGCTCTTTCAGCCCTCTTTAAAATAAACTGCGGTATTTTAAGCCAAAGGAACTGTTGTGTTTGATAGAACAACATGTCTATATGCTGCCATAGCAGATTCATGGCGCAATACGCCCCCGAACTATTTTTAATTTGTCCGTTTTACCCTGAAAACCCCTGTTTACAGACGTCGCGGAACCACTTTTGTTTCAACCTAGCCATAAAATGAAGTTAAGTAATTGTATTTATTATTCAAAATGTCATTTTTATCTTAGAATCATTAATTGATGTCTAATATTTAGTAAAAAAAAAAAAAAAAGACATAAAAAAATTATTCACTCGCATATTTTAAACTTTTAATCAAATTACGTCACAATGACAAAATTGGCATCTGTAAAAAAGTCACGGATCTCTACCTCATAACTATCACTTAATTGTATTTTTTCGTTACTGTCGTATTTTCCCCAATATTTTAGATGATAGATAATCGATCCAAACAAAGAAAAATTGAAAAAAAATGTTTAAAAGGGTAAATATATGAAAAAAAAACTCTCAACCACTCCTTGATGTCTGCGATTTCTGCATCACGACCCTCGTTATATTACCATGTTTCACCCATAAAATCCCCAAAAATCCAGCTGTGGGCATTCACAACTGTGTCTTGACACTCAGTGATACATGCTACATGGAGTTTTTGGATCAAAACAAGGTAAATACGTGGTAATATCTTGTTAAAGTCATGGCGTCTGCAATTCTGCTCTCGCCTCCAGATAGGCTGTTTAAAAAACATTAAAAAAAAAAAAAAAAAAAAAGCTCTCCTGTTCAAAATATTTATTCCCCCAGAAAATGGAGATTTTAAGCTTTCCAATGATGTATCACACATGCATATCGGACAATTTTGAAATTTGGCCAAATTGGGGGTCTCAGAGTGGAACTTCAAGTCACCTGAGTGTTTTCCGGTGGAAAACACAGACAAGGCTGTAAAAGCAGTTTCTGCTCTGTCAGCCCTCTTTAAAATAAACTGCTGTATTTTAAGCCAAAGGAACTGTTGTGTTTGATAGAACAACATGTCTATATGCTGCCATAGCAGATTCATGGCGCAATACGCCCCCGAACTATTTTTAATTTGTCCGTTTTACCCTGAAAACCCCTGTTTACAGACGTCGCGCAACCACTTTTGTTTCAACCTAGCCATAAAATGAAGTTCAGTAATTGTATTTATTATTCAAAATGTCTGTCATTTTTAGCTTAGAATCATTGATGTCTAATATTTAGTAAAAAAAAAAAAAAAAAAAAAACTTAAAAAATTATTCACTCGCATATTTTAAACTTTTAAACAAATTACGTCACAATGAAAAAATTGGCATCTGTAAAAAAGTCACGGATATCTTCCTCATAACCATTACTTAATTGTATTTCTTCGTTTACGTCGCATTTTCCCCAATATTTTTGATGATAAATAATCGATCCAAACAAAGAAAAATTGAAAAAAGAAAGTCTCGACCACTCCTTGTTTAGCAGTCAAGAAGTGACCTCAAAACGCAATTATGTCTTTGGATAAAGCACTTACCATGAACATTTCTTTATGCTGAGATTTGTCCTGAATCCTGCATTTTCTCCTGTTCAGTGTCGCAGTGGATGACCGCTTTCAGGGTGCGCGCTGTTGTGACGTCGCACGTTAAATTTCAGATTTTTAGCACGTCCGGTCTGCACGGTCCACCCCGGATCAGTGCGTAACCTATCATTTGGACTGTCAGAATGATGATCCGGGCCGCATCTGGCGCACTGATGTTCACCGGGCGCGATTGCTATGTGAATCTGGCGAGCTGAGGCTGGATCCAGAACACAGTCGCTTGCTATTGGGGGTAGTTTATGTACTACACGTAAACTATCCAGCATGCGTGTGTACTGCCATTGTGCGAGGATGACAAATTTGGACCGAAACGGCTGTTTTTAGATGGGAAACGCTAAAAGAGATCCTCAGCGCCCCCTGCTGTGTGTGACTTTCAGCGCCCCTGGTCTTATGTCTTTGATAGGGCTAGAGAGAAACACAATTTTGGTTTCCTTGTATGACTTGAGCATATGAAGAAAACGACCATAAAGCTGATTTTTGACTTTTAAACTGGAAAGACAGACTGTGAATGCTCACCTTTCAGTGCTAATAGCGAATAATCGCTGCCAGTCTAAAATGGGGTGTTGAACTGACATAAAAAAATTATGGAAAGAATTTGTACCTGATAATATTGCTTTCCTTCAGCATTTAGCAATTGTGTCCTTTTAACATAAAGCACACATGTCTAGCCAATATTAGGCAACCATGTTGCGTGAACATAAAGCACTCTTGTTGAGCCAACATAAGGCACTCATGTTCACCCCAAAATACATGTTGAACCGACATTAAAGAGATACATAATTTGCACCTGATTAAAATGCTTTCCTTAAGTATTTAACAATTGTGTTCTTTTTACATAAAGCACACATGTTGAGCCAACATAAGGCACAACTAGGGCTGTCAAATTTCTCGCGTTAACGGGCGGTAATTAATTTTTTAAAATTAATCACGTTAAAATTAGGGCTGTCAAACGATTAAAATTTTTAATCGAGTTAATTACAGCTTAAAAATTAATTCATCGTAATTAATCGCAATTCAAACCATCTATAAAATATGCCATATTTTTCTGTAAATTATATATATATTCTGTAAAATAAATAGTTGGAATGGAAAGATAAGACACAAGATGGATATATATACATTCAACATACGGTACATAAGGACTGTAGTGGGCATTTCACTCTACTGTCATTTAAATCTGTCTATGCTGTCCTCACTCCGAAGCGTCTACTTTTTCCAAAGCTAGACAGCTAGTGAACGACACCTTAATAATTAGACTTCTTCCTTTTTCATCTGATTTATTAATAAAATGGCCTCAAACCATTGTCCTCTTTAGACCGTCGTAAAACTACAAAAAAAAAAGTACACAAGCATTGCATTAGCAACAACGTTAGCTTAGCACGCTATACAGGTTCATTAAACATAAACAAAAAGCATCTCATACAAAAAATATAACATTTTGCTTACTAACATAATATGTACATTCTTTACAACAACCATACTTACGGACAAATCTTGTCCAAGGATCATATAAGCACAACATTATCAGCCCGAGACGTCGTGCAGCCATAATGAACTGGCAAGAAAACAATAAACCATGTCGCAAAGCGACCACAAGAGTTCGCTGATGGACAGCACAAAAAGCCTTGCTGTAAAACTTACCAAAAGGCAGAATACTTTCTGAGTGGGACATGTGCGTTAATTGCGTCAAATATTTTAACGTGATTAATATAAAAAATTAATTACCGCGCGTTAACGCGATAATTTTGACAGCCCTAGTTAAAATATACCCACTCACGCATTGCCGAAAACAGACGACAATGGCGACGCTCTACGTATATACAGAGCTAAGAGGCAGTGACAGGTGAGTGGAGTAGAAACAGGCATTCATTTGGACCGTGCTTTTAATTGCGTAAAGCTTTGACATCTCTTCCACAACAATTATAACTATTGAGGCGAGCAACGTGGGGAAGAATGACAGGAGATGATCTTTTTCTTAACACCCTGCATTGTACACAACACAGATTATTATTATTATTATTATTATTATTATTTGCAGCCGCCACACACAGTCATGGTTACCCACTTCCCATCATGCATTTGGCAGAACAGTTTAGTCACTACATTATCATTTACTGAAAGCTCAACACATACACTAGATGGCAATATTTAGTCACAATATACAAACTCACATTTATCCTTTAAGAATCTATCCGTTAATCCCTTTCACAGAAAGAATGTTAATAATGTTAATGCAATGTTGTGGATTTATTGTTATAATAAACATATACAGTACCTATGTACAGTTTGTTGAATGTATATATGCGTCTTGTCTTATCTTTCCATTCCAACAATAATTTACAGAAAAATATGGCATATTTTAGAGATGGTTTGAATTGCGATTAATTACGATGAATTAATTTCTAAGCTGTGATTAACTTGATAAAAAATTTTAATCGTTTGACAGCCCTAATTTTAACGTAAATGGCCATCAATGGCATCAATTTATATGTGCCTCAATGGAATCCAGTACATTGGTATCAATAGGAGCGACACTCATGATAGTCAATGGCATAGCTGTAGTGGTACTGACTTACTTAGGCGCCACTTCAATGTCAATGGGCTTTAGTGGTAAGTGGTCAAAAATCACAACCACCTATGTTTTCCTGTCATTGAAAATGAAGGGAAAATGTTTGCCATTAAAAATGAATGGAATTCCGGTCATTTTGATATTTAAGTGGTGCCGGTCGGGCAAACGGTTTGGAGTCTCCACTGCGCCGAAAAAATGTGGATAATAAGATTATGAAAGAAAGAAAGAAAAATAAAGTTGAAGAATTTTACTAGCAGGGCCTTTGCCTTTCAAAGTCCCATCTAATAAAAAATCTCTTTTCACATACAAAATAATAATTCAATGGTGACGGTACCAATGAGGTGTCCCTTACTTTTTCAGGGAGTTGGCAATCCTACTTTTAAATCTCGCGAGAAATCACGAGACTATTGCAATTAGTTGGGAAGACACATTAACATTATGTTGCATCAACAATATCTAATCAAGCTCCTCATTCACTGTTCATGTTTATGTAGAGACTGCATGATTCAATCATGCTCACCTTGGAAACATGATGGTTTCTTGCTGAAAATGCACACTGTCTTTTAGTAAACTATAGTAGTAAGCTATAGCGCCGTCAATGGCAGCCAATGAGTTAAATGAGGGTTGAAAACTGTCGTTTCACATGAACGGACAGAAAAACTAAGTGAAACAGGACATTCAATGTCATTTTGAAATGGAAAAATGTGAATTATTTCATCTCACATGCATGACGTTTTATGCCAATATGTGCTATTTTGCATAACGCAGACACTGTGGTCATCTCAAGGACACTGGCGGCATCAAGGAACCATCCAAGCTTATTTGTCCACATTGTTAAACACAGAATATATTAAATCTACTTAAATGTCTTTCTGTAATCAATCATGAGCTTGGATGTCTCTTTTCATCATCTGAGCTGCAATCATTGCACCGCGGCCTTTACGCTTTTGTTGCAAATGCATCTTCTTATCAGTCCTTTTTTAAATGTCCCTCTCATGTCCAATAGAGCGACTGATGAGACTCTGCTTCTGGCCGTGTCCAATCAGCAATCAGCAGTGGCGCACACTCAAGGACACCAGATATTCAAGGAGTCACAAAGATGTGAGACGACACCCAGTGACGTCAGAATCGTAGTTTACCATCAAGTTCCAAATGCTTTGAGTTTGTCGTAAGGAAAAACATTCTAATTATGTCTTTAATGTCAACTCCTGTGAGGTTTCCTGTCTTAAAGCCAGGATACCACTTGGTACTTTTGGTCTTAAATGTCAGCAATGAATGACTTAGACAAGAACATCCATTTGAAGCTTACCCACTGAAAAGCCACACGTACAATTCATTTCCCGTGATCCCTCAGGTGAAAGGAAAGGCAGAAGCTTCACTGGGAACTGTTGGAACTGAAGAGATTAGCCACATTTTAAATCAAATGGACTCAACGCGTCTCCCGGTGGATCGGTGATATCGTTTGATTTACAAGGAGATGAAGGTGATGGATTAGAGGCGCAGGAACATTTCCTTCTATTAACTTTATATAAACTGAGAAAAGGCCATGCTGATCAGATTGTGAACGCATTGTTTGACAGTACGAGTTTACAATGCACATATGATGGATTTAAAATCAGACGTGTTTTAAGAGGACACCCTTTATAACTATAATAGCATATTTCATACATACGCAGACATCAAGGGTGTAAGTGGGGCAAATAAGTATTTAGTCAACCACTAATTGTGCAAGTTCTCCCACTTGAAAATATTAGAGAGGCCTGTAATTGTCAACATGGGTAAACCTCAACCATGAGAGACAGAATATGAAAAAAAAAACAGAAAATCACATTGTTTAATTTTTAAAGAATTTATTTGCAAATCATGGTGGAAAATAAGTATTTGGTCAATACCAAAAGTTCATCTCAATACTTTGTTATGCACCCTTTGTTGGCAATAACGGAGGCCAAACGTTTTCTGTAACTCTTCACAAGCTTTTCACACACTGTTGCTGGTATTTTGGCCCATTCCTCCAAGCAGATCTCCTCTAGAGCAGTGATGTTTTGGGGCTGTCGTTGGGCAACACGTACTTTCAACTCCCTCTACAGATTTTCTATGGGGTTGACATCTGGAGACTGGCTTGGCCACTCCAAGACCTTGAAATGCTTCTTACGAAGCCACTCCTTTGTTGCCCTGGCTGTGTGTTTGGGATCATTGTCATGCTGAAAGACCCAGCCACGTCTCATCTTCAATGCCCTTTCTGATGGAAGGAGATTTTCACTCAAAATCTCTCGATACATGGCCCCATTCATTCTTTCCTTTACACAGATCAGGCATCCTGGTTCCTTTGCAGAAAAACAGCCCCAAAGCATGATGTTTCCACCCCCACGCTTCACAGTGGGTATGGTGTTCTTCGGATGCAATTCAGTATTTTTTCTCCTCCAAACACGAGAACCTGTGTTTCTACCAAAAAGTTCTATTTTGGTTTTATCTGACCACAACACATTCTCCCAGTCCTTTTCTGGATCATCCAAATGCTCTCTAGCGAACTGCAGACGGGCCTGGACATGTACTGGCTTCAGCAGGGGGACACGTCTGGCAGTGTAGGATTTGAGTCCCTGGCAGCGTATTGTGTTACTGATAGTAGCCTTTGTTACTGCGGTCCCAGCTCTCTGTAGGTCATTCACTAGGTCCCTCCGTGTGGTTCTGATATTTTTGCTCACCGTTCTTGTAATCATTTTGCATCTTGCATGGAGTCCCAGATTGAGGGAGATTATCAGTGGTCTTGTATGTCTTCCATTTTCTAATAATTGCTCCCACGGTTGATTTCTTTTCACCATGTGTTTTACCTATTGCAGATTCAGTCTTCAGTGTAGAAGAACTTAGACCTCTTTGACAGCCAGAAATCTTGCTTGTTTGTAGGTGACCAAATACTTATTTTCCACTCTAATTTGTAAATAAATTCTTTAAAAATAAAAAAATGTGATTTTCAATTTTTTTTCTTCACATTCTGTCTCTCATGGTTGAGGTTTATCCATGTTGACAATTACAGGCCTCTCTAATCTTTTCAAGTAGGAGAACTTGCACAATTGGTGGTTGACTAAATACTTATTTGTCCCACTGTAACAGCATAACATGCATGTACACACTTTTTGCTGGGGACGGGACATTAATAAGACCGAACAGATTGGGTAGACGGAGGTCAGGGCTACATTTCTCACGAATATGAACCTAATTAATTGATAGGCCAACTGATCATTGCAAAATAAATCTGTATTGAGTAATACCAGTGCTTCTCAATTATTTTCTGTTATGCCTCTCATAGGAAGACACTATGCACAGATGCACTGGTCCTCATGGGTAACGCAGTCTTCAAAAAATTACCGCTTTTGTCCACCAGCGTCGCTAAAATCGACCAAAACTGAAAAGTTACCAAGTGTTGCTTTAAGACCACATAAACGAAACAAAAATGAAAATTGGGTAGAAGGGGGTAAACCTTGGTTCACTACATTTCTCACAGTTTAATTAACGTTAACAGCAGAAAATACATACAAAAGTGGAGGACACTTCTCTCTAAGCAGCTTCCTGCTCGAGTTTTGCAGGTTTGCAAATTCACACAGTTTAATGTTATGCAAACTCTGATGCAGGTTCTAGCAAAATTTCAGTTGCAAAATTGGTGGTGTGTTTCCCACCTCAATAACATTGAGTAGTTTTTACATTACTTACAGTGGCTGCTGCCGGCTGACCAAAAACTTCTAATATACCGTAATTTCCCGAATATAACGCGCACTTTTTTCCCCCAAAATCAACTTGTAAACTCATGGTGCGCATTATAAACGGGTACATGGATGGAGACAGAAATATATATGTATTACATATATATATAAACCGATTTTTTTTCATTGACACGGCCATGTTGTGTTGAAGAAACGTATGCGGCGACCCGTTGCCGACCATTACGGTATGTGACGTCACCGTTTTGTTTCGGTAATACTTCACTCTAATCGGCCACATGATTTCGTCTGTGTTAAATTCTGCTTTTTTCACTCTTCATAAAGCACAGAATTTAGTTTCTTAAACTCATTTGAGTCGACGTTTATTGCAGCTCCGCAATTCGGACCATAACAAATGTAAGGACACACACTTCCTATGTCCGTCAACTATATCGGTCCCTCGGGAAACTCAAACCCAAATAACAATAGTTCCTTTTGTTACTGTCGAGTTGACAGCTATGAGCTCTCACGGATTTCCGACTTACGTTCTCACTTTCATTTTACCGTATCAATCCATGGAAGAAACATTTATTCATCATGAGGAAACGAGCAAGTTATACAGCAGCCTTTAAAAGAAAAGTCACATCTGTTTTGTTTTCTCCTAGATTCTGGTAAGTTGGAGAAGTTGTCAAATCATATTATTACCGTAAATATTGTCAGTTTACGGTAATGTTTTGAACTACCAATGTGCTATGCTTGTGCTGTGTTTCACCAGTCAGTAAAATGACATCTCTGTATCTGTACACAAGCTCTGTTTTCTTCTCAAATTAGGGTGCGCGTTATAAACGGGTACAATAATTTCCCCTAGATTTTACAAGTAAATTTGGGGTGCGCATTATACACGGGTGCGCCTTATATTCGGGAAATTACGGTACCTCCTCTTTGAAGGGGGTGGATGAGGCGGCATGTTGGCGACATGTTGTATTTTTGTCAGGTCAGTGCGTGTGTGTGTGATCAAGTCATCAGCCAATCAAACGTGAGTTTGTGGGGGGGGAAACGGACCAGCACATTCAGCAAGTGAAAAAGGCGTAAATATAAGTCTGAACATAATGAAAATAATTCACTTAATAATGGTAGGGTCAGTTGTATCCTTACAACATATGGGAAGGCAATCTAAATTATCTACCGTATAGAACTGAACTGAAAGTTGCTTAAAAGTTGGTGGGGACAATTTGACCATCCTGAAAAGTTGGTAATGTTATGTCCCTACCGTCCCTATGCAAACCTACGCCCTTGGCAGGCATCTATAATCAGAAAACACAGCCTTTATAGAGCAAGTGACTATTTTTCGCCATTTTTACAAGCAATTTTTCCAAATCAAAAGGAAGTTATCTGATATCATCAGGAAGTGACCACAAAATACCCCCAAAATCAACAGGAAGTTACCTGAAATGCCCCCAAATCAACAGGAAAGGACCTAAAATGCTCCCAAACTAACAGGAAATTCCTTAATATCAACAGGAAATGACCTGATATCAATAGGAAGTTACCCTGTAGTGATAAAGGCCGAAACACCCTATGACTCGTCGACCCTACAACCACACGTTTTTCTTAATTGTCTGCATCTTGAGAGATTAACAGTCTGAAATATCAACAAATCTTAGCTGCCTCTTACATTCCTAACCATAAAAAGGGACAAATTCTGCAGCAGGATGGTGCTCCGTCGCACACTTCAATCTCTACCTCAAAGTTCCTCAAAGCAAAAAAGATCAAGATCCTCCAGGACTGGCCAGCCCAGTCACCAGAAATGAAGAGGATGAAAGAGGAAGCATGGAAGACGAAACCCACGAATGTTGATGAACTCTGGGAGACATGCAAGACTGCTGTCTTTGATGTTCCTGATGACTTCATCAATAAATTGTATGAATCCTTGCCGAAGCCCATGGAAGTCATACAAAATATTAAATTTGGATCTCACAGAACCACTACTTAATTTGCTTATGTTATGTAACATATTTTTGTATTTGAAGTACATTTTTTGTTCAGTTTTCACACTACTTTCTGTAGGCGACAAAACTTTTGTCTTGCCAAAATTTGACCTTTATGTCTTCATTAAATAAATCTTTTTTCAGTGAAACAAATATATTTTTGTACATTCAACATCATTTGGGAGGGTCTTAGCTTTCATATGAGCCATTTCTGAGACCAATTGAATAATTAAAAGTCAGGTTATTAGCAATTATTCCAACAAAATGGATAAGCGACAAGACTTTTGTTAGGGACTGTATGGTATGTCAGGCAATGGTTGGGTTAACATTGTTTTATAGTTAATGAAATAATGTTGACAAATAGTTGATTTATGATTGACCGGGAAATATAATTGAAAAGTCAGTGAATTATAGATGAGCGGGTCATTTGCTCGAAAACATAACATTGAATCAGCGTTGTTCCAATATTATTAATAATCGAAATGACTTTTAGGTTTTGTAAGGATTTCAACCTTGAAACAACATTAATTGAGGGTGCAAAAGTGACGTTGATTCAACGACATAAGATCAACAGCGGAATGTTGAGCCAACATCTTTGCAATGTCGGTCTGCTGTCTGGGATGGTTAGTTAAATTAGTTGGCTGCCATTGTCATCTATTACTGTCTAATTTTCTGATGGTTTAGCTTGAGAAGAGGCTGATAGGTAGACATGAATTCTATGGTCTGTTTATTTATATATATTTTTTTTTAAAAAGTGAAAGGATGGTTTAAATATGTCAAATATAATTTAATAATAAACAATAATTAATTGGGACATTTTGTAGTGAAAAGTCTGACATTTGGAAAATGCTCCCAGGTGCTCTAATTGAGCTATAGTTGATAAAGCGTAAAGTTGGATTGGATTTAATCGGTCAATAAGAATGTAAAAATATGATTTAATTTGGGAGATTGGACATACAGTATTGGAAATTTGTCCTGGAGAAGGAACTTGTCTTGAATTCATTTGAACCTGTCAATGCGGAAATGACTACGTCATAGTTTTACTTTGAAAGCCTGCGTTTACTTCCGTCCATTTCCCGTCCAGGCAAACCAGCTAGCAAATGATGCCTTCGCAGGGGAATATTCCCACTCAGGGAGCCGATGTGGAGCAAGACGAGACACCGACGGGCGCGGATATGGATGCCGCTATTCTGCTGCTGGGAGCTGGGATGACGGCTGCCACACATCCGCTGCTTTATGTGAAGCTGCTAATACAGGTATTGTTAGCCGATGGAGCTACGCTAGCGAGCAGTCACGTGACTGGACCATGTGACCTCTAATTCCCTACAAAATATGACGTCCCGGGACATCGATGGCGCTCAGTGCTCGCCATTAATTTTAATGAAAAAATACATTAAAAAATACAAACAGACACTGTTAGAGCGGCGGGGGGTGCTATAAAACGCGCATATAAATAAGAGAAAATATCAGCCAGGTGTACATGGAGCCAAACATTTCAAGTGTTCGTTCATTTGTTGCCATCCCCTTCCACTCCAAATGGATTAGACATCTTGCGCCTTAATGGCAGACAATGAGTTAAGCTGTGTACAGATAGTCCCTGGGTTATGAACGAGTTCCGTTTCTACGCTGGCAGCTTAACCCGAATTTCTGCGAAAGTCTGAATTAACCTTTGAAGTACCCCTACAGAATAACTATCCAAAAAGTCCAAAAGTATTGTATTTATAGTAACTAATTTGCTCCCAAAAACGTACAAATACGTTCTGTTTTTAATTGTTTCAGTGTCCCAAAGACGTATTTATACATCTTTTACGTTTTTTTTCATAAGAGACATCTCTGGGGAGCTCCAAAGCACAAAGCTGAAAATCCATTTTAAAGCAATAAAACTGGCCACTGGAGGGCAGTAGCGCATTTGGTAAGACCCGCAACCCGATTCAACGGCAACGAACGGCCAGGCCACACGGCCGGGGCGCCGGCGGAAGGATGTCAGGCGCCGGACAACCAAGCAGAACAACCGAGAGGATGCCAGGCGCTGTAAGACCTTGCAGAACGACCGGGACCACCAGTGCAACAGACAATGTCGTTGAGTCCGTGCTGCTCGCCGAGCAGACCCCGCAGAGACAAAAAAAAAAAAAAAAATTCATCTTTATGAGACAGGCAGCGATGAGGGAAAAGTTAGCCCGGCTGTCGCGGCCACAGCAGCGTCATCTCAGTTATGTGTAAATAAATTGTTACTTTGCTATCAAAAGCTCTATTTTTCTTGTTGTTTATGTTATTTTGTAAAAGGAAAACATTATTCAGATGTTTGGGATGTAACTAAAGCAAAAAATAGCTGTGTTAAAGTCAAAGATGTTTGAAATGTATGCTTTTACAAAAAGCTCAATTTCTCTTTTTTTCATCAGAAATTGGAAAATTGCTCAAACTAAGCTATTTTCTAATGCTGATTTCTAAAGAATGGAAAAAGATATTAACTTATTTTTTTCCTGCTGAAAGAAGAGAGTCTACTCTTTCATTTGGTGGGTTCCGTGTTTATATAGCAATAGAACAGAATTTTCTGTGGGCTTTACAAAATCAGTCAAAATCCAGTAAAACATCCGGGAGCGAAGAGGGTTGCACCGCTGAAAATGGCGGAATAGGAATAGGAGTGAATGAGTTAATGATGGTGAATACAATGCCCTCTGGTGGCAGCGTTAGGTCTGGCTGGACTGTCGCCTTGTATCACCAAAGTCTGAGTTATGCTCCTGCGTTGCGGTGATGGCGAATTTACTATGGCGTCAATGAGCATTCGATAGTTCTGCGATGAGGGAACGTGTTGCTCTGTAATTCACCGCCAAGCCACTAGAGGGGTGTGGCGTTGTGTTTGTACGGTTTTGGGGCACGCTTGTCGACTTCCTCTAGTTTAATGGAGAAAAAATAAATAAAGAATGCAATATGGAATGGTTGAATGTGGATCTTCAGCTCATCAACATTAAATAAATGTTGATCATACAAATGTTGAGGCGCAGGCGACGTAGAAGACAGTTTCGAGGCGCTCTGTCCGACTTTTGATACCGCGCAGAGTTCTAGCCTCGGGTGGAAACCAGCAAGCTGTGGAGGCTCCTTTCAAACTGGCGTCGGTTTTTGCGTCCAGCGTTTTGTCCGAGGTCTGCAAAGCCTTCTAGCCCGATTTGTTTGCCTTGTCCTACAACCAGCCAGCGGGAAGCCATAGCAGATTTCTGGCGGCTATGGAACCTCCCAAACTGCACTGGAAGCCTTGATGTTAACATTATCATAAAAGCACTGAGGTACTCTCAATCATTGATGATGTACCGCGTGTGAACTGTCTGTTGTTGAAAATTAAACATCAAAACAACTCTTTTGACACCAAACCTGTGCTTTATTCTTCATATACTTGAAGTGTGACACGTAAGTCCCAGACTCACAGTAAACATATGTACACAATAACTGATGAAGTGCACCAACCAAAAATACAACATAAAGTGATAAAAAGCTGGCAGTTTTTGGCCGACTGGGTCACCGCTCTGTGTGACCGTTCGATTCCGAACACACACATACTTGTCTCGGTGGTTCTTCCATTTTTTAATTCAATCGCTGGATGACCTCCAGCCCCGTATTTTTAGCAGTCTCCTCCAACAAATTGTTTGCCATTTGGCAATCTTCATAACGTCTTGACAAGACATTATAGAAGTTGTCGTATTTGCTCTTTGTTGATACTTTTCGTTGTCTTTGGCCATGTTTGACAATGGCGGTGATTTCGCACTGAACCGGAAACAACAGGCTGAACTCTGAGCGGACCAATCACAGTCCGAAGTCACAAAATTCTGGAAGTGCACGTCAGGCTACGGCGGAGGGTCTTCCTTGACGGCGCGGATCTGACGCGGAAGCATAACTCTACCTTAAGAAGCAGACTCGGACGTCTGACATGGATAAAGGATACAGTGGGGAGAACAAGTATTTGATACACTGCCGATTTTGCTGGTTTTCCCACTTGCAAAGCATGTAGAGGTCTGTAATTTGTATAATAAGTCCTCTTCACCTGTGAGGGACGGAATCTAATACAAAAAAACAGAAAATCACGTTGTATGATTTTTAAATAATAAATTTGCATTTAATTGCATGAAATAAGTATTTGATACATCACAAAAATCGAACTTAATATTTGGTACAGAAACCTTTGTTTGCTATTACAGATACCAAACGTTTCCTGTAGTCCTTGACAAGGTTTGAACACACTCCTGCAGCAGGGATTTTGGCCCACTCCTCCATGCAGATCTTCTCCAGATCCTTCAGGATTCGGGGCTGCTGCCGGGCTACACGGACTTTCAGCTCCCTCCATAGATTCTCTATCGGGTTCAGATCGGTGACTGGCTAGGCCACTCCAGGACCTTAAGATGCTTCTTACAGAGGCACTCTTTAGTTGCCTTGGCTGTGTGCTTTGGGTTGTTATCATGCTGGAAGACCCAGCCGCGACCCATCTTCAGGGCTCTCACTGAAGGAAGGAGGTTGTCAGCCAAGATCTGGCGATACATAGCCCCATCCATCCTCCCCTCAATACAGTCCAGTCGTCCTGTACCCTTGGCAAAGAAGCAGCCCCAAAAAATGAGGTTTCCTCCTCCATGCTTCACGGTTGGGATGGTGTTCTTGGGGTTGTACTCATCCTTCTTTTTCCTCCAAACACGACGAGCCGAGTTTGGACCAAAAAGTTCAATTTTGTTCTCATCCGACCACATGACCTTCTCCCATTGCTCCTCTGGATCATCCAGATGGTCAGTGGCAAAATTCAGACGTGTCTGGACATGCACTGGTTTCAGCAGCGGGACCTTGCGTGCGCTGTAGGATTTTAATCCATGACGGCGTAATGTGTTTCCGATGGTTTTCTTCGAGACTGTGGTTCCAGCTCTCTTCAGGTCATTGACCAGGTCCTGCCGTGTAGTTCTGGGCTGATCCCTCACCTTCCTCATGATCAGTGATGCCCCACGAGGTGAGATCTTGCATGGAGCCCCAGAACGAGGCAGATTGACCGTCAACTTGAACTTCCATTTTCTAATAATCGCCCCAACAGTTGTTACCTTCTCACCAAGCTGCTTGCCTATTTTCCTGTAGCGCATCCCAGCCTTGTGCAAGTCTATTATTTTATCCCCGATGTCCTTACACAGCTCTTTGGTCTTGGCCATTGTGGAGAAGTTGGAGTTTGTTTGTTTGAGCATGTGAACAGGTGTCTTTTATACAGGTAACAAGTTCAAACAGGTGCAGTTACTTCCGGTAATGAGTGGAGAACAGGAGGGGTTCTTAAAAAAGAACTAAGAGCCGAAATATTTACTAGTTGGTAATGTATCAAATACTTATTTCATGCAGTTGAATACAAATGTATCATTTAAAAATTATACAATGTGATTTTCTGGATTTTTGTATTAGATTCCGTCCCTCACAGTTGCAGAGAACTTATGATACAAATTACAGACCTCTACATGGCTTGCAAGTGGGAAAACCAGCAAAATCGGCAGTGTATCAAATACTTGTTCTCCCCACTGTAGGTGCTGTAAGTCGTTTCAGCTAATATATGTTTGTGTATGCATTTGTAATTAAGTTTACAGCTACAGTTTGTGGAGGTACGTGTGAGTGATTTGCTATGAGAATTGCAAACACGTGACCATTCGTAGGGTTTAAGATAGCGGACTTTTGTTAGGCAAATTAGGCCAATTTAATCTACTAAATTTACATATTGATCAGACTAGACGGACGTTCGAACACCAATTGTTTCGTGTCAAGCTTTTTATTATTAAAATGCGTGTCGTTTTGAACATAAGTGTACATGTGTGTTGCAGCTTTACAAATTGTCAAAAGTAGAGGAAGTAAAAAGCTTCCAAAAGTACAATTCCATTGTTTGCTGTCTGTAAAGCTGAATGACCTAACGTTTAGTGAGGACAGAACATGTCATGTTAATAATGTTTAAAAAAATAAATAAAAAGAGATACTGTGAGGTACAAGAAGGTACTGTTTATGCGACTAAAAAAAGAACAAAAAATGACTGGAGACAAAATGGCAGACGAGACTCCAGCATCTTAAAGTCGAAATCGCGTAAGTCGAGTACGTCGTAACCCGGGGACTACCTGTTGTGTATGACCAGCAGTGTTGGGAATAACGCCGTTATAAATAACGCCGTTACATAACAGCGTTATTTTTTCAGTAGCGGGGGAAATCTAACTAATTATTTTTTCCGCTGTTACAACGCCGTTACCGTTACTGACGGTCAGAAGCGGTGCGTTACTTACTCTGAATAAATTGAAGAAACTACCAGCCGTAGCGAGTCTACTCTGCTGTTTGTCATCCAAGACTTGGGGTGCGTTCAGGTTGGAGAATAGTGCACATACTTCGGTAACACTTTATAATAACTATCCGTTTTACTAGTTAATAGATCATTAGTAAACTGTTGATAAATGATTTATTGTTGATTTGTGAAGTATTTGTTAACAGTTTGTTAAGCATTTACAGGGTGTTCCAATATGGTTGACCCCATTGTAAATGCCCATGCTAGTTGATGGATCTTAATAAAACTATTATACACTTTATGTTGAAGGTCATAAGTTTTATTGGTTAAATATACAAAGAAAAGTACAACTATTTGTTGGTTCTATGGCAGATTTTCATAAATGTGTAACATGAGCGCTGCCTGCAAAATGCCATATCAAAATGCCTTTTCTTTTGACGTGAACGGCATTTCTTAACCTGAAAAGATAGAAATGTCAAACGTTACACACAAAAACTTGAAACGTTTCTACACAAACTGTGTTTCAGGTTAAGAACACCCTGTAAATGCTTAACAAACTGTTAACAAATACTTCACAAATCAACAATAAATCATTTATCAACAGTTTACTAATGATCTATTAACTAGTAAAACGGATAGTTATTATAAAGTGTTACCCATACTTCTTATGACTCCAGGCTGTTTGTCCCAGCTCATTCAATTAGACAATGCTTTCCAAAGCTTGCTAACGTTTCTGTGTTTGCTACACCTAAATGCTAGCCTTGTTCCCATCCCCCACGTTCAACCAGCAAGAATGCTGCTTCCATCTTGAGGACGGCAGCCGCTTTGAGGGTGACTGGAGGAGTAGGGGGACGAGGCTACCTGAATGCACCCCCTGGATAGATGTGATGGAAGTGATTGTGATTGGCTGAGGGTTAGAGTCATGTGTCATGGTAAGCCAATCAGAGCCGGTGTTTTCACACACAAACCGGAACGGGGCGTGCGGCAAACGCACACACGCAAAACAGATGCAGAGGGATATGATGGCAGAGCATTCAGAGAAAAATATGTCCTTTACGAGGTGGAGATATAAACACTATTTCAAGTTGGTCGAAATTAAAGGAAAGAATGTGCATGTAAAGTGTAATTTATGTCCCGGGGCAAAGCTTTTGTCGACATCTGTGCTAAGCAATTCAAATCTTTTGAAGCACCAAACAGCTACACACGCTACCACAAAGCTAGCGGCGAAAAATCTTACTGTTTATTTTTGTTGCATTTCAAGTATAGAATAAATCTGTTGCTGGTGAGGTGCAATAAATATTACAAGGGTTTATAACACAACTACCTGTCTGTTCTTCTCTATTCAACTGACTGGAATACTGCTCAGAAAATTTCAGATTCTTTGACATACAACAACTTCTTTTTAAAGTAACGGAAATAGTTACTTTGCCTGGTAACTAGTTACTTTTACTATAGAGTAATTCAGTTACTAACTCAGCTACTTTTTGGAAGAAGTAGTGAGTAACTATACCTAATTACTTTTTTAAAGTAACGTGCCCAACACTGATGACAAGGCCATGAAATCAATTACTTAACAGTCAAGTGTGGATGCAGTAATTTGGTATTAGAAGGAAAAAAAAAACACTAATTGTGTATTTTTTCCAAAAAGCGTGGTATCCGTACAGTGTTGATATCAACTGAATCGGTATCAGGAGCCATAAAATTGGATCAATGCACACTAGTCTCGTGTCAACAAACAAGCCAAAGCAAGTCGAACCAATTCATTTTCTTTCATTTTCTCTGAAGGTGGGGCACGAACCTCTTCCACCAACTGTAGGCACAACTATGTTTGGAAGTAGAGTGTTATACCTGCCTGGCTTCTTCTCCTATGGTGAGTTGTACTTCAGCAGTATGGTAAGTACCGGTAGGCATTTGCCGGTATGAGATTTTGACGGTATGATAACCTTGAGCAAATATACCGCGGATTCAGTATTGCAATTATAGCTCAAAAATCTACAGCAGATAGAATAGCGTCACTGACAGACACAGCAACAACCACTTCTCAATGCCACTTCTGGCTGCATTTTTGGGACATGAAAAATAGCGAAAACCGTACCACGGTATGGCGGAAAATTTTAGTGGTTTTGAAATCGTGACGTTTTCATACCACGGCAAACCTTGAAACCGGTGTTTGGTCCATGCCTAATGGTAAGTTGATTTCTCAACCATGTTGTTTGCAGCACGCCACATTGTTCAGGTGGATGGAAAGAGGGGACTCTTCCGTGGCCTGTCACCACGTATCGCATCTATTGCAATCTCCACTGTAATCAGGACCAAAACTAAAAAGGTTAAGGAGGACTTGATCTCTTGTCAGTTTAACTGAAAGAAGTCGCAAACTTCCAATTGTCCATTGTCTTCTCTTTGTCCTTTTTAAGACTGCGGAGCTTGTATCCAAGAAAGACAACACACAAACTCCTCTGAGGAAACTAATGAAAGAGGTGAGTAAATTTATGTCTTTGCTAATACTTGCCTGCGATTAGTCGTCTTATCGGCAACATACAGTTGTGGTCAAAAGTTTACATACACTTGTGAAGAACATAATGTCATGGCTCTCTTGAGTTTCCAGTTATTTGTACAACTCTGATTTTTCTCCGATAGAGTGATTGGAACAGATACTTCTTTGTCACAAAAAACGTTCATGAAGTTTGGTTCTTTTATGACTTTATTATGGGTTAGCAGAAAAAGTGATCAAATCTGCTGGGTCAAAAATATACATACAGCAACACGAATTAGCAATTTCTTGTGAGTGATTATTGACTTGAACAATTATTGACTTGAACAAGTCAGGAAAGTCACTTTGAGCCATTTCAAAGCAGCTGCAGGTCCCAAGAGCAACAGTGCAAACAATTGTTTGTAAGTATAAAGTGCATGGCCCTGTTTTGTCACTGCCACGATCAGGATGAAAACGCAAGCTATCACCTGCTGCTGAGAGAAAATTGGTCAGGAGGGTGAAGATTCAACCGAGAATCACCAAAAAGCAGATCTGCCAAGAATTAGAAGCTGCTAGAACACAGGTGTCACTGTCTACAGTCAAGTGTGTTTTGCATCTCCATGGACTGAGAGGCTGCCGTGCAAGAAGGAAGCCCTTGCTCCAAAAGCGGCACCTTAAGGCTCGACTGAAGTTTGCTGCTGATCGCATGGACAAAGATAAGACCTTCTGGAGGAAAGTTCTGTGGTCAGACGAAACAAAAATCGAACTGTTTGGCCACAATGCCCAGCAATATGTTTGGAGGAAAAAAGGTGAGGCCTTTAACCCCAAGTACACCATGCCTACCGTCAAGCACGGTGGTGGTAGTATTATGCTGTGGGGCTGTTTTGCTACCAATGGAACTGGTGCTTTACAGAGAGTAAATGGGAAAATGAAGAAGGAGGATTACCTTCAAATTCTTCAAGATAACCTAACGTCATCAGCCCGAAGATTAGGTCTTGGGCGCAGTTGGGTGTTCCAACAGGACAATGACCCCAAACACACATCAAAAGTGGTAATGGAATGGCTAAATCAGGCTAGAATTAAGGTTTTCGAATGGCCTTCCCAAAGTCCCCATTGAGAACTTGTGGACAATGCTGAAGAAACAAGTCCATGTCAGAAAGCCATCAAATTTAACTGAACTGCCCCAATTCTGTCAAGAGGAGTGGTCAAAGATTCAACCAGAAGCTTGCCAGAAGCTTGTGGATGGCTACCAAAAGCGCCTAATTGAAGTGAAAATGGCCAAGGGACATGTTACCAAATATTAGCGCTGCTGTATGTATATTTTTGACCCAGCAGATTTGATCACTTTTTTCTGTTCACCCATAATAAAGTCATAAAAGAACCAAACTTCATGAATGTTTTTTGTGACAAAGAAATATCTGTTCCAATCACTCTATCAGAGAAAAATCAGAGTTGTAGAAAAAACTGGAAACTCAAGAGAGCCATGACATTATGTTCTTCACAAGTGTATGTAAACTTTTGACCACAACTGTACATCTGGTCATTGATTTTTATATCATAGTCTTCATAATGTATTCGCTATTCACTGCATTCGCTATTCACTGCATCATGCCAAGGGGCCAGCCGGCCGGCCGGTCCCACGCTCCGCTTCATTTATTAGCAGTCGGTCACGTGCAGCAATCTCTCGCCGGATTTAAGTTGAAAAAGTACTGCATTCAAACAGGAAGGATTGTCTCAGGAGTCATTTGTTCGAGGATTCAAGGTAATTATAATTTTTTTCGTGCCACACAAGCATTTTGAAACATTGTGACCAAAAAAAAACAATGGGAGAAATTAGCCGCTAAAGCATTGGGATTATACTTCACAATATTTACGTAAAATAACCAGCACCTCCGCGACCCTCATGAGGAATAAGCGGCATGGAAAATGAATGAATGAATGAATGAACTGCTAACTGCCCAAGAATCGAGACTGTTTTACGTCCATATCTACAAAGAATTCAGGGATTTAAGCATTTATTCACAAGAATTTTCAACGCAAAAAGTTCTTTGTTGTACTAAGAGGGCCGCCACAGTGACTTTTTTAAAAGACTATCAGCACATTCGACATATTTACGTAAAATAAAAGCTAACTGCCCGTTTTTTTGTTGTTGTTGTTGCTTTTTTATCAAGAATCGAGACTGTTTTATGTCCGTATCTATAAAGAATTCAGGGATTTAAGCATTTATTCACAAGAATTTTCAACGGAAAAAGCTCTTCGTTTACATATGGCTGCCGCTAATTTGCTTACTAAATAGCATCATAGTTCACAATATTTATGTAAAATAAATGCTAACTGCACGCTTTTTTTTTTTTTGCTTTTAACCATGAATCAAGACTGTTTTACATCCATATATAAGGAATATATATATATATAGATATATATATTAGGGCTGTCAAAATTATCGCGTTAACGGGCGTTAATTAATTTTTTAAATTAATCCCGTTAAAAGATTTGACGCAATTAACGCACTTGGCCCAGCTCAGACAGATTTAAATGACAGAGGAGTGAAAGGCCCACTTGTTAATTGTGTTTTGCGGAGTTTTGCTGCCCTCTGCTGGCGCTTGGGTGCGACTGATTTTATTGTGTAAGTAATTATTGCCATCAAAAATGGCGGGCTACAAGTTTATTTTTGATTGAAAATTTTACAAATTTTATTAAAACGAAAACATTAAGAGGGGTTTTAATATAAAATTCCTATGACTTGTACTAACATTTTTCATAAAGAACTACAAGTCTTTCTATCCATGGATCACTTTAACAGAATGTTAATAATGTTAATGCCATCTTGTTGATTTATTGTTATAATAAACAAATACAGTCCTTAAGTACCGCATGCTGAATATATATATATATCCATCTTGCGTCTTTCCATTCCAACAATAATTTACAGAAAAATATGGCATATTATATAGATGGTTTGAATTCCGATTAATTGCGATTAATTACGATTAATTAATTTTTAAGCTGTAATTAACTCGATTAAAAATTTTAATCGTTTGACAGCCCTAATATATATATATATATATAAGGAATTTAGGGATTTAAGCATTTATTCACTTTAATTCAATTTTCAACAGAAAAAGCTCTTCGTGTTTCCACTTGGTCAGCTTCGACGGAGATAGGCCCCCTATGGATCGGCTCCGCGCCCCGTGTGCCATCGATACATTTTGAAGTCTATGGTTATATTATTCTCAATGTTTTCCATCGCCAAAGCAGATATCTAATTTTGGTTTGTTCTAGAGATAATTATCTGCTTAGATTATATATTCTTCTTTTTTCCTATCATTTCTTTTTCTTTTAATATATTATTTAAACGTAAATAGAATAAAAATATAAGATAAATTTCCTTTTGTTTTTTTTATTGGAACATTAAAAAAAGTGCTAAAATCAAATGTTTATCAATTTCTTTACAGAATATATTTACTGTTTTTTACCTTTTTGTCTGTTTAAGTAAACATAGATTATTTACATTTTCTCTTTAATAATAAAGAAAACAATTACAGATTAAAAAAAAGATCATTTAAAAAGTAATCATGAACAGATTTGAACTCATTCATACAGAACTCCTAAAGGAATATCGACAGAAATAAAAGAAATTTAAACAATTTGGTGCGCACTATGTGGTGCGCACTAGAAACTATCTGGTGCGAACCAGATTGTTTCTTGTGTGTTCTGAGAGAATGTAATGGTGACGATGTGCAGGTAATGCAGTAATATAATATATAATATACTGTAGCTGAGTCCAAGATTGAAATAAAGCTTGACTAAATCCTGCATTATAATTTTTAGCGCGTCAAAACTGCTGGTGTCCGATGTGCGCTTGCAGTTTGTGGCCTATAAAAGGGAACTTTCTGGTGCGCACCAGATTGTTGCTAGTGCGCACCACTTACTATCTGGTGCACACCACAGTGTTTCTAGTGCGCACCACATACTATCTGGTCCATTTTTTAAAACAGATACCGATATTGACAACTTTTGCTCCTCAAGGCCGATACCGATACGATAACCGATAATATACAGTGGGGCAAATAAGTATTTAGTCAACCACTAATTGTGCAAGTTCTCCCACTTGAAAATATTAGAGAGGCCTGTAATTGTCAACATGGGTAAACCTCAGCCATGAGAGGCAGAATGTGGGGAAAAAAACCCAGAAAATCACAATGTTTGATTTTTAAATAATTTATTTGCAAATCATGGTGGAAAATAAGTATTAGGTCAATACCAAAAGTTCATCTCAATACTTTGTTATGTACCCTTTGTTGGCAATACCAGAGGCCAAACGTTTTCTTTAACTCTTCACAAGCTTTTCACACACTGTTGCTGGTATTTTGGCCCATACCTCCATGCAGATCTCCTCTAGAGCAGTGATGTTTTGGGGCTGTCATTGGGCAACACGGACTTTCAACTCCTTCCTCAGCCCGTGGCATCAAAATGATAACAAGAACGGTGAGCAAAAATCCCAGAACTACACGAGGGGACTTAGTATATGACCTACAGAGAGCTGGGACCACAATAACGAAGGCTACTATCAGTAATACAATGTGCCGCCAGGGACTCAAATCCTGCACTGCCAGACGTGTCCCCCAGCTGAAGAAAGTACACGTCCAGGCCCGCCTGCGGTTTGCTAGAGAGCATTTGGATGATCCAGAAGAGGACTGGAAGAATGTGTTATGGTAAGATGAAACCAAAAAAGAACTTTTTGGTAGAAACACAGGTTCTCGTGTTTGGAGGAAAAAGAATACTGAATTGCACCATACCCACTGTGAAGCATGGGGGTGAAAACATCATGCTTTGGGGCTGTTTTTCTGCATAGGGACCAGGACGACTGATCTGTGTAAAGGAAAGAATGAATGGGGCCATGTATCGAGAGATGTTGAGTGAAAATCTCCTTCCATCAGCAAGGGCGTTGAAGATGAGGCGTGGCTGGGTCTTTCAGCATTACAATGATCCCAAACACACAGCCAGGGCAACGAATGAGTGGCTTCGTAAGAAGCATTTCAAGGTCCTGAAGTGGCCTAGCCAGTCTCCAGATCTCAACCTCATACAAAATCTGTGGAGGGAGTTGAATGTCCGTGTTGCCCAACGACAGCCTCAAAACATCACTGCTCTAGCGGAGATTTGCATGGAGGAATGGGCCAAAATACCAGCAACCGTGTGTGAAAAGCTTGTGAAGAGTTACAGAAAACGTTTGGCCTCCGTTATTGCCAACAAAGGGTACATAACAAAGTATTGAGATGAACTTTTGGTATTGACCAAATACTTATATTTCCACCATGATTTGCAAATAAATTCTTTAAAAATCAAACAATGTGAATTTCTGGTTTTTTTTCCCCCCACATTCTGTCTCTCATGGTTGAGGTTGACCCATGTTGACAATTACAGGCCTCTCTAATATCTTCAAGTGGGAGAACTTGCACAAATAGTGGTTGACTGAATACTTACTTGCCCCACTGTATATAGAATTTTTAAATGTATATTAAGTTTTATTAACTTGTGTTTCTGAACACCTGTAGGTCAAAAATACCAGTGGTGGATTTAGCATAGATTTGCCTTTGACCTCACCAGAATTTTCATGTTGACATGAACGTTATTGTAATGAACAAAACAAAGACGAGTTTTGACTTCAAATAAAGTGCCCATACTTAGTTTTTTCGAATAAATATAATTTGAGTCAATCACAATCAATCAGTCAATATCATTGACAATGTGTTCCCCTGAAAAATGAGCACTGAACTAAAACATAAACCCAACAGGTATTGTGCTTTGTCAGGAGAAACATTTGGTGTAACAGGAGAGGAGGCTTTTGCGGTCTTGGTCCATGAAACAACTTTCTTAACCTTGCAATTATAGGACAGCAAGCCTATCAATAACCAAAAGGCCTCTCAAGAACTTGTAAACATAACACTGTTAAGTGCAAACATTTGCTAATTGCCATAGTAAGGTTTATCACTCAGTAAATACGGCCTCTAGAACTGTAACAAAATTTTGCATACTGGGAAAACAGGAGTGGAAACAAACACACACATCCCAATCCACTGACACCATCCCAAAAATATTACCGTATTTTTTGGACAATAAATCGCACCTGAGTATAAGTCGCACCAGCCATAAAATGCCCAAACGAAGAGGAAAAAAAACAAATAAGTCGCACCGGCGTATAAGTCGCATTTTTGGAAAATTTACATGATAAAATCCAACACATAGAACAGATCTTTCATCTTGAAAGGCAATTTAAAATAAAAATACAATAGAGAACAACATGCTGAATAAGTGTACAATATGATAATTAGTGCTGCAACGATTAATCGATTAACTCAAGTATTCGATTAGAAAAAAATATTCAAATGAAATTTTGTTGCTTCGAGTATTTGTTTAATTATAGTGGCGTTGTAATGGTTTATTTTGAAAGTGTTTACATTTAGTTTATTGATTAGGGTGGATACATTGCCCTCTGGTCTGCCTCATTTCACATGGCTGAATCCAACTGCCCCCTGTTAAGATCAACGTAAGCTAAGTTTTTGTTTGGGCTAATGTTTTTTAATGCATTCGTAATTTAGTTTATATGTATATATAGCCGTTTTTTGTGGAAATATGAGTCAGAACCATTTGTTACAACCATTGGAAAAAAATGTTAGCATTTTATAGCATTTAAGCTAGCGGACTTTTGCTATGTAAGTTAGCCAATTGTTCTTTTGTTGTACGTAGATTCTCATTTATTAATTTTTTTATACCGTATGAGGCTCAGTTTAGGCATTTTTTTTTTTCATGTTCCTTATCCGATTACTCGATTATTCGAACTAACTGGTTCATCGATTAATCGACTACTAAAATAATCGGTAGCTGCAGCCCTAATGATAATGTTACATGATGCATGAACAACAAAATGCGAACGTGGCCGGTATGTTAACGTAACATAGCTATTAAGAGTTTTTTTTTCAAATAACTATAGCGTAAAGAACATGCTAAAAAGTTTACCATACCATCAGTGTCACTCCAAAACACCAAAATAACGTGAAAATGATATAATAATGTGTTAATAATTTCACACATAAGTCGCTCTAGTGTATAAGTCGCATCCCCAGCCAAACTATGGGAAAAAAAAAAACCTGCGACTTATCGTCCGAAAAATACGGTATATATTATCGGGCCGATAAATAATGTTAGTAGATTTATTGGGATGACGTCATAATTCCTATTATCTCATTCATTTTATCACAGCGCAGTACTTTATTCGTATGTAAATAAATTGGTTGAATTATGAAATTTACCTCCGTTTCATCTTTGTTGCGACTTGTTTTACCACAACTTTAGTGAAAAGTGTCCTCTTCATTCTGTTTGTGTTGTTTAGACCTCTCACGAGATGCTCATCCAGTGCCTGTCCAGAATAGCAACTCATCCTTTTCACGGTAAGACAGAATGACAAATTAAATAAAAAATGGTTGTGTATTGCCAGTTCTCTCATGATAAAGTATACTTCATATAAGTCATTGTTTACACTGTTTTCTTTGCATTTCTCACTGTGGTTTTAGGAGGTTTGCGCACCACAAAGAAAAAAAAAAATTCTTCCATCACTCTTGGTTTTTATTGGATTGTGAAAAAGATCAACCTCTTGTTGTCGTAGCTTTTTGCATCCAATAGACCCTACTCACCAACGTCACAGAATGACGTGTCGCTGTATATTGTCCGTCAGTGTTTATCCGTATTCTCAATGGTTTCAATTTGTCGTGCAATTTATCGTACAATTCGTGGAAGCCCCGGTGCTTTCAGACCCTGTAAACTCATTGGATGCGTTGCATAAAAGGCGTTATGTGGAAAAGCTTCAGTCTATCCATTCGCCAGATCCATATTTGATGCCTAAATCGATATTTTTCGACCCGCTGTCTTCGCCCTCTCTGCCTGACATCTGCAACCCTGATATCTACAACTATCTTGTCCACACAAAATCAGCCTATTCTCACGAAAGTTTAAAAACTTTAAGAGCAGCACTCTAAGCAACATTACCCTGTGTGACCCTTTACTTCCAATTTTCTAAAATGGTGACAATCAATAAAAAAAAAAGTTGACTGCGATGGCCGACGCTTCAAGGATAGGTGGATATTGGACTATTTCTTCAATAAAACACGCAACAACTTTGTCTGCCTCATTTGCAAAGAGACAGTCGCTGTTTTCAAAGAGTTCGATGTGACGCAATATTACCAAACAAGACACGCTGACATGTACGACAACATTACAGGGAAGATACGCAGCGAGAAATTATAGCAACTTGAAGCTAGTTTAATTTCACAGCAGCAGTATTTCGCAAGAGCCTGAGTGTCGAAAGAGAACGCCACAAAGACGAGATTGTTGAAATTATGAATTAAAAAAATTATAAAGCAAATGTGACACACAGAAGGGCTTGCTAAAATTTGTTTAAATATATTGTTCTATGTAAATCAGCCAAGGTAGCCCCCCACATTTTTACCACACCAAATCTGCCCCTCCTTTGCAAAAGGTTTGGACACACCTGTTTAACTTCTTTCACTTGGTACCAGCTAAATATTATTCAAAAAATAATGATGGTGGAAGAAATAAGCATCTTGAATTTGAAACTGTATGTTGTCGGCGATTAGCCTCGCAATGATCTTAATTGTGGTTGTCAGCCCCAAACCCTCTAAATATATATTAAATGCATCTTACCAGATATAAAATGACTACTACATAATCTGTAGTGATCGTTTGGTGCCCAGTTTTCTCGTCGAATTGCAGCAGTCCATCTCGCTCTCCTCTCCGGGTCTCTCGGAATACGGTAGAACTTCAAGTCTCTCCGTCTATCTTCTCTGTTATTGCAACCAACCGCCACACACGCCTTCACCATTTTGATTATTAATGTTAACGAGCAGAAAAACACGCCACAATAGGAGGAATTTACGTAGCAGTAATGCTTGAACCCGACGAGCTGACGGACAATATGGCGCGGAGGCGTGGTTGTGACGTCATATGAGTAGGGTCTATAGATGACGTTACGCTAAAGGGAATGTCACTTCATGGTCAACCAATATTGATCCATATACACTGCTGGCCAAAAGTGTTGGCACCCCTGCAATTCTGTCAGATATAATGCTCAATTTCTCCCAGAAATGTTTGCAATTACAAATGCTTTGGTTTTAATATCTTCATTTATTTTTTTGTAATGAAAAACATAAAAGAGAATGGAAAAAAATGAAAGCATTATCATTTTACACAAAACTTGAAAAATGGGCCGGACAAAAATATTGGCACCCTCACCAAAATCATGTGATGCTTCTCTAATAGTGTAATTAACAGCACCTGTTACTTACCTGTGGCAAATAGCAGGTGGTGGCAATACACAAAACACTTGAAGCCAGTTAAAATGGAATAAAGTTGACTCGACCTCTGTCCTGTGTCCTTGTGTGTACCACATTGAGCATGGAGAAATGAAAGAAGACCAAATAACTGAGGACCTGAGAAACAAAATTGTGAGGAAGCATGGGCAATCTCAAGGCTACAAGTCTATCTCCAAAGACCTGAATGTTCCTGTGTCTACCGTGCACAGTGTCATCAATAAGTGTAAAGCCCATTGCACTGTGACTAACCTCCCGAGATGTGGATGGAAAAGAAAAATTGATGAGAGATTTCAACGAAAGATGGTGCGGATGGTGGATAAAGAACCTCGACTAACATCCAAACAAATTCAAGCTGTCCTGCAGTCCAAGGGTACAACAGTGTCAACCCATACTATCCGTCGGCATCTGAATGAAAAGGGACTCTATGGTAGGATACCCAGGAAGACCCCACTTCTGACCCAGAGACATAAAAAAGCTAGGCTGGAGTTTGCCAAAACTTATCTGAGGAAGCCAAAAATGTTTTGGAAGAATGTTCTCTGGTCAGATGAGACAAAAGTAGAGCTTTTGGGTAAAAGGCATAAACATAGAGTTTACAGGAAAAAAAACGAGGCTTTCAAAGAAAAGAACACTGTCCCCACAGTCAAACATGGCGGAGGTTCTCTGATGTTTTGGGGTTGCTTTGCTGCCTCTAGCACTGGACTGCTTGACCGTGTGCATGGAATTATGAAGTCTGAAGACTACCAACAAATTTTGCAGTATAATGTAAGGTCAAGCGTGAGAAAGCTGAGTCTCCTTCGGAGGCCATGGGTCTTCCAGCAGGACAATGACCCAAAACACACTTCAAAAAGCACCAGAAAATGGTTTGAGAGAAAGCACTGGAGACTTCTAAAGTGGCCAGCAAAGAGTCCAGACCTGAATCCCATAGAACACCCGTGGAGAGATCTGAAAATGGCACTTTGGAGAAGGCATGCTTCAAATCTCAAGAGACCTGGAGCAGTTGGCCAAAGAAGAATGGTGTAAAATTCCAGCAGAGCATTTTAAGAAACTCACTGATGGATACTGGAAGTGGTTGTTCAGGTATTTCGTCTAAAGGTTGTGCTACCAAGTACTAGGCTGAGGGTGCTAATACTTTTGTCCGGCCCATTTATGGAGTTTTGTGTAAAATGATGATTTACAAAAAAATAAATAAATCTTTTTTATTTTTTCAAGAAAAATAAAATGAAGATATATCTAACAAAGTATTTGTAATTGCAATCATTTTTCTGGGAGAAATTGAGCATTATCTGACAGAATTCCAGGGGTGCCAATACTTTTGGCCAGCGGTGTATAAGGCACATCTGATTATCAGTCACACTGTGCTTTTGAGAAAATGGAAGGCTTTTAGGTGCGCCTTTTAGTGTGGAAAGTAAGGTGTAATATATATTTATAAATTTGTTTATTGAAGACTCTCCTTCTTCTGCCAGTTATGTCGGTGCGTTGTATGGCCCAGTTTGTTGGCAGAGAGGTGAAATACAGGTAGGACTTTCTTCATCTGCATTTTCATTTCACATGCTAACTAGAGGAGTTCCAAAATATCGATTATTACATGCATCGCGATTCAACACGTGACGATTCGATTACGATTCATAAAGGTTCAAAAACGATGATTTTCCCGCATAACTTTATGACAGCTGCTCGTAGCGGAACGAAATTCAAGACACGTCTGCCGCCCGGACACCTTTAACGGACGCACGCACGCACAACTTTTCAAAAGACTGGAAAATAAATTTGTGTTTGAGACAGGCAGGCAAAGGTCGCGTTTCTGTGCAACTGCACAGATATTTTTCAGAGCGAGAGGGGAAGAGAGAGAGAGAGAGAGTTGCGCATTGTCTTTCAGATGTCCAGCTGTAGTTTCAAGTAGGGTTGTTCCGATCATGTTTTTTTGCTCCCGATCCGATCCCGATCGTTTTAGTTTGAGTATCTGCCGATCCCGATATTTCCCGATCCGATTGCTTTTTTTTTTTTTTTGCTCCCGATTCAATTCCAATCATTCCCGATAATTTTTCCCGATCATATACATTTTGGCAATGCATTAAGAAAAAAAATGAATAAAACTCGGACGAATATATACATTCAACATACAGTACATAAGTACTGTATTTGTTTATTATGACAATAAATCCTCAAGATGGCATTTACATTATTAACATTCTTTCTGTGAGAGGGATCCACGGATAGAAAGACTTGTAATTCCTAAAGGATAAATGTGACTTTGTATAATGTGACTAAATATTGCCATCTAGTGTATTTGTAGAGCTTTCAGTAAATGATACTGCAGCCATTTAACTTCTGCCCAAATGCATGATGGGAAGTGCAACCATGACTGTGCATAGTGCTACCAATTGATATATCTTCTCTGCGTTGGGAAATAACATAGGGTGTTAAAAAAAAGATCAATTACTAACTTCCTTCCCCACATTGCTTCCCACGATATTTCTAATCGTAGGGAGAGGGATTGTAAGGCTTTAGCCAATTAAAAAAAAGGCTCCAAAGGCTGCCAAAATTCACTCTACTTATTTTACGCTACCTATTAGCTCTCTATATAGGTAAAACGGTGCCATTACAGATTGAACGCGACAATGCGTGAGTGGGTCGTGCAGCGCATGCATTAATTGCGTTAAATATTTTAACGTGATACATTTTAAAAAATATTAATTACTACCGTTATCGGGATAAATTTGATAACCTTACCTTAAGCCTAAACTAAAGACCCTGGTTGAGTGTTGCATATTATGTCTGTAACGTTAAATACAATTAGAAAACGATTTAATTAAAAAAAATATATATATTAAAAAAAGGCATGTCCGATATTTTTTTTGCCGATTCCGATACTTTGAAAATGAAGTGATCCCGATCGATCAGGACATCTCTAGTTTCAAGTCATGTCAATTGAAAAATGTCCAGAGCGTGTTGCTAAGACCTGTGTGCGTCTATAAGAGGTGAGTACACGAACCCTCTTGTACTGTTTAGCCTTTATTGTTGTTGTTTCTTAGGCGTTAATAGTTAGCGCCGAGCGCTAAGCTAATTAGCTAATTCGCTAACATGTATTTCATATGCAGAACATGTAAAACCATGATTAAGTACAGCGGTAACACTACAAACATGCGAAATAGTAAAGAAATCTGTGAAAACAAAGTATATTGGTTAAAAGAAGTCTTATGTCTAAAGACACTTTGTTTCCAGAAAATGTGGAATTCATTCCACCTGTGTAAAGTTTATTGTATTGTTGAGAGAAATAAGTACTCCCTTTAAAATGGTTAATGTTTTTGCACTTTCTTGTAAAAATAAATAAATAAAAAGGCAGCTTAAGGGCAGCTTTTTGTTGTGTGTGCATGTTTACATCGTTCCTGTCGAATCATTAGGATATTTTATATAAATAATGGGAAAAAATTGTTTGTTCACTTTATTAATTAGTAATGTACGATGCATTGATAATTGTGATAACCCTGATCATCGTCAATACCGTGATCATCGTTCAAGAATCGAATCGTAGCCCCCTGAATCGTAATCGAGTCGATTCGTGGGGTGCCTAAGATGGAACACCCCTAATGCCAACCTTGGCTAACATGTTGGTAAAATAATTAATTAGAAGGCATTAGGTGGATTAATGACGATTTCCCACTATATTCACAGTGGCATTCTCAGTAGTATCAGCAGGATTTTTAAAGAAGAAGGAGTCGCCGGATTCTACGTGTGAGAATTTTTTATTTGAAGATATTTAAGATAGTGGGCACTGCTAGCTAACAGCTTTTTTATTTTTTTTGGGGTGGTTGTGTGTGTGTCCGCAGTGGTTTAATGCCTCATGTGCTGGGCGAGGTCCTCTTCTTGTGGTGCTGCAACTTGCTGGCTCACTTAATAAACACCTACGCTGTAGATGACAGTGTAAGTTCTTTATTTTCTCTAACATCATTTATTCAAGATTGGCTTTTGTTCTGGGAAAAATATTAATGCAAGTTATTGTGACAAAGCTTATCTCAGCTCCTCAATTGATCTTAAAGTGGGTGTCTTTAGTAAAAGGGCACATGGGAGAGAGCATGTTGTTGTTTTATAACAATAATAGTAGAGGATGACATGTTGTCGTGCAGACTCACTGGGTTTAATAGCACCCGTGTGATCTAATGGAGCAGCATGGATATAGATGCCGCGAATGTTCATTCGCTGCCACCCTCCCACTTCAAATGGATTGGACGTCTAGAAGTGATAAACTCAAGGATGAAAAAGAGCCACATCGTCATCAGTGGCATGCAAATAGTTAACATATTTCATGAAAATAATATGAATTAATAATTCACTTTTGCGTTTTGGTTGTTTTTGCCTGCAGTTCAGCCAGGCATCGGCGGTGAGGAGTTACACAAAGTTTGTGATGGGCGTAAGTTCAACATTCCTACATGACAAAAAGTGGGTTTTGCGCCAAAAAAGTCTAAGTACTATTTTTGTTCTGTCTTCTAGTTTGCAGTGAGCATCTTAACATACCCGTTTATCTTGGTGGCTGATGTCATGGCGGTCAACAATTGTGGGTAAGTCATTTCATGGAAGCACTGGCTATTTAATTAGTCGTTCACGTGATGCTTAATTTTAATTTAATGTCTATAAAGCATTCCAAAACTTCTTCTATTAGGAAAAAGTGAGCAAGAAAAAATATAACAAATAACATCAACATTGTGTGAGACGTATTATACATGGGCGTAGGTTTGCATAGGGACGGTAAAGAAATGACACAACCAACTTTTCAGGATGCTCAAATTGTCCGCACCAATTTTTAAGCCACCTTATTTGCATTTTATAATGAGTTCAGTTATACAGGTAATTTAGATTGTCTTCCCATATGTTGTAAGCATAGAATTGAATTACTGTAATTTCATCATGTTCGGCTTACATTTACCCCTTTTCACTTGCTGAATGTGCCGATCCATTTTTTCCCCCTCCAACGCACCTTTGATTGGCTGATGACTAGACCCCCCCACCCCACACGAAGACTCACACAACCCCGACAGAAATAAATGTCAATTTGCAGCCTCGTCCCCCCCCTTTGAAGAGGAGGGGTATTAAAAGATTTTTTTCAGCCAGCAGCAGCCACTCTAAGTAATGTAAAAAGTAGGGCTGTCAAACGATTAAAAATTTTTAATCGAGTTAATTACAGCTTAAAAATTAATTAATCTTAATTAATCTTAATTAATCGCAATTCAAACCATCTATAAAATATGCCATATTTTTCTGTAAATTATATATATATTCTGTAAAAATAAATTGTTGGAATGGAAAGCTAAGACACAAGATGGATATATACATTCAACATACGGTATATAAGGACTGTCATGGGCATTTCACTCTACTGACATTTAAATCTGTCTATGCTATCCTCACTCGGAAGCGTCTACTTTTTCCAAAGCTAGACAGCTAGTGAACGACGCCTTAATAATCAGACTTCTTCCTTTTTCATCTGATTTATTAATAAAATGGCCTCAAACCATTGTTCTCTTTAGACCGAAACTACAAAAAAAAAAGTACACAAGCATTGCATTAGCAACAACGTTAGCTTAGCACGCTATACAGGTTCACTAAACATAAACAAAAAGCGTCTCATACAAAAAATATAACATTTCGCTTACTAACATAATATGTACATTCTTTACAACAACCATACTTACGGACAAATCTTGTCCAAGGATCATATGAGCACAACATTACAACGTAGGCGTCAGCCCTAGACGTCATGCAGCCATATTGAACTGGCAAGAAAGCAATAAACCATGTCGCAAAGCGACCACAAGAGTTCGCTGTTAGACAGCACAAACAACCTTGCTGTAAAACTTACCAAAAGGCAGAATACTGTCTGACATGGGACAGTGCGGGACATGTGCGTTAATTGCGTCAAATATTTTAACGTGATTAATTTAAAAAATTAATTACCGCGCGTTAACGCGATAATTATGAAAGCCGTAGTAAAAAGACATCATTGTTGTAGAGGTGGGGAACACTCCACTAATGTTGCTACTGGAAGTCCGATCTGCATCAGCGTTAGCATAACATTAAACTGTGTGGACTTGCTAATCTGTTAAACTCGAGTAGAAAACTGCTAAGAGAGAGGTGTCCTCCTGTATGTTTTCTACTGTTAATGTTAATTCAACTGTGCATTTATTTATTAAAATGTCTTTATTTCCTTCATCATTTATTTAAAAATATTTTTATTTGCAGCTATGCAGACATTTTTTTCTAAATCTCCCCCATCCCGTGCCTCCCTCCCAAAAAAAAAACCCACACAAAAACAACTGTAAATTCCCTTTATTATTTTGAAGAATGACTTACTCCCATGAAAATAACAATTTTAACTTTTTTCATTTTTACGTAGGAAACACATCTGCATATTCATGAGAAATCTAGCCCTGACCACCGTTCACCCAATCGGTTTTGTCTAATTAATGTCCCGTCCCAAGCAAAAAATGTACATGCAGGTTATGCTGTTATAGCGTCCCCACTAATGTTGAGACCAAACCTACGCCATTGTTTTCATGTCATTTTTAATGTACACACTAGAGCTGTGTGATACGTAAAAAACCTCTTATCACGATATGAGCCGTTTTATATAACGATACGCAACGATACAGTATAATACAAATTTTGATTACTTGGTAAAAAAGTATACAACACTCACTTTTTGGAATTGCCATTAAACCAGTGCTTCTCAATTATTTTCTGTTACGCCCCCCCCAAGGAAGACGTAAATATTTCGCGCCCCCCCAAACTCTGCCACCACTGTAAATAGTATCATTTGTCTATAATATTACTATTATAAGTATGCCTCTGCCTCACATTGTATCCTTTTTTTCTGTTAGAGAAAATAACAGAGATCAACTTATAAAGTATAACTTTATTAACATTGTTTTGTTTGTAACAGAAAAGACTTAACGCACATCAATTTGCCTGAACTAAAAAAAATAAAGTCACATCCAAACTGTAAAAATACACTCAAGGTACATTTTTTGACCATTTGATACTGAAAAATAAAATCAGTAAATAATAACAAATTCAAATTGATTAGAAACATTAACTCATGAGGACAATATGCCAAAAAAATGACCGAAAAAACAAAACTGAATAGGAAAAAAAAAAAAAAAGTGTCTTTGGACAGAAGGACTGTTTTTATTTTCGCTGCTCGCTGCTCACAGTATCACCTCCAGTTTGCAATGGTGTGGGGTTATTTTGCACTGAGCATGCTAACAGTGCTCACTGGTTTACTGATATAACACTGACAAAGCGGGATGATTGTTGGCAATATTCGGCACGTTTTCGCTAAAAAACAACCAAGCGGCTTTTCAATGAGATTGGGGTCTAATGTCTTTGAGTGCCGTCTTAATTGATTTGGCTTCCGGCTGTCTGCTATAATCATTTTTGGACACGGTAAACAGTGGTCTTTCCTAATCTACCACTGTATTAAATGTCAAAGCCAAAAGGCAAACGGCCTGAAAAAAGCGCATTCTCGCCGGCCGAGGGAGAACCGTCGGTGAGGGCGGTCGTCGTGACGATCCCAAGCCAAAAATGCCACTTCTCGGGCAGACACGTGAGAACCGGAGAAGACAGTGGGTCGCTGCGTGAGTCCGGCTGGAAAACGGCTTTCGAAAACGGCGCACAGCTCTCCATGAGTCTCTTCCGTGTGCTTTTGCTTACTTCAAAAATACTGCGCGCACTTTGAAAATGAGAGCGCCACTGCCACCCACTGAGTGGATGTGCAAGTACACTTTATACTAGTACGGCGAGAAAAAAAAAAAAAAAAAAAAAAAGCATGTCCCCCGAGGTCACACGCGCCACCCACCCTTGGCATCGCTCTGCGCCCCACTATTTGAGAAGTACTGCATTAAACTAACCTGCCACAAATGTTAAATGCATCAAGTAGTGCGCCAACCTAAAACTATTCACTGCGAACAGAAGCAGCACAGTAGCTAGGCATGTGCCGGTATGAGATTTTGACGGTACGAGCAAAAATACCGTGGTTTCACGGTATTGCAATTATAGCTCCCAAATTTTGAAATGTATGGGTTTAAAAAAAAAAAAAATCCATTGAACAGGTTTTTTTTCAGAACATATTTGCAAATTGGAACATGAATATAATGTGAAAATAAATTAATGTGAAAATAAATAACAAAAAATAACAAATATTTTATATAAAATTAAAATAAATAGAACCTAGACTATACCCACAGCCAGAGCTCAAGTTGCTCAATAATAGAGCAAGAACAAAATAATTGCTATAAAAAAGTAAGAACACTTCTAAATAAAATTAAAAATATATACTGTATGACTTTTTTTGAGGGGGAGAAGCTGAAGTTTCGCCATTTTCAGCCACTGTGTCAACTCTCTTCTACATGATGTCATGCCTTTGTGTTAAAAAGAACAAAGAATTCATAAGTTAATAAGTTAGTTAAAAATGTAAATATTGTTGAGGTTTCAAGGTTTCATCTAAAACAAAAAGTGAGGAGTGAGACCTCCTTTCGTAATTAGCTATCTTTGACGCGATCCTTTTTTTCTCCCCCCTTCATTCAAGCTTGTTTCTCACTCAGCGGGTGTGAGACATAAAACGTCGACCAAGCTGCTCTCCCAGCTTAGCCTAGGCTAACATTCGTCTTTGTAAGTTTTAGTTAGTTTGTATATTGAATTTGAAAGGAAAATGTATGTTTTGTTTTTGGCGACCTTTTTCATGGTGCTACTGCTATCCTGTTGAACCTACTCACATGTGGAAAAATACAATTGTATAACGTTTTAAATGTATTCATTTGTATATTTCACCACGATTTGAGAGCTCAATAAATTGAAGAAAAGTACGCCTTGTGTTTCGAGAGTTGGTTTTTGGGTTTGCTGGCTGTTTAGCAGAATAGCGTTACTGACACTCACGGCAACAAACGGGAAGGGTGAGCGCTGCCGCACCGAGCCACTTCGGCTGCATTTTGGCACATGAAAAATAGCGAATACCGTACTAAGGTATGACGGAAAATTTTAGTGGTTTTGAAACCGCGACGTTTTCACACCACGGGAAACCGGTAACCGGCACATGTCTAACAGTAGCATACATATTTTGGCTCAAATGTAAAGATATGTAATTATTGATAATTATTATCTAATACTTAAGTGGTTTTGAATATTAAAACTGCTGTATATTAAGTTAGCATAATCTCTCTCTTTCAGTGCCATTGACGATAATAGACGTTCAATTGTGTGGTGTTTTTCCCATCCTGCGAATTTAAATGAATTTGTAGATATCCAATTAATTTGAACTTCAAATGGATTTGATGTCTGTCATTGTCAATGGCCAATGAGTAGGGATGGGAATCGAAATCCGATTACAATTCGGAACCGGTTCCGAGTGTTTCAAGGCCTCGACATCACAATGAAAAAGCCTTAATGATCCCTAAAGACGCATATTGCGTCGTGACGTGTCTTGTTGTCCAGACGCATCAAACTAGCATGGCGCCAAGAACCACTCGCTCCAAAGTTTGGCTACACTTCACCAGGAAAAAGGGTGAAAATGAAAGGTTACGATAGTTTAGCACGAGCGTTGCCGCCGTAAACATAACAATGACGTAGGTTCGAACGCTCGAAAGGGTGTCTTCACTTCACGAGGAAAAATTACAACAAAGCGACTTGCTGTGATTGCGAGATGGAAATAACTGCATCGGGAGGGAATAGACTGCACTGTCCTCACCGAGACGCTAAGGCTCAGTCCTGGCTATACAGCTAGCTAAACTCCCAAATGACGATGCAGAAGATGTTGGTATAATTTGCTGACTTTATTCAACCATCACTTGAAACTAAAAATAGAAATGAAACAAATCAATTTCGTCCCCAATAACAAACAGGTTCGCATCAACGTAAATCAGCGATGATTAGCTGCTAACACAGTCATAACAAACAGTTAGCATGCGTTCGTTAGCATTAGCACATCGTTTAAACCACTACACAACTGGATTTTAGTGTCCGATCGCGAGTGGAAACACACAGCAACAACACAGAAGATGATACATACAGGCGTTGGCTCTGTGGATATTTTACAAACATTAACAAAGAACTTAGGCTCGTGGCAGTGTTTCCCTTTCTCACTAACTCGCTCACTGGCTTGGATGCGGCATTTCTTCTTCTTCGCGCTCTTCTTCGCGTGAGGAAGCGCAAGGGCGCCACCACTTGAGCGTGAAAGCGCCATAAAAACTAAAAGGCATGCATTTCAATATACTGGTAAATAAAAACAGGGGTCCCCAAACTACGGCCCGCGGCTCCATATTTGGTCCGGCCCCCTGAACAATTCCAGAGAGCATTTTAAATTTTGTTTTTTTCTCCCTCAGTAGTGTTATTTATTTCCTGGCCTTTTTCAGTGAATAACTCAGAGAGGGTTATTTGGTTATTATCTATTTAATTAATAGTGCTATTATTATTTATTATTATTATATTATTATTTTTATTTTATTTACTTTTGTTCCGAGAAGAATCCACAGAGGGTTATTTGATTGTGGCTTTCTGAAAAACAATAATTTTTTTACATTTCGCACTCCTGCAATCATCACACTTTTTCTGTTACAAACTGACCCCGGCCTCTCATCAGAGAAGGGAAAAGTTATTTGGCCCTCCCAGGAAAAAGTTTGGGGACATTGCCAAAGGCAGAACAACGACCTATATGCCAAAATATACCAATATTTTTTATTTCTATTAGAAAAATGTTTCAGTAAAATGTTCCACATTCTTGTGCATTTGCCACTTATTGCCACAGTTAACATTGAGGCTATGGGCCTCTTTTGACCTCGTTGTGAGTTTGTAAGGTTGTGACTTCTGATTAAACAAACTTGATGCCAATCAAAATGTTTGTTCTTCTTTTTCCCGAAATTAGAATCGATAAGAGAATCGATAAAGAATCGAATCGTTAAGCAATATCGATAATGGAATCGGAATCGTAAAAATCGTATCAATTCCCATCCCTACCAATGAGTTAACAATAAATTAATATTGATTTTGGAGCAAATTGTCATCTGAATAATTGAATATTTTATTTATAATAAACAAAAAAGTCAATGATATACTTGAGATAACAGCAAGAATAGCTAAGACAATAATAATAAATACCAGAATTTATTTATTGTGTCAAAAAGGAGTAGGAGGAAGCATTTGCATAAGATAAACAAAAAATAAAAAGGACCTAGCCCATAACAGATATGTGAAAACCCCCTATAATTCTGTATTCTGTTTGGATGACATGCTTTCCTATTTTCAATTGTCTTGCATGCATTACTAGCATACAGTTGGCAGGGAGAGCTAATTATTGAGTGGAAATTGGGACATCTTGAGGTCGATTGGTGGTACTGCTATGGCATATTGAATCCATCAATTTACAGTAGCAAGTTAGCGCAAATTGGTTGCCACCTGCTGGTTAAAATGCGCATTGTAGGAACAGGTCTATTTATGGTGATAATGACAACAGGCAAAATGTCAATAGAAAGTTTAATATCATATTGTACAGCACTTTTACACACTATAATTTTCCATTAGTGCATGTGACCAATAATGTTTAACCCTCGTATTGTGTTTGGGTCAGAATTGATCCGTTTGCAAAATTTCGTATGCCAGAATCAATGGTACTTTTGACATACGTAAACTTAAAAACAAGTCAATCTTGACCCGAAAACTATATATTGCAAAGGTGTACTATTTTCAGGCCAGGTTAATTTACAGATTAGATTTAATTCACTAGCAAAAATATGGGCTGATTTCCAACACAAGACTAGGGTTAAATGAACAAGTCAATGGATATTTGAGATTTTCATTGAATAACAAGTATTAAATTCATTAGAAATCTAGAACTCTTAGAATCTATTCTAACATTTACCAAGTTGAAATCATAGGATTTGGCTAATTTGAAGTTATCAATGGTTCTAAGTAGAGATGTCTAGATCGATCGGCATCCCAATCAATCTGGTCCGATCACGTCATTTTCAAAGTCTCGGAATTGGCCAAAAAATATCGGCCATGCCTTTTTTTAATATATATATATATATATATGTATTTTTTAATTAAATCATTTTCTAATTATATTTAACGTTACAGACATAATATGTTACACTCATCCAGAGTCTTTTGTTTAGGCTTAAGGTAGGATTTTCAAATTTCTCCCGATAACGGCGGTAATTATTTTTTAAAAAAATGTATCACGTTAAAATATTTAACGCACTTAATGCATGCGCTGCACGATCCACTCACGCATTGTCGCGCTCAATCTGTAATGGCGCCGTTTTACCTATATTGAGAGATAAAAGGCAGCGTAAAATGAGTACAGTGAATTTTGGCAGCCTTTGGAGCCTTTTTTTAATTGGCTAAAGCCTTACAATCCCTCTCCCTACGATTAGAAATATCATGGGAAGCAATGTGGGGAAGCAAGGTAGCAATTGATCTTTTTCTTAACGCCTAGTGTTATTTCCCAACGCAGAGAAGATATATGAATTGGTAGCACTACCCACAGTCATGGTTCCACTTGCACTTGGGCACTTGGGCATGGCTACAGTATCATTTACTGAAAGCTCAACAAATACACTAGATGGCAATATTTAGTCACAATATACAAAGTCACAAGTCTTTCTATCCGTGGATCCCTCTCACAGAAAGAATGTTAATAATGTAAATGGCATCTTGAGGATTTACTGTCATAATAAACAAATACAGTACTTATGTACTGTATGTTGAATGTATATATTCGTCCGAGTTTTATTCATTTTTTTCTTAATGCATTGCCAAAATGTATATGATCGGGAAAAATTATCGGGATTGATTGGAATTGAATCGGGAGCAAAAAAAAGCAATCGGATCGGGAAATATCGGGATCGGCAGATACTCAAACGATCGGGATTGGATCGGTAGCAAAAAAAACATGATCGGAACAATCCTAGTTCTAAGCTGTTGATCAATTATTGACATAGTTGCTGATTTGTTTGATAATTATTTTTTTTTAATCCGTCAAATGTTACTTCTCTAGAGTAAATTGTACTTTATCATTTTTGAGGATCTTATCTTTGTTGTTAGATTGACTGCTGGTCTTCCTCCACATTCGCCCATTTTCACGTCCTGGCTGCACTGTTGGAATTACCTCAGCCACAAGGTATTCTTTATGGTTGTGAATAGATGTGTCAGTTCTATTTCAAGTTCGTTTATTTTCTGTCAGGGTCTCCTGTTCAGAGGATCCAGCTTCTTCTCACGCCGCATGCCTGTGGTGTCCAGTAACGACTGATTTCATCATCATTCAGCAGATCGGGACTGCCATTGTATTAAGTTTTAAAGTGGTATTCACAAATTCGTTTTGATGTAAACATTTTTGACATGATTATTTATTGATGCATTATTTTTCCTTTTGAAGGCACTGTGGCTATCATCCTCCTTACCTTTCCGGGGAAAGGGAAGGTGAAATCCAGGTACTTGCCCTCCTATGTGGCGTTTGCATTTTCTCCGAGTACTCCAGCTTCCTCCCACACTCCCAAAAGATCCATGTTAGGTTCATATAGAAGACTATTCATTGTCTAAAGGGAATGAATGACGAGCATGAATGATCGTCTAAATGTGTGATGATTAATGTGCCCAAAGTCGGAAAGTTCTAGACAACCTGTGACCCCAGTAAGGATGGGTATCTCAATGTTTTTGTGGAATACATTCAGAAAAAAAGTCAAAGCATTCCAGCATTATGTTATGGTTTTTTTGGTCACCAAAATTTTGGCACCTACTTAATCCTACATTTTACTCCCAGTTCACGCAGTTGCAAATGTAAAATGTTGAAAGAGTTTACAGGACGTGGTTGTTTTTACTAGCCCAAAAATTCATGAATTTGATGCTGCCCACCCCCTTCCAATTTCCATATTTTTATAGAGATACTTATAAAATGTGATTTAAGATGGCTGACATACATAAAATTGAGACACTGGACAGCAACTCTTTTGTAAGCTAAAACCATAGCATTGAGCATATCGGACAATGTTTCCGCTAATAGTCATTTTTGCATGATTGGTGTGGTGTGAGATGTTTATTTTAAAACCATACTGTCAGAATTAAAGTTCTGAATTTGACCTCAAATAAAGACTTCCTCACCAAAACCTTCTATTCATTGACTCATTAACAGCAACGCCCTAGTCTTCAATACACAGTCTTTAAACCCTTTAATGCCAGCAATATGAAGCAATCATCAGAGAATCCCAAAATTTGAAAAATAAGGTCCTAATGAAACCTTTTTTTCAAATTTGTAAAAAGAGTCAAAATGAATATGTGTAATAAGCGCTCAGATATCTATAATCCTTGCTAAATCCTGTTTTTTTTTTCATGAAACCTGCAGATGCATGTGTTGACTTGCATCCATTTTTTTTCCCAAAAAGAAATGTCAAAATTCTGAATTAGTCTCAAAATCATGAAATTTTAGGTGTATCAAATGTGATACATTTGGCAATATTTAAATAAGGGTGATTTAAAACATTACATACCCTAGAAGCATAACACTTTTAGTCCTACTATTGTACACCACTGTCACCTAGTGGCAAAGGTGGGTAGAATAGCCAAAAATTTTACTTGAGTAGCGCTACTTCAAAATAATATTACTCAAGTAGTCATCCCAAAAGTGTACTCAAGAAGTAAAACGTATTTGGTGAATAGAATACTCAATGAGTAACATTGTAACTGCTTTTTTTTTGTTTTCCCTCGGCACAAAATCTATATGAACTGTTATGATACTGTACAATAACCCATTACATAAACACATTAAGCCAAAGGGAGAAAAAAAAATCACTGAATTTTGGCGATAGAAAAAAAAAAAATGACAGAAATGAAGCATTATTCGTCCAAAGAGCATGAGTGCCCTCTAGTGGAGAAAATAGTTCCTAGTTTGAATAGTTCCTTCATAGTTACTATTATGAAATTAAAAGGATATCTCCAGTTTTCTGTGGGACTGGGAGAGAGGTTAAAAAAAAAAACGTGCTTTTGACTCATGTTGAGGGCAGCACTCTCTCAAATATTTCATTTTACTGTGCTTTAAAGACGCCAAGTGATTGAACAGGTTGGCATAATCATGGAACGGCAAGCTTGCGTCCGATTGGTAAAATGGAGTCATGATTATTGTTGCGACATCTCATTGGTGAAATCGGCAGAGGTTCTCTTGGCATCGCTGGCAAAAAAAAAAAAAAAAATCTTATATGTTGAATAAAGAGGAAGAATGTTATGACTGTTGAGTAGCCCAATGTAACTGAGTAAGAGTAGCGTTTTTTTCTTCACATATCTAGTCACGTAAAAGTAAAAAATATGACTTAGTAAAACTACTTTTAGGCGTAAACTTTTCTAAAAAATTTAAAGCAGGGCCGGCCCAGGCCATTTGGGGGCCCTGAGCAAAATAATGCGAAGAGGCCCATATTTTTGGCCCACCATTTCGTCACAGTGTACTGTGAAACCCATACATGCAATCCAACCCATACGTACATATTTTGTATATTAATCAGATTTTCTTGCACTGCATACTTCAAACTTCTCACCCCAAATGATTGTCAGTACTTACAGTAGATAGCGCCAAACCTTTTTCTAAAAGAGGAAAGAAAGACGTTAAGGAAGTACTTTAATTTTTTAAGCTTATTATCATGTATCAAAACTGTCCAAAGTCAAATAAAGCAAACTATAGTAAACAAAATAGAATATAAATGAAACAATTGCCAGATTGGGGGCCCCCTAGTGGTCAGGGGCCCTAAGCAGCTGTATAGTCTGCGTATAGACCCTACTCACGTGACGTCACAGCCACGCCCCCGCGCCATGTTGTCCGCATACTCGTCATAGAAATGCATTAGCGCTTCGTAAATTCCTCCTATTATTGCACGTTTTACTGCTCGTCAACATTAATACTCAAAATGGTGAAGTCGTGTGTGGCGGTCGGTTGCAATAACAGAGAAGATAGACGGAGAGACTTGAAGTTTTACCGGATTCCGAGGGACCCGGAGAGAAGAGCGAGATGGGCTGCTGCAATTCGACGCGAAAACTGGGCTCCAAACGACTACCACAGATTATGTAGTAGTCATTTTATATCAGGTAAAATGCATTTAATCTATATTTAGAGGGTTTTGGGCTGACAACCACAATTAAGATCATTGCTAGGCTAATCGCCGACAGCATACACGTATGTATGTAGTGAGTGCTATCGCTAAACCATATAAACATTAAAAGCCCTAGCTCCATTGACAAATGACATGAAATACATTAGACTTGACAGTGGATGTTAGCAAGAACAAAAGATTTTGAATTGAAAATTTTGTAACTCACCTTCCGAGCACAAGATTCCTGCCGAATTTTCGTGTACGAGGACGTGTTTCACCCAACCAGCAACGTAGCATTTATAAGCCTCCAAGCTCTTAAAGTTTTTCAAACTTTCGTGAGAATAGGCTGATTTTGTGTGGACAAGATAGTTGTAAATATCGATATCAGATGTCAGGCGAAGCCAGCGGGTCGAAAAACATCGATTTAGGCATCAAATACGGATCTGGCGAATGGATAAACTGAAGCTCTTCCATGTAACGCCTTTTATGCAACGGATCCAATGAGTTCACAGCGTCAGATAACACCGGGGCTTCCATGAATTGCTCTATAACTTGCTCGACTAATTGAAAACAATGAGAATAGGTCTGAAAAAGAGGTACAATATGGTGGCCGGAAACAGCGACACGCCCATTTTGTGACGTAGGTGAGTAGGGTTTATAGGCTGGGCCGGCCCTGAGTTAAAGTAACGGAGTACATGTAACAAGTTACTACCCGCCTCTACCTAGTGGTTGTTACATCAGATGGATTACAACCCCGAGCAAAAAGTATGGAAGGACCAGTCTCGGACGTGTACTCACTCAGACATTTTATTTTGTAGAAGAAACTCTATGAAAAGCTTGAAAAAAATAATGAATTAGTTCATTCAGAAACACTAAGAAATGAATACAAAAACATTGTGGTGGTCAGTAAATCTTTTATAGAGCAAGTGAAGGGAGATATAGAATCACTCCATTCTTTAAAAAAATAAATAAATAAAAATGGAATCACTCCATTTTGAGTATAAAATACAGACACACCCAGTCAATTTCCCCTTCCTTATTTGGGACACTGCCTCAGATTAGATCTGCTCGTTAGTCAGCAGTTAAAAACAGGGCAGTTATCACACCTTGGAGGGCTGCTGGACCAAGTGGATTCATGGCTCCAACAAGAGAGATGTCTCGAGCAGAGGTTGCGCTAGACTTTTTCGTTGTCTGTCATTTTGACTGACAGTGTCATAAAAATCCGGTCATAATCTATTTTTACCCGTCACTTACATTTTTAAAATGATAATGACATATTCAATAGTATTTAGTTTTCATTCATTTTTAATTAATATTGTCCGAACAAGCTTAACAAGAGGCAAACAGACAGCGGAGTGCACCAATCAGCGACGGGCAGACGTGCCGTTAGCAAAGCGACGAGGGCAGGACGAGGGACTTGCGCGCGGAAGTAAACATACGAGGAGAGCGGAGTTTATTCAACATGGCTAGCGCGAGAGACTGTTGTCAATGTCTCGTGTCGATGTGTTTTAGCTCATTTGAAACTGAATTTACCGCGGAATGGAACATATTCTCGGCTCTCCCGCCATCCGTGTTGCTGTAGAGACGACTTTCGGCGCGCAAGAGTGACGTTGCTCGTGAGGAACACATCACGCAAATAAACAAATCTGATTTGTCAATTGATTTTGTACCTACTCGAGAGGCTGTGTCCCAGACTTTTCTCTCAGTGTCTGAAAAATACAGGGAGAACAGTTCGGCCATGCCTTGACATTTTTCCGAGTAAGGCCAACGACGTCATGCATCAAGAGAGACAATAGCTAATTAAATGCTCACTCGCCAACCTGTGGTCTGGGGTGTGAATTGCAACCTGTCAAAGTGACGGCTGGACTTCCGTCACCGTTTTAAAAAAAACAGTCAACGACGGAAAATATTCGGTTAACGCGACCCCTGGTCTCGAGACCAAGGAGAGGATTATCAAACTTGAAGAAGGTAACGCTGCACATATGGTTGCCAAAGATGTGGGCTGTTCACAGTCAGCTGTATTAAAAATCTAGACCAAGTACAAACAGCATGGCAAGGTTGTTAAAGGTAAGGGTACTGGTAGACAGAGGAAGACATCCAAACGTCATAACTAAAGGCCATATGTCTTGAAAACAGTAGATGTACAACAAGACAAATGAAGAAATGGGAGGAAGCTAGAGTCAAGGTATGTGACAGAATTGTGCAAAATCATCTAAGGAAATGGGATTTTCATACAGTAAAGCTAAAAGGAAACCATCATTGACACTTAAACAGAAAAGAACAAGACTGCAATGGGCTAAGGAGAGGTAATCATGGACTGTGAATGACTGGATGAAGCTTATTTTCAGTGATGAGTCAATCTGCATTGTACATGGTGCTGGAACTTTTGTTTGGTGCCGTTCCAGGGAGATTTACCAAGATGACAGCCTGAAGAAAACATCAAAATTCCCTCAGTCCTTGATGATATGGGGCTGCATGTCAGGCAAAGGCACTGGGGAGATGGCTGTGGTTAAATCTTCAATAAATGCACAAGTTTACATTGAACATTTGAAATTTTAGACATCTTTCTTATCCCTTCAATTGAAAATGTTTGGGAGTAATGAAGCTGTCATAAAAGCCAGAGGTGGTGCAACCAAATACTAGATGTTTTATTATTCCTTTGTTTCTCATGATTCCATAAATGTTTCCCTCAAAATGGAGCGATTCTATATTTCCCTGCACTTGCTCTATAAAAGTAACATTTACTGACCACCACAATGTTTTAAACTCATTTCTTTTCGTGTTTCTGAATGCTAGAGAGTTGCACTTTTGAACAAATTCAATATTCTTTTCAAGCTTTTTATCAGTTTGTTCAACATAAAATGTCTGCGTGCTCGTCCGAGACTGGTGATTCCAGACTTTTTGCTAGGGGTTGTACTTTAACGGTAAATGGCTTAAAACTAACATTCTGGCATAACCTGCTCAGTCTTAATTTTTTTCCGGTATATATACATTTCTGTGAGTTCATAAAATGTTTTCACCTCTGGCTTAATTTGCATATTAATGTTGACAGCACTAGTTGTATGCAGTTTAGGGGACCACATTTAAGTGCGGAGGAATTCATTGTCAAGAAGCAGAAAAACAACACAAAGTGGCTTAAATAATAATTATAATGTACATCCACTTTCCCAAATCCCCTCACTCACACTTCGAGATGACTACAGAAGCAAACACACACAAGAGCATCCTTTGTAAGAACCCGCAGATCTTTTCATTCCAACATGGACTCTATTGCTTTTAAGGCGACTAAGCACAATTACTCCAGTAACAGATCACTTCCTTTAAAAAAAATAAGTACCCTGCCAAAAAGAAAATGTCCACTGAAAGCTTTTCTAAAATACAATGTGCTCATTGTCTTCATCATATATACAGGCGATAACAAAACTTCACAACAGCCAGATATGATAGCCAATTTGTCCTAGAAAATCTTGCAAGGATGTAACAAAAATATGTAGGATACAGTCAGAAAATATTTTGTAATGCTAAAAAGTCATTAAAGCAAGCAGTTAGGTCTGAAATGTGACAATATGTCACATTTCAGCTAGCATCATTAGCATCCTTTTTTTTTTTTTTTGCCCAAACTTGTGTTAGCAAACAGACATGATGAGGTCACCATTTTGGCTAGCATCATTAGCATACATTTTTTTGACCAAACGACTTATTAGCAAACAAACAGTTGCATTTCCATTGGTAAAATCCATAAAATCTAATTATTTTATAGACAAAAGGCCAATGATTCTATCACTTGAATGTGATCAAATAGAATTACAATTCCTTCTATAGTTGTAGCTTGTACATTCAAACAATCAGCATTTGGAATTATTCAAGTGGTACACCTTATACTTACATTCATTTTAGATGACAGCATACTGGATATTGTGGACATTGGACCAGTTCAGCCCTCTAATTACAGATCGCGAGTGAACATTTTGCATGCGCGCATGCTGGGATGAGGTTTAAAAATAAAGCATGTGGCGCCACTCCAGTTTCAACTAACTGCTCAAAGGCCTCGCTAACATCGACGAAAGCAAAGACGACTATTGTATTTTGCTAGTTTCGACATCATGGGGGACAATAAGGATTTTTTTCATATTAGCTTACATGGGTTCACCATGAACTGCTGGTGTTTTTTGGTGTAGTCCATTCCTAAGAAGAAAAACTGCTACCAAATCATGACACTTACATAGTAACATAAGCTCATTGACGACGATAGACATCCAATTCTAACTTGTCTGCCTATTGCCGTCAATGAGTTAGTAAATTCCCTCTTATCATCAAGAAAATCAAATAAAAAAAAAAAAAACATCATTCGAAGTAATTACGCAGGGACAGACATAAGTGAGAAGTTCTTGATGCAGTCTTTGGTTGGACACCACTCAGCGCTGGCAGCAGAAACATGTTTGGACAAAATCCCTGAAGAGAGCACTTGACGCCTGTCAAGTGTCTGCGAAATGTGGACAAGCAGTGAGAAAGGATGAATGGTGCTGGTTTTGAAAGAGGGAATGTGATGGAGCTAGTATTTGAGTAAAAAACAAACAAAAAAATTCCACCACTGCTTCCATGGAGAATCCTTAAAGAGCAGGAAGCATTATTGTGGTGTTGGAAGCATCAGACAAAGTGAAGAAAAACGAAGGCAGCGCTTTTTACAGTGCAAAGCAATCAACGGGAGCCCCTCCCCACCCCCCAAACTAATTGCTCATCTCTGGTCGGAGGCAACAAGTTGCCCATGCTGGGACAAGGACTTTTTGGTGGGCTCGCTTCATCTCTTGGTGGACTTCATGTAGGACGGGATAGCTCCCCGGGCGGTGAGGCCTTCAAAGCGCTTGTATGTGTAGTTGATGAACACCCAGTCTTTATTCTTCAGGTCGGCGTCCGAATGGTTGGACACCTGAGTGGCTGCACAGAGACACATTCATTTGAAACGATCCATAAAACAGCAACTCTGATTTTAAAGGGAACCTCGGACATAAAGACTTGTAGGCTCTAATAAGCCACAATTGTTGTCTTTTACTAAAATATGTTATTAGAAACACATAAAATACTGCCATTGATTTAAAAATCTATAATATTTAGTAAATGCTTTAACTTATGGATGGTGCCATGTTTTATGCGCGCAATGGACCCTTGGGGTGATGACGTAGTTGGCCTGGACTGGGAGAATAGTTGTGCTAGCTAGCAAGCGCAGCCTGGCATGACGACTGGCATGATTTTGCCACATTCTGCTGTTGGTCAGATTGTTTTATTAGAGCTGTGGGATGAGTTCCCGACATCGTATCTGCATCCAATTCCAGCTTATCAGCTAGGTCTTTAAACCGATCCTTGGCAGGTTGCCGAGATATTGACTTGCTGCCATTTGACAGTTTGTATTCTCGATCCCTTCGTTGCTTGCCTTGGTTTTTTACGCGGCGAGACATCCAACACATACGCACATCGGTTAAAAGCGGTGAGTTCTTAATATTTGTGTTTTCATTGAGTCCTTTTTTACCTTTTCATTGCCACAAAATACTTTCCCTGTCATACTTTTAAGCATTGTTTTCTTGTGGTAGCTTAAAACCAGATTGTTGATCTGTTGACCACAATTAGTCACGTAGCGTCTTTAAACCACCCGTATTTGATATTACTACGTTTAAGTATTTTTTTAAAGGTATCTTTAGTATGTTCTGCCTGTATGCATCTAGACAAAACAAGCTGAAAGCGCATGGTAGTACTTTGGGTGTCAAATTCGCCTCTTGTAAGAACGTTTCCCCAGTGTAGCACATTTTGGCAGAACACCGGTTTTGTCCTACTCTTGTCTCGTCTCACCCAGTCTTTCCTGTTCATTTTGCTTTTGCTGCTCGTTTTGTGAAATATCGACAGTGCTGTCCTTCTCATTAATGTGCCTCTCGGGTTCAAATTGAAGGGCTGAACAGATGACATGCTTATGTCACTAGTTACATTCTGGGAGGCCAGTGATGTAAACAACAATGGCGACCTACTAGTTAAACTAATTTTACAAATTGTATAACAACGAAAACATCAAGAGGGGTTTTAATATCAAATTATTTTAACTCATACTAACGTTTTGTCTTTTAAGAACTACAAGTCTTTCTATCCGTGGTTCCCTTTAAAGCAGAAATGTGAAGTAATTTCATAACATGCCAAATAGGGTCACAATTAAAGTAATTAAACATTGTCCAACAAATAAAGCATGAAAAAATAATTTGCATGTTGTATATTTGACAAAATAATCGCGTTTCCGAAGTTCGAGCCTGAAAGGGGACAAACCCGGAAGTGATACGTCAGACTGGGAACAGCGATGGCAGCTCCATACATACGGCCGCCATACAAAGCCCTTCAAACAATAATTCAAACAGCGATATAAGCGATAGATCGAGCGCAAGGGAGGAGATCCAAGTTTTGGAAGAGTTGGAGGAAGACGAGGAGGTTGGAATTTTATGTTGGACCTAACATGTATTAGCCAGACGCTAATCAGGATGCAAACAATGTGCCTAGACTAACTGACATGGAATGGATACAAGACCCATCGAGATTACAAGATTGGTAAAACATAGGCTGTTATTATTTTCATGATTTGAAGATGCAGGCATTTGCACATAATGTTATGTTTTTGTCTATCTGATGACATTGTTAAAAAAACAATAATAATCAGACTTCATGTTCATTTTGGCAGATCCGGCAGCTCTCGTGCATATAAAATAATAATATAAAAACGTTGGGGGGAAAGAAGGAGATGAGTCGTTGATGGCTTTCTCCACTTTATTGTGGCAACAATAAGAAAACAATAATAGCGGACTGCCGCCACATTCGACCGCAACATTTTGCTTCTCGCTGATCTCCTCCTCGCCTCCTACTACTCCAGCGTCTCTTAAACGGATCGTGCATAGTGTCTTGTTATGAGCTTTTTGTTTACAAATGTAGTGAACACACGACGTGCTGTCAACTTTGTTTCTTTAGTAACACATGGAGCTAACAGTAAGAACACAGCTCGGGGCTCTCGGCAGGAAGTGGCGTCTAATGGCATGAGGAAATGTTTTTTCACACAAGCGAACAGATTACAAAGCACCACTTCAGTGTTGTCCCGAGACTACATTTCCCATGATTCACTGCGTGACCTGCGTGCTCGCTGATTCGCTGCCAGACATTAAAACCAATACGCTTGTTGTTGTCACCTGTCAGCGGCTCTTGTACGTAAAACACAAACTAGAAGGCTATCAAGCGATCACCGTGAAAGAAACGCCGAACCGTACAAATGCAATGCAATGCTTGAAGCATGAAGGTGGAAATACATAATACAAATACATGTGCACAAACTCACCGGCGGTGTGTGTCTCTTACTGCAACGTGACCGTGAATTACCGGGACGCCGACCCGCTTATATGCACATCCACACCCCTTTCCCGATTGACAGTGGATTAACCCTTTCGGACAAGATCGTAGATGACGCACAATTTAAACACGCTTAACCTAGCGAACGCGACAACAACAATGATCGGGGATTGCCACGAGTTAACTTTCGGCTAACGTCGCTAGCTTATACTGTTCATTCCACAACAGTTGGCAGCTCTGCTTTGACAAAGTCATCAGTCATCTATCCAAAAATCACACTTACTTTTTGGCAAATCCTTGATCATAAGCAGACCGGTTAAGGAAGCAGGCATCTTCGAAGTGTTTGCAGCAGAGAACACTACTCGATGATGGCGTGAAATTCATTCGCTTCGTGCGAACGAAAGACGTCCATTTACGTGCCCTGCTATCCTTTGGCCACTCATACAACTTTTCGTTTGAGTGAGAACAAAACATCGCCACACACCGCCGTGGCATCTTACCGAGAAGCAATGCAACAAACAATACTGTTCTATGGCGGACTTCCCTCGCACTTCCTGGTGTGACGTAATTTCCGAAGATTGCCGAAGAAAAGCATTTTCGTTGTCAAGGGCGTTGCTTTGGGTTAAACAAAAAATCTGGAAGGGTTGCGTTAAAAAAAAAGAAAAGAAAATATGCTTATACTTGTTTAGCCATTGATATTATTCAAAAACATGGTTGGCCAACCTTAGTTCACATTTCCGCTTTAAAAAAATGACCCTGTCAACATTTCAAATTTCATTTAATCTTTGGTGCCTGCGTACCATGCTGAGAAACTCTGGCCTACAAATAACTCGATAAAACATTAATTATGTTTTGTCACCAAGCTCATAAGTCAAATTACTCAGTAAAAGAATGGTAGTCCTACCTGTTGGTGTGAGGATATCGGAATCCGGGAAGTCATCAAAGTTTGAGGTGTCGTCGATGCTTTTGATCTCGATGGGGATGGCGGCGGGCCTTTCCCTACAGATCCATGCGGTTTGTCATGTTCATTCATTTGGTAGCAAGTCCAAGTCATACTCTGTGCAACTACTCTTTATGTACAGTAAACAACCTACTACACAAGTAGGACTCTTACAAGAAGACCAAAGCATGCTTGCATTTTAGTTCCTGCGTGCATGGTGGCTTTTCCTCCAAGCATGTGGTTTAAACGCTGGGTGTGTTAGCCATAAAAGGAGGTGTGGTGGGCCACATTCCCACCACATTCTAAGCTCAACTCACTCATGCAGTTTGCATCGATCACATTGTTTCGACATTAAGATTTTAATATATTGCATATTTTAGCCACACAAATGCTAATATGAGAATAAAAACCTAAGTTTATGTCAATTAACTCCTTAACTTCACTGAAACATCTTCATTTGCTGCAAACAGCTACTCATAATATATAAAAAGGTTACCTGATATGGTCGTAGTCCACCCCTTCAAAGAAAGGATTGGACTTGATCTCCTCCACACCAGCAGCACCGGTTCTGTGCTCCTCTTCACAGCAGAACCTACAAAGACAAACGTCTACATTAGCATCACTCATTCAGTGTATGGTCTGTCCCCTCTAATTATTCACAGTACCTGAGGATGAGATCTTTGGCCTTTTCAGAAATAGGCACTTCTGGAGGAAAGGTGAGCGTCTCTCGCCAGTTCATCACTTTCCTGTACGTCTCCTGAGGTGTCTCAGAGCAGAAAGGCGGATAACCTGAAGAAATCATAGAGTGTTTACATGACTACCAGCTAATGTGCCTTCTAATTTTTCATGTGTCTGATCAGACACAAAAGCTCCCTGAGCACCACTGTGAGCAACATCAGATGTGTACGCTGTGGCCACACACCAGTATCATGCCTGTTCAAAACCTTGAATCATAGAAAGTTTCATGGCGTATTAAAATAATGAATTTACAGCAGCAATTTTCATCAGTTTACTTTTAATATAATTGATTTGGCCTACTTAAAATGAAAAAGACAAAAACGTAGTTCATAAGATGTGCATTGTTATATGTGAGAGTCCTGCTTTAACCATAGGAAGAGTCCTGCTTTGGCTTGGGTAAGGTCCAGTTGTGGCATGGGTGAGTTAATAAATAAAACATAATGAACAACCACAATGGGAGTAGAGGTGTGCAAAATTTCCGATTCTTAGATTATTCGCGATTCGGCCGTGGAAGATTCGAGAACGATTCACAGATATCCAAATTCCGATTATTGAATTATACCACGTAAAGCGGAAGTAAAACACAGTCAGTGCGGTCTTTGGGACGCAATGAGGAACGGACCGAGAGTAAATATCTTGTTCAACTCATGCCGCTAGATAAAAAAAACAATCATACCTGACTGCGGCTGACAGCCGCTACAAACAACACCCAGTTGCTAGTTGCTACAAACATACGGCTACAGTAGATATCATATAAATGTAGAACTAGATGCAAAATGACAGACGACGTAGGTGTTAGAACATGTATTATTGAACAGAGATGCGAAATGACAGACTTTCCGGCGTAAGTAAACAGCCGCCATCTTAAAGCAGTAGACCTCTCTTGAAGGCTCAGTTGTAGCGAACCTAATTAACTTTTTATCTAAAATACTCCTAAATCGGGGAATCTTGTCTTGAATCTATCTTTAAATGATGAAAGTTTTAAAACTTTGACAAAAGTAGACAGAAGGGAAATTGTGGAATAGCGGGAGCAATTTTAACAACTGTAACAGTTGATTCACAACATTAAATTAATTGTAGTTTAAAGCTGCTGATCACAGAATGGGGACTGGAGTTTTTTATTTCCTGTTATTTTTGTATATTTGTTTACTGTTATATGTTAACTTGATACTGAAATAGTAGTTTGGTTTAGCCTGAGAGGATTTTTGAACAATTTTGGAACTAATGTACAAAACATTAAAAAAAAAAAAAAAAAAAAAAAAAAAAAAAAAAAAAAGAGGGGGGTGCATCAATAATCGTTTTATAATCGAATCGGAACCTCTGAATCGTAATCGAATCATTGGTGCCCAAAGATTCCCAGCTCTAAATGGGAGTATATAAAACTCATATTACACATATTAAATTGTTCAGACAATAAGACACCCAAGATTCCTACTCTCTGTGTTTAAGCAGCTATAGAGGACAGGTTAAAAAACTGTTCACACAATAAGACACCCAAGATTCCTACTCTCTGTGTTTAAGCAGCTATAGAGGACAGGTTAAAAAAAAAAATCTCACTCAGTTTCACCAAGTATTTTATTTGCACATATTCAGACAGCCCTTTCATCATTTATCTGCATGGTTACCATGCCCAAAGCGCTTTACATTAGCACACATTTACCCATTCATGCACACATTCACACACCGATGGGGCTGCTGCCATGCAAGGCGCTGTCAACCCATTGGAGGCAAATCAGGGTTCAGTGCCTTGCCCAAGGGCACTTCGACAGTGGGCAGTCGTAGCCGGGAAACGAACCACTGACCCTTCGGTCCAAGGACAACTCTAGATACCAACTGCGCCACTGCGCAATATTGTTGGTAATATGTCACGTATATATGATACTTGAGGAAAGCATACAGAAACATCTTAATTTCACTCAAAGAAAGCAAATTTTGCATTTTTTGACTTTTTTTTTTTTTCCGACATACAATCGCAACTTATTTAGGTTGAATTCCCATGTCACTATTGCCTCAGCACGTCTTGCCGGCTATCCGGCCCTAGTTGTTTTTAGATTGAAAAATTATATATATAAATATGTTGTTGGGCAACACTGACTTTCAACTTCCTCCACTGATTTTCTATGGGGTTGAGATCTGGAGAATAGCTAGGCCACTCCAGGACCTTGAAATGCTTCTTACGAAGCCACTCCTTTGTTGCCTTGGCTGTGTGTTTGGGATCATTGTCATGCTGAAAGACCCAGCCACGTCTCATCTTCAATGCCCTCGCTGATGGAAGGAGATTTTCACTCAAAATCTCTAGATACATGGCCCCATTCATTCTTTCCTTTACACAGATCGGTCGTTTGCCTTTGCAGAAAAACAGCCCCAAAGAATGATGTTTCCACCCCCATGCTTCACAGAGGGTATGGTGTTCTTCGGATGCAATTCGGTATTCTTTCTCCTCCAAACACGAGAACCTGCGTTTCTACCAAAAAGTTCTATTTTGGTTTCATCTGACCGTAACACATTCTCCCAGTCCTCTTCTGGATCATCCAAATACTCTCTAGCTAACCGCAGACGGGCCTGGACGTGTACTGGCTCCAGCAGGGGGACACGTCTGGCAGTGCAGGATTTGAGTCCCTGGTGGCGCATTGTGTTACTGAGAGTAGCCTTTTTGTTACTGTGGTCCCAGCTCTCTGTAGGTCATTCACTAGGTCCCCCCGTGTGGTTCTGGGATTTTTGCTCACCGTTCTTGTTATCATTTTGATGCCACGGGGTGAGGAGGGAGTTGAAAGTCCGTGTTGCCCAACGACAGCCCCAAAACATCACTGCTCTAGAGGAGGTCTGCATGGAGGAATGGGCCAAAATAACAGCAACAGTGTGTGAAAAGCTTGTAAAGAGTTACAGAAAACGTCTGGCCTCCGTTATTGCCAACAAAGTGTACATAACAAAGTATTGAGATGAACTTCATCAACTCATTCACTCGGTCCCCCCGTGTGGTTCTGGGATTTTTGCTCACCGTTCTTATCATTTTGACGCCACGGGGTGAGATCTTGCATGGAGCCCCAGATCGAGGGAGATTATCAGTGGTCTTGTATGTCTTCCATTTTCTAATAATTGCTCCCACAGTTGATTTCTTTACACCAAGCGTTTTACCTATTGCAGACTCAGTCTTCCCAGCCTGGTGCAGGTCTACAATTTTGTCTCTGGTGTCCTTCAACAGCTCTTTGGTCTCGGCCATAATGGAGTTTGGAGTGTGACTGACTGAATTTGTGGACAGGTGTCTTATACCGATAATGAGTTAAAACAGGTGCCATTAATCCAGGTAACGATTGGAGCCTCGTTAGAAGAAGTTAGACTTCTTTGACAGCCAGAAATCTTGCATGTTTGTAAGTGACCAAATACTTATTTTCCACTCTAATTTGGAAATAAATTCTTTAAAAATCAAACAATGTGATTTTTTTTTTTCACATTCTGTCTCTCATGGTTGAGGTTTACCCATGTTGACAATTACAGGCCTCTCTAATCTTTTCAAGTAGGAGAACTTGCACAATTGGTGGTTGACTAAATACTTAGGTATTTATACTGTATTAATACTGTAGCGCTTGCCAAGATTAGCAACTTTTCATTCTTTATGCATTTTCTTCTCTGCACCCACCCAGGTTATGCACCTCCCAGTTATATACAAACATGGTGTAGTAACCCACTATTGGGAGTGTATGGAACGCACCAATAGGAGTGCGGCGCTAACAGAAGTCCTAGTGGTGCTACAGTACGGCTCTGTTGAATTTTCTTTTGTGCACTGTATAGATTTTCTTGTGCACCGAGTATGTGCTAGCAGTGCGCGATTGCGCACGTGGACACATTGCTACCGATGCTGATACTTTTTCTGGTCCTAAACATTGTGGCGATTCTCACCTATTAGCATCTCATACATGATGACGCCAAGACTCCACCAGTCGCAGAGTTTGTTGTATCCATTTTGCATAAAAACCTCAGGAGCAATGTAATCTGGTGTTCCCACGGTGGAGAAAGCCTGGAAGAAAAGATTCAGAGGACTCAAAGGACAAATATTTATGGAAACCAGAGGACTGCCGTATTTGTGGTTGTTTGACAAAAAGCATATTCTACAATTTGTCTCCTTTAAGATGAACAGTAAGCAGGCACTCGAGATAGAACTGCAGCTATTTTGAGAAATTTACATTAAATTTGTGTACAGGAAGTTGTTGAGTTCCTTGTTCTTACCAACTGTCTCCTGTTCCTCTTCCAGGTTTCTGCTTTTCTCTTGGAGTTCATGTTCTGGAAAGCTGTGAAGGGACAATCTATGTTAGGTTCCGTGGTTTTGTTTGATGCTCCTTGTCGGTTTCCCCCCCCCCCGTTTCTCGTTTCTACCAGTTAACTTCCCTCAGCCTCTTATGTCTTGCCCAGGTGTTGCTCATTGTCCAGCACTTTTTCTGTATATATGCAATGTTTTCTTTCTATCCTTGTCAGGTTATTGTTCTCGCCATGGTCTCTGGTCGTTCCTGAATTTTTCTATGCTCAGTCATATTCTCCCGTCTAGTAAGTTTATCCAGTGTATTTTTAGACCGCCCCAGAGGTCGACGTCTCTATTGCTTTGTTGTTGTTCTTCATCTTGGTGAGGACACTAATTAAAATTGCTACTCCTCAATTATTCGTGGATGAATCAGAATGAAATCTGGTAGGTATAGTCCAGGGATGCATGTATGTTGCATTTTTGTCTCGTTGCCATCAGACGAAAACTGGCATTTGTCTCGATATGTTCTAGCGTCCAAAGCCACGTTTTTAGCTCATCATCGTCATGAAAAAATTGTTCATCGACCAAATATTTCTGTTATCGTTCTTGTTGACGAAAACAACACTCTGTTCCAAGTTAGCCGATAGAGGACATGCGTGCTCTTTGCGTGTCCCTATATCTCTGGGATCATGAGACATTTGTGAGCAAGCGGTGTGGTTAATTTGAAATTGTCGTCGTACTACTTTGTATTTAGATTTCTTTATACTTTAGTATTTCTGTTTTTAACATTTTTGTAAATAAAAAATACCATATATTTCAGACTATAAGGCACACCAGATTATAAAACGCACCACCAATGGAGCTTATTCTCATACATAAGTGCACCTGATTTCAAGGTGTGCATTTGCAGGATTTTAAATGCACTTATCTGCCAAAAAATACAGTATTTAGTTTTCATCTGCCTCCTGTCTAGTGTATAGAGCCTGCCATTCAGTAGGCGAAACCATGACAATGTCAGTTTTGTTTTGCTTTTAAAAAGGATAACATGTACATAAACATTTCATAGACTACCGTTCAAACCCTGAGTGGAAATTGTACAGAAAATACATATATTTTTTCAATCATTTTTTTAGACTGTCCTGAATATAATGTCCTCATTGTTCTAATTTTGGAGGATGTGACATTACTTTTTCTCCTACTTAAAACATAATTGAAACCTGATTGAATTTCTACTCCTGCCCCCCCACACACAAGTTACACATTTAATGTGTATATTAAACATAGATTTAAAAATATAAAATGTAAGGGAAGAGGTTGCCTGACTTTGCTTACTGAGGTCACTGGGCAGGCTATGGTTCAAATTCTTGTAGAAATCAGTACGATGTGCTCTCTTCAGTCCTGTGCACAGTCCAAAGTCCGACAGCTTAACGTGACCCTGAAAAGTCAACAGAACCTTTGTTAGTTTACGACATTTTCATTTCTTCATGTTAGCGTTGACTGATATTTTTGACAGTATGGCAGAATGAAAACTGGTCAAAGAAAGTATCGCACAGCCTTGTTGACTTCATGCGATGTATTTGAAATTATTCACCTTTGAACACTGCAGTATGAGGCAAAAATTTATACTGAGCTTCTGTGTTTTAACTGGCAAATTACACAGACAAAAACATAACATAATTCACCTTAGAGTCTAGCAGGAGGTTGTCTGGCTTGATGTCTCTATGGATGAACCCCAACTGATGGATGGAGTCGATGGCCAGTACTGTCTCTGCAATGTAAAACTGAGTGGCCTCTTCTGTCAGAGTGTCCTTCTTCATCAGGAGAGTCATCATGTCTCCTACAAACGTAACAGCAAATACCACAAATTACTTAATTTTTATTCACATCCATCGTTGGTTCCGTATCATTAACAGCAACCCTTATACCTCCAGGTAAGAACTCCATGATGAGGTAGAGGTTCATCTTATCTTGGAAGCTGTAGAACATCTTGACCACCCACAGACTGTCCGCCTCCACCAGGATGTCCCGCTCAGCACGTATGTGACCCACCTTGCACAATCAAACTGAATATTAAAATAACATCAACTTACGAGCAGCACTGCCTCACTTGCGGTCTTTGACCTCACCTGTTCTTTCTCCAGCATGTCAGCTTTGCGAAGGATCTTCATGGCATAGACGTGGCCGGTGTCTTTCTTCTGCACGAGACGCACCTGCAAGAGTACAGAATGAAACATCGCTTGCAAATAGACAATAGGGAGTAGTTCTAAAGTTAATTCTGTAACTTATTACTCGTGAATTTGTTGTTTTACCTCTCCGAATGCTCCACGGCCAATCACCTTCAGGGACTCAAAGTCTTCCAGACCGAGTCGGGTGCGCTTCAGGCGAAGAAAGTCGGACTCTTTTCTTGCATGTTCAGTACGCCGACGACTTTTCTGAAGAAAAAACTTTGTTGTTATTCCAGTTAAATACTGCACCATCTTCTCTGAACTATGAGTTTGGCTATACTTATACTCAGTTGCGACTCAAAAAAAAAAATGTTGAAGAATGCTCTAGTCCCATAACTTCCAGAGTTCGTGGAAGACTAATGGATTTGGTAAGTTATGTTTTGTGCCTTTTGTTGTTTAAATATGTTAGGTCAAGAGAAGCCCATTTGGCACGTTGCTCTCCATTTTATTATTACAAAAAAATATATATATGGCGGAAAACTCAGACAAGGCTGAAGAAGCAGTTTCTGCTCTTGCACCCCTCTTTAAAAATAAACTGCTGTATTTTAAGCCAAAAGAACTTGTGTTTGATAGAACAATATATTTATATGCTGCCATTGCAGTTTCATGGTGGATTAAAGCCCCCGAACTATTTTAGTTTTACCCTGGAGACTAGAGATGTCCCGATCCGATATTTGGATCGGATCGGACGCCGGTACGGGCAAAAAAATGCGGATCGGTATCGGATCGGCCGACACGGAAAAATTCCGATCCAGACTTCCGATCCAGTTTTTTTTTTTAAATCCGGTCCGGCTTTTCCAGCGCACCGATATACATAATCCATTCCAGTTTTTGCTTCGGTTTCCCTAAAATCCGGGCCGCATTTTAGGGCACACCTTCAACACACTACATTACCGTCTCCCAATTTACCGAGAGACTTTATCTGTAAAAATGTCAGCTGTGTGGGATCATTTCACCTTAAAGGACGACAAAGACGAAGAGGCAGAGTGCAACATATGCCACAATAAAGTCAAGCGTGGTGGTAAAGCTATAAGAAGTTATAATACAACCAACCTAATCAAGCATTTAGCGACATACACATGCAGTGAAAACTAGGAGCGTTAGTAAACGGCCGCCATCTTAAAGCAGGAGACTTCCCTTGTAGGCTGTTGTAGTGTTCAAGCGAACCTAATTAACTTTTTATCTAAAATACTCCTTGTTCTGCCCTTCATTTCGCGATTTACCATGTGCATTTTTCGTTCCTGCTGTTATTTTGACAGCCGTCCGACAGGAAAGAAGTAGCGCGGCGGCCATGTTTGTAGTCGTTTCGTCAGTCCGCCGTTTGACGAGAGCTGGGCAGCATTGTTTACTGTGCTCACGCTATCCTAAACTTGTCGTGTTGTTTGCGCCTTCGAAGGCATCGTCTGTAAGTACAACATTTTTTATATATAGTATTTAGCGATTTATGTGCCATATTTGGAGCGTTTTGACCACTTTGTAAACTTTGGCACCTGCTGCATGCTTCATTTGCATATTAGAATATTGAGAGGCATTGTATGGGAATTGGCTTCGTATATATTTGACATATATAGCATATGGATAGTCAAACCTGTCAATCATTTTCGTTCTGTACATTCTATTTCTTTTAGTTTCACCTGGGTTCATTTTTGGATGTGACAGTGCAGCTAAATAAAAGCACCTGGAGCTTGGATGCTACTTCCTGACTCCCGCGTTCATTTTTGAATGGAGTTTGGCTTGCTGCGAACTTGTGTCCGCTTACACACACAAGGGGAGCAGTATACTCCTAAATCGGCAAAATCTTGACTTGAATCTATCTTCAAAACAGTTTTAAAACTTTCACATGTCAATAGTAGACAGAAGGGAAATTATGGAATAACGGGAACAATTTTAACAACTTAAACAGTTGATTCGCAAAATTTTATTAATTGAATGTAGTTCAAAGCTGCTGATACAGAATGGGGACTGGAGTATTTTATTTACCGTTTTAAAATGTAAACTTGATACTGAAATAGTCGTTTATTTAAACCTGAGAGGCTTTTTATACAATTTTTGTAACTAATGCACGAAACATTAAAAGCATCTAATAGCTTGGGGGGTTTGTGGGATTTTCCACTGACAGTTTACAATATTATTTGCACGTTTTACTGACTGGCTATGCCATTTTTGTTTGTCATTTATAATGTTTTGTGTTTGTCACTGAATAAACAGGTCAGTTTCTTGTTACCAACCATTGTGTGTTATTCAAATTCACCTAATTCAGCTGGCTAGTTGTTATCAAGAGTACTAAAACCCTTTTAAACATGAGTCTGACAACTAAGTAAGGAGGCTAAATAACTTTCAACTTTAATACATGCTCAGATAGGCCGGTATCGGTATCGGCCAGTATCGGTATCGGATCGGAAGTGCAAAACTATATCGGTATCGGATCGGAAGTGCAAAAACCTGGATCGAGACATCCCTACTGGAGACCCCCGTTTACAGACACCACACAACTGCTTTCGTTTCACCCCAGCCATAAAAAGAAGTGATTTATTATTCGAAATGTATCATTTTTAGCTTAGAATCATTAATTGATCATACATTTAGTTTGGAAAAAAAAAAAAAACTTAAAAGATTATTCACTCGCATGTTTTGAACAAATTACGTCACAATGGAAAAAATACCTTGTAACTATCGCGAAATTAAATATTTTTTTTTGTTAGACGCATTTTCTCCGATATTTTAGATGTTAAATAATCGATCCGAACAAAAAAACAAAAAACATTTAAAAGGGTAAATATTTAAAATAGAAATTCTCAACCACTCCTTGATGTCTGAGACCCTTCTTATATTACCGTGTTTCTCCCACAAAAACCCCCAAAGTCCGGCCGTGGCCATTCACAGCTGTGCCTTGACACTCGGTGGGACATGCTTGGATCGAAACAAGGTAAGTACGCGATAATGTCTTGTTAAAATCATGACGTCTTTAATTATGCTCTCACGCTCTCACCTCGAGTTCGGGTTTAGGGTTTAAATTTTTTTTTTTTTTTTAAATGCCCTCCTGTTCAAAAAAATTCTTCCCCCAGAAAATTGATGTTAAGCTTTCCAATGATGTATCACACATGCATATAGAACAATTTCGAAATTTGGCCAATTTGGGGGTCTCACAGCGGAACTTCAAGTCACCTGAGTGTTTTCCACCACGAATATATAATGCTGAGTATTGGTCTCAAACTAAAATTCCCCTTGAAAATTCGACTTATAAACCAGTTTAACTTTTTTCTCTCTTCATTGTGCATTTTTTGGCTGGTGTGACTTATAGTCAGTGTTACTCATAGTCTGAATACGGTGTATAAAATCATATCATGACTTACTTCTTCATCGGCCAAGCCTTCTTGATCCATCACCTTCTCTAGTTTCTTCTGCCTGAGATGACAATTTTACAATTGACTACTTTTTTGGCCTCCGGGTACAAGAATCTTTTCTTCAATTGTACAGAAATATATATCAGTTCTATCTAATAGGCTACTTGTAATACACATGACACTCTACAGATTTTTATGAGTGCTTGGGGATATTGGAAGACAGTGTGGCAGCCAATAAACATTCATTCATCAGTCCTCCCATTTCAAATGGATTGGAGGTCTATCGCCATCAATGACAGCCAATGCGTGAACTGTGTTCTATTTACGCAACACCTTTGTGTTGCGTAGGGATTCATCAGACCCATGGTATAGGGACATCGAGTGGGCCTTCAGCTTCCTTTATTTAAGAAAAATAGGCACTGTATAGTAGAGTTCTGTGTATTTTTATATAGTAATAAAATGAACTCAAGATGATACATAACTGACTTTTGCTTTGGCAATGTATGTCATATCATCCAGCACTAATTATTATCATCCTGTGTCCACACTTTACACTGACTTATCGCTTTTACCTCATCTCTCTCTCCTCGTGCTGGGCAATGAGGTTGCTGTAGAAGTTCTCCAAGGTCACCTTAGCCATGGTGACCCGTTCCTTGGTGTGGTTACTCATGGAGGAGCATGAGCTCTGACCCGTCATTGCCATTCTTTACCTGAAACAAGACACGCACACCGAGTGAGGTGGATCCAGTGTCGTGAACGACAAAGGCAGAGATCTGATCAGTTCTGCATTGAGTTTGAGAAACCTCGAGACTATGATTTCATACAAACACATATGTGTAAAAAGAGGAAGGAAAGTGTGAGACATTGTGACAGCAGACTTATGAAGAAACAAAAAGGAAATGTGAAAGAACTAGGTGGAGTCACACCATGTACATAGTTCTAGGTCACAATAACATTATGGTAGAATGCTCAAAAATATACCGTAATTTTCTCACTATAAGGCGCACCTGACTATGAGCGGCTATCCACCAAATTTGGCACGAAAACGACATTTGTTCATAAATAAGCCGCGGTGGACTATAAGCCGCAGCTGTCCTAACTGTATTATGGGATATTTACACCAAAAGATATTAACCGGTAACACTTTATTTGACAGCAACATCATACGACTGTCATAAGACTAAATGAGCCACCATGAAACAATGAAGCTTTGCAGCCAGAGCTTCATTGTAGGGCTGCAGCTATCGAATATTTTAGTAATCGAGTAATGGACTGAAAATTCTATCAATTAATCGAGTAATCGGATAAAATGAATATATTTTTAGGTGAAGAGCAATTATAAATATACATGAGAAAACAAGACATTTCATCTAATCTTGAACCATTTTCAGTCAATCAATGTCTTTATTTTCGATGTATATTGTTAAAAAACAGCCAACAATTGCATCTCAGATGTAACTAACATAAAAAAAAAAAAAAAAAAAAGACTAATTCACTGCTTTCACTCGAAAAACCTTTAGATCTTATTAAAAGTATACATATATAATACATAAAAATGCCATTACGCTTGATAACACACATCACTTAAAAGTTGGGATTTTTTCACACTTGTTTCAATTGAATTTCTATTTGTGTCAAGCCATTTTTAAGTTCTAGTTAAGTTTTACGTTAGTCTAAACTGTAAATCCTGATAGGATTTTGAGTTTTTGCAGTGATCAAAATAAATGTATGATACAGGCTGTACTGGAGCACATTAGGGACCAGTGCTACTTGGTGTTTTATCCAGGAATGACTACTGAGCTAAAATTGATAGTTAGCATTCTTGAGTTTTTTTATTTTACACCCTCATGACTCCACAACGCTATGTTATGTTAAAGCCTGTATGTAAGACAAGTTAGCCACGCATCGACAGTGGTCATAATTAATAGAAACCTACCACTTTGAATTGCCTTGTGTTGAATTGTGCTATATAAATAAATTTGCCTTGCCTAGCCCTCCGCAGGGCTAACGTTACGTGAGCTAGTGACAGTAACGTTAATCTTATTTATTAGCGCTTAGCGCCCTTTTTTAGCGCTTAGCGCTCTACTGCTTTAAGATGGCGGCTGTTTACTAACGCTGCCCAGATGCGGCTGAGGCTGTAATTTCGCATCTAGTTCAACATACATGTGATCTCTATGAGACTCATCAGACGCTACCTGCTACCAACGTAGCATCGTGCGGGCTAGTATTTAGCAACGTCGGCGTCGTTTGTCTTCCCATGGGCTCACCACCTGTGGGAGGGGCCAAAGGGGTCGGGTGCGTAGAGAGTTGGGCGGCAGCCAAAGGCGGGGGCCTTGGCGGTCCAACCCCCAGCTGCAGAAGCTAACGCTTGGGACATGGAATGTCACCTCTCTGGCAGGGAAGGAGCCTGAGCTGGTGGGTGAGGCAGAGAAGTTCCGACTAGATATAGTCGGACTCTCCTCCACACACAGCTTGGGTTCTGGTACCAATCCTCTCGAGAGGGGTTGGACTCTTCCATTCTGGAGTTGCCCACGGTGAGAGGCGCCGAGCAGGTGTGGGCATACTTATTGCCCCCCGGCTTGGTGCCTGTACGTTGGGGTTTACCCCCGTAGACGAGAGGGTAGCCTCCCTCCGCCTCCGGGTGGGGGGACGGGTTCTGACTGTTGTTTGCGCTTATGCACCAAACAGCAGCTCAGAATACCCACCCTTTTTGGAGTCCTTGGAGGGTGTGCTGGAGAGCGCCCCCTCTGGGGACTCCCTCGTTCTACTGGGGGACTTCAACGCTCACGTGGGCAATGACAGTGAGACCTGGAGGGGCGTGATTGGGAGGAACGGCCCCCCCGATCAGAACCCGAGTGGTGTTCTGTTATTGGACTTCTGTGCTCGTCACGGTTTGTCCATAACGAACACCATGTTCAAACATAGGGGTGTCCACATGTGCACTTGGCACCAGGACACCCTAGGCCGCAGTTCAATGATCGACTTTGTAATCGTGTCATTGGACTTGCGGCCACATGTTTTGGACACTCGGGTGAAGAGAGAGGCGGAGCTGTCAACTAATCACCACCTGGTGGTGTGTTGGCTCCGATGGTGGGGGAAGTTGCTGGCCAGACCTGGCAGGCCCAAACGTATTGTGAGGGTCTGCTGGGAACGTCTGGCAGAATCCCCTGTCAGAAAGAGTTTCAACACCCACCTCCGGCAGAACTTCTCCCTTGTCCCGGGGGAGGTGAGGGACATTGAGTCCGAGTGGGCCATGTTCCGCACCTCCATTGTTGAGGCGGCCGATCGGATCTGTGGCCGTAAGGTGGTTGGTGCCTGTCGTGGCGGCAATCCCCGAACCCGCTGGTGGACACCAGCGGTAAGGGATGCCGTCAAGCTGAAGAAGGAGGCCTATCAGGCCTTTTTGGCCTGTGGGACTCCGGAGGCAGCTGACAGGTACCGGCTGGCCAAGCGGACAGCTTCGGGGAAATTCTGGTCCACCGTCCGGCGTCTGAGGAGAGGAAAGCAGTGCACCATTAACACTGTGTATAGTGAAGATGGTGGACTGCTGACCTCGACTCGGGACGTCGTGAGTAGGTGGGGAGAATACTTCGAAGCCCTCCTCAATTCCACCGACACGCCTTCCTTTGAGGGAGCAGAGTCTGGGGACTCTGAGGTGGGCTCTTCGATCTCTGGGGTTGAAGTCACTGAGGCGGTTGGTAAGCTCCTCGGCGGCAAGGCCCCAGGGGTAGATGAGATCCGCCCGGAGTTCCTAAAGGCTCTGGATGTTGTGGGGCTGTCATGGCTGACACGCCTCTACAACATTGCGCGGACATCGGGGACAGTGCCTCTGGATTGGCAGACCGGGATGGTGGTCCCCCTTTTTAAAAAGGGGGACCGGAGGGTGTGTTCCAATTATAGAGGGATCACACTCCTCAGCCTCCCCGGTAAAGTCTATTCAGGGGTGCTGGAGAGGAGGGTCCGTCGGGAAGTCGAATCTCGGATTCAGGAGGAGCAGTGTGGTTTTCGTCCCGGCCGTGGAACAGTGGACCAGCTCTACACCCTCGGCAGGGTCCTTGAGGGTGCATGGGAGTTCGCCCAACCAGTCCACATGTGTTTTGTGGATTTGGAGAAGGCGTTCGACTGTGTGCCTAGGGGAGTCCTGTGGAGGGTGCTCCGGGAGTACGGGGTACCGAGCCCCCTGGTAAGGGCTGTTCGGTCCCTGTACGACCGGTGTCAGAGTCTGGTCCGCATTGCCGGCACTAAGTCGAATTCGTTCCCAGTGAGGATTGGACTCCGCCAAGGCTGCCCTTTGTCACAGATTCTGTTCATAATTTTTATGGACAGAATTTCTAGGCGCAGCCGAAGCGTTGAGGGTGTCTGGTTTGGTGGCCTCAGCATTGCATCTCTGCTTTTTGCAGATGATGTGGTGCTGTTGGCTTCATCAAGCCGTGACCTCCAACTCTCACTGGGGCGGTTCGCGGCCGAGTGTGAAGCGGTTGGGATGAAGATCAGCACCTCCAAATCCGAGACCATGGTCCTCAGCCGGAAAAGGGTGGAGTGCCCTCTCCGGGTCAGGGATGAGATCCTGCCCTAAGTGGAGGAGTTCAAGTATCTTGGGGTCTTGTTCACGAGTGGGGGTAGGAGGGAGCGGGAGATTGACAGGCGGATCGGTGCAGCGTCTGCAGTGATGCGGACTCTGCGCCGGTCCGTTGTGGTGAAGAAGGAGCTGAGCCAAAAGGCGAAGCTCTCGATTTACCGGTCGATCTACGTTCCTACCCTCACCTATGGTCAAGAGCTGTGGGTCGTGACCGAAAGAACAAGATCCCGGATACAAGCGGCCGAAATGAGTTTTCTCCGCAGGGTGTCTGGGCTCTCCCTTAGAGATAGGGTGAGAAGCTCGGTCATCCGGGAGGGGCTTGGTGTCGAGCCGCTACTCCTCCGCGTTGAGAGGAGCCAGTTGAGGTGGCTCGGGCATTTGGTTCGGAGGCCTCCTGGACGCCTCCCTGGAGAGGTGTTCCGGGCATGTCCCACCGGCAGGAGGCCCGGGGGTCGACCCAGGACACGCTGGAGAGACTATGTCGCTCGGCTGGCCTGGGAACGCCTTGGAATCCCGCCGGAGGAGCTGGCTGAAGTGGCTGGGGAGAGGGAAGTCTGGGCTTCCTTGCTAAAGCTGCTGCCCCCGCGACCCGACCCCGGACTAAGCGGAAGATAATGGATGGATGGATGGCGTCGTTTGTAGCGGCTGTCGGCTGCAGTAAGTTTTTTTTTTTTTTTTTTGCTTCTTCCTCTACGCACGTGACATCAGCGCGTTGTCCCGCATGAAAAGTAGTCTGAGCAAAACGTGATGCTTAGAGCTGTCAAAATAAACGATTACTCGAGGTGAATAAAATTACTCGGATCAGTTTTTAAACTCGAGTTACTAGAGTTGCTTGAGTATTCATTTCAGCTCTACTTCATTGCTTCAAGAAACGTCAATTGGCCATCACCTCACCCTTGGGTGAGACAGTCAACCTCTGCTGCCACTTGCTGTCAACACTGTTGTTGTCCAACCTGCCTCCTAGCATGCATTGCAGCGCTACAGATGTAAATAATCAACATTCATGTTCTGTGCTAAGTATTTCTTCAGTTACTGTTCTAGTTGTTTCATTAATAGCTAGTCATGGTATTTTGTAACACTTTATTTGACAGTGGCGCCATAAGACTCATTAGCAGGGTTGAAAGTGGACGGGAACGGTCAGGAACGCAGTTCCGGTATAAGATTCAGGGCCGGAAGGCAGTTCCGGAATAAGATTTTTTTAAAAAAGGGGGCAATGCAACAGAAAATGGATCAAAACTTTAAGAGCAAGGAAAGAGTTAAGGTAGCCTATTTATCATACTTAGTTTTATTTGCTCTGATGGGGATGTTCAGAACATCTTAGCTGTCAATGTGCACTTTGGATTTTTATTTGTTCATTTCAATGTGCACTTTGGATTTTTATTTGTTCATTTATGTTAGGCTACTTATTCATTTCCTTATGATTCAAAAAAGTCAATGTTTGCGCAATCTTCAAAATATATTCCATTTCACTCTGCATAATATGTCATTTGTACTTATTTTTCTGAATGTATGTTACTTATACCTTTATTATTAACACAACAAAAAGTAAATGTTTACATTATCTTTAATTTTAATATACATCCTATGTTCTTAAGTAGTTAAAATTGAGATTTGGCATTTAGTATGTGAGGAAATGAGAGAAAATAAAAATTTGGAGATGGAGGCTGGGGTTAGAGCTTTTTTTGTTAACTCTTATTTAGCAAATTATTGAAAAAATACAATTTTGAATGAAAGTCAGTTTTTGTATGTGTTATAGAAATAACTGATCAAAACATTTTTCTTTGCATTTCAGTAGTTTTGACCCCCCCCCCCCCAGGGCTGGGCGATATGGCCTTAAACATGTATCACGATAAATTGAGCAGATTTATCTCGATAACGATAAATGACGATAAATTCGCCCAAGCGTACCGTTATATAATTTGAAAATCTGAATCAATGCATGAAATACAGATTAACTGTTTCTTGTTGATTTATTTACCAGCATTCAATTTCATATACTGTATTTAACAATTGTACATGCAGTCTAAACATTAAGTTTAGAAAAATGTAATGTAAGCAATAAGAATTCAAGTATGAACATTTATAACAACGTGTAGGACTTGAACAATGTACATTATCAAAATCAATATGCCTGTGCAAACATGTCATTGTAACACAAATGACTTGCAGCTTGAACAGTACACTTCAAAAAGACAACTTATTGCTAATGGCTGCTGTGACATAATTATTAAATACAAGTGTTTACATTATGGTTTCAGGGTCCCCCCCCAGTGCATTTTTTAATAAATGCACGCACAAATGAACCCCCAAACAAACAGAGAGAGACACACACACATTAAAGCTATATTGATCTTCTTCAAATGAAACGCTTAAGATTTTATGATAGCAATAATGACACAGAAATAAGCACATACAGAAAAATAGCTGGGGCCATTTCTCGGTCATTATAAGTTTCGCCGTTGGATTGTACTTTATGCTGAATGCTTTACCATCACAAAAGCTATCAGAGGAATCACACACAGACAGATACAAAATAACGCCACATAGTAATTGCTAGATGCAGTCCGTGCCCAATCCACTCATTAAATTCAGCCGTTTTGACAAGGTTAGAGCCGCTATCCGACTACATCACGTTCATTTGTAGCATTAGCCGCTAGCTAGCGTTAGCCTGGCTACCAGTAGAAAGCACTGAAAGCACCATCTCCGGAAATCGTGAGAACAAGGGAGGACAGCGGGTGAAAGCCCGTCTGGATGCCACCAAGAGTCTACTAAATGTCGGTTAAAAGTTTGGTGAACCTCCCTTAAGCCACACTCCATCACGTTTTGCTTGTAGCGTTAGCTGCTAGCGTTAGCTTACCGGGCTTTTGTTTGATTGGCTCCTTGATGATCACGTGACTCCCTACGTAAGCCCATTGACTGTTTCTTAAAGGGGAATGAACATAGACGAACAACACAGAATCAAAGCGGGATGAAAAGACTATATTTTCTTGTTTTATTAATTTACCGAATTTACCGACATGGTCAAAATTACGTCGGTCATCGTTAAGAATTTCGGTGACGGTAAATTTTCGGTTTACCGCCCTGCTCTACCCCCCCCCCCCAAATAAATTAATAAAATTTCTGGCTCCGTGGCGACCTTCACATCGGGGAGTTCTGTCAAGAAATTCTAACCACTTTCACGCCATCTCATTAGACAATCATAATTATGACATGACACTGTCATGAGCATTAATGAATGCTTGTAACAGATGTCATTTAGTGTTATCTGGCAAATTATCACACTTTTGAATGGATGTATAAGTGCCAAGCTGGACATAAATGGCGTTTGTGACATAATTTGCTGGATGACACTTAATAACATCTGTCATAAGCATTCAGTAATGCCCATGACATGTCATAATTATGACGGTCTTATGTCGCCGGTCAAATAAAGTGTTACCTATTAACCCAAATAAATCAACAAATAAACCGCATTGGACAATAAGGCGCAGGATTCAAAATGGAGGAAAAAAGTAGCGTCTTATAATCCGGAAATTACGGTACATAAACATTGCTTAAAAATACATGCATCTTTCACCTACTCAGAGTGAGTCAAATATGCCAGCAAAAGAAAAGGGTATATTAACTCAGACATGTCCAAAGTCCGGCCCGGGGGCCAAATGCGGCCCGCGGTCAAATTTCATCTGGCCCCCAGCCTCTGTAATAGAATCAATTTCGTCTGGACCGCACACCGTATTGGCCAGAATATAAGACGGTGTTTTTTGCATTGAAATAAGACTGAAAAAGTGGGGGTCGTCTTATATTCGCTGTCTAGACATTATAGCCATTTACGATGCTAGATGGCGCCAGATATCATTGAAGCTATGTTCTGTCATGACAGATCTCAGCTACTTTCAAGTTTAACCAGTTTGCATTATTTTATTACAATGTTTTTCCTTATTCAGATGTTTCAAGACTACAGTTAGACTTCACTTTGATGGTTAATGCAGTTATTGCAATGTTGTTGTTTTATCACAATAGATTGGTTTATTTACATTTCAAAAACCAGAAGCCATTCATTTACAAATGTGATTGCACTTTAGTTTACACATTTAAATGTCCAGATATTAAGATTTGAATGAGGCAAAATAACATACTTTTTCTCTCAAATATATTGTTATAATAATTTCAGATGTACTGTAATTATTTTCTGAATAAAAATTAATTTGGTATTCAAAAAGTCTTTTTTTTTCAAACTTGAGTCTTGAAAAAGAGGGGGTCGTCTTTTAATCGGGGCCGTCTTATATCCGGGCCAATACGGTAAATAGGTCAGCAGTGCTGCTACCAGCATATGAAGTAGCTTACACACTAAATGCTGCTCCTCATTTACCCACTAAAAGGCAGCAGCACTCTAAGCAACATTACCCCGAGTGATCCTTTACTCCCAATTTTCTAAAATGGCGACAATTAACAAAAAAAAAAAAAAAAAAAAGTTGACTGCGATGGCCGACGCTTCAAGGATAGGTGGAAATTGGACTATTTATTCACTAAAATATGCAACAACTCGGTCTGCCTCATTTGCAAAGAGACAGTAGCTGTTTTAAAAAGTTCAATGTGAGGCAATAATACCAAACAAGACACGCTGACATGTATGACAAGATTACAGGGAAGATACGCAGCGAGAAATTGAAGCAACTTGAAGCTAGTTTAATTTCACAGCAGCAGTATTCTGCAAGAGGCCGAGAGTCAAAAGAGAACGCCTCAAAGGCTAGTTTCGAGATTGTTGAAATTATCAATGAAAAAAAATAATAAAGAAAATGGGACACACAGAATGGCTTGCTAAAATGTGCTTAAATATATTGTTCTACGTAATGGACATCATCCAAGGTTGGCCCCCCACATTTACACCACACCAAATCTGGCAAAAGGTTTGGACACCCCTGTATTAACTCATTCATTGTCATTGACAGTGATAGAGGTCCAATTCAATGTGACTGACTGATTTGACAATCGTTTCAAGCCCTCCCAGTCAAAATGGATTGGACGTCTGTCCTGCCAATGGCAGCCAATCAATCAACCTTGTAATAAAACATGAGACCACTAGACAAGCTTTACAAAAACAAAAGTATGTTAAAAAAATGTCGTTTCTCCTCTGTAAAAAAAAAAAAAAAAAATGACACAGACGTGAACTTGCATTGTTTACATTGAACCAGTCTTAAAAAAAAAAAAAAAAAAAAAAAAACATCGCCAAAAATGAAAATTATTGAAAACATATAAAAGTAATGTCACTTAGAAATTAGCTCTCAAGCAAAAATAAGTCAACAATAAACGAGAATGTCGACACGTAGCGTCAATTCCGAGGCTGTAGGGATTGGGAACAGAACGTTCACGCGATATTATTACGGAAATACACGAGTTCATTTCTTAGCATTTGTATATTAGAATCAAATCGGTGCCATTCAAACAATCGTTTCCGCAAATCTTACCTTTTAGCTCGAAGTGCTAAGTTTTAAAGTTCCAAACAGAATCAAGTTGTGAAGAGAAATACAGGACGGTCCTGAAAACGCAGTTCTGACATTTTAAACCGCAAACTGGTTTACAGCGCGTTCAACGACGGCGTATTTGCTTTCAAGTTTCGGAGACATTGAAAATAAAACATATTACACACACAAAAAAAAAAACACCTTGACGGCAGTTCAGCTAACTCTCGTTAGCCACTCAAGTCGCTCGAGACGTTTAGAATCCAGAAACACTTTGAAGGAAAACTCGCTTAAAATGTAAGATACTGAGCGATAATTTCAAAGTAACCTATATATGAATGTTCTTGCGTTTGATTGAAAGTTGAAAGGTTGTTCTTTGAACGTCGTCTTACCTTTGAAGGTGTTGTGGTTGCCTCTTCTTCCTCTACTGAACAGCGCCCAATGTGTCACCTACAGTCTGGAGTCGGGTAGACACCTAGTGGCCAAAACTGGAAACAAAGCTTTCAAAATACAATTTCACTAGTACTACTGAATTAATATTTTAATGAAAATAACAGATCGTACAAAAAGCCTTAGATATACTGTAGGTCGAGCTGTGGCGCTACTGGCGTAAATGGAGAGTACAAATATACAGTGGTATGAAAACGTATCTGAATCTTTTGGAATTCCTCACATTTCTGCATAAAATCATGCGAGTCTATCTTTGTCAAAAACACACAGATGAAAAAAAAAAAAAACAGTGTCTGCTTTATCTAAAACCACCCGAACATTTAAGGGTTTCATATTTTAATGAGGATAGTATGCAAACAATGACAGAAGGGGGAAAAATAAGTACAGTACCTGATAAAAAATCTTGTCGCTTGCATACACATGGACCTGAAGTGTCCCTCTAATATATTTGTAATCAATATTTTCTTACAAGAAATTGATAATTTTAATACCAACAGGTTTTGGAATAAAATTTTGGTGCCAAACAAAACTGTTGAAAAGTGTTCTGATGTTTACAGCTTGGTAAAGCCCATTGAGTCAAATTTTTGCAAAGACATAAGTCTTGTCGCCTTTTCAAATAATGCACACAATCCCAGATTAAAGCTTCACCTGTTACTAATAATGGATCAATTAACCCTCAGGTGTGTATAAAAAGAACCACAGTGCACTAGACTGCCACATCAACTGCAACCTGACCTCTGACAAGATGCCTAAGATTCCTCCTGAGACCAAAGTGTTAATTATCAAGAGCCTGAAGACCAGATCCACTGCAGATGTTGCAGACACCTTCAATGTGTCTCAGGGTCAAGTACCTAGGATTAAAAAAAAAAAAAAAAAGATATGAACAGACTGGAGATGTTTTTGACAAGCCCAGGTCAGGCAGACCCAGCAAGACAACTGCTCAGGAGGACCAGTTTTTGGCTGGAAAATCCAAAGCCAGCCCTTTTTCCACTGCAGCAGAGCTCCACAAGACCTGGTCACCTGAAGTCCCTGTGTCAACCAGAACAGTCTGTCAAATTCTGTCTACAAATGGCCTCCATGGTCGAATCAGTGCCCAGAAAATAGCATTAAACAAAAGACAATTAAAAAACCGTGTGGCATTTGTCAAGGCCCACAGCCTGTCAAAACGATGGAGGCTGGAAAAGTGGCAAAAAGTGGATTTTTCAGATGAATCTTACACTGAATTACACCACAGTCACCACAAATATTGCAGGAGACCTACTGGAGACCGCATGGATCCGAGATTTCAAACAACAAACATCGAGAAGTTTGATGGTGGCAAAATCATGGTCGGTGGTTACATCCAGTATGGGGGTGTGCGAGAGATCTGCAGGGTGGAAGGCAACATAAATAGTCTGAAATATCAACAAATCTCAGGTGCCTCTTACATTCCGAACCATAAAAAGGGACACATTCTACAGCAGGATGGTTCTCCAGCACATGCTTCAATCTCTACCTCAAAGTTCCTCAAGGCAAAGAAGATCAAGATCCTCCAGGACTGGCCAGCCCAGTCACCAGACATGAACAGGATGAAAGAGGAAGCATGGAAGACGAAACCCCTCTGGCAGGCATGCAAGACTACTTTCTTTGATGTTCCCGATGACTTCATCAATAAATTGTATGAATCCTTGCCGAACCGCATGGATGCAGTCCTTCCAGCCCATGGAAGTCATACAAAATATGAAATTTGGATCTCACAGCAACACTACTTAATTCGCTTATGTTATGTAACATATTTTTGTATTTGAAGTACATTTTTTGTTCAATTTTCACACTACTTTCTGTAGGCAACAAAACATTTGTCCTGCCAAAATTTGACCTGTATGTCTTCATTAAATGATAAATCTTATTTTTCAGTGAAACAAATATATTTTTGTACACTCAACACCATTTGGAAGGGTCTTAGCTTTCAGATGAGCCATTTCTGAAACCAATTGAATAATTAAAGTCAGGTTATTAGCAATTGTTTCTACAAAATGGATAAGCGACAAGACTTTTGCCAGGGACTGTAAGTGAACCATCACATTTAATATTTTGTGGCACCTCCTTTGGCAGCAATAACTTCGACCGGATATTTCCTATAGCTGCAGATCAGTCTGGCACATCAATTAGGACTAATCTTGGCCCATTCTTCTCTACAAAACTGCTGTACTTCAGTCAGATTCCTGTTATGTCTGGCATGAATCGCTGTCTTTAGGTCATGCCACAGCATCTCAATGGGGTTCAAGTCTGGACTTTGACTTGGCCACTCTAGACCGTTTATTTTGTTCTTCTGAAACCATACTGAAGTTGATCTACTTCTTTTTTTTTTGGATCATTGTCATGTTGCAGCATCTATCTTCTTATCATCCTATCATCTTTATAGCTTCAACTGTCTGACAGACGGCCTCAGATGTTCCTGCATAACGACCAGATAAACTTTTAAATTCATTCTTCCATGAATGATTGCAAGTTGTCCAGGCCCTGAGGAAGCAAAACAGCCCTAAATAATGATGCTCCCTCCACCATGCTTAATGGTGGGGATGAGGTTTTGATGTTGGTGAGCTCTTCATTTTTTCCTCCACACTTGACGTTGTGTGTTACTCCCAAACAATTCAACTTTGGTTTCATCAGTCCACAAAATATTTTGCCAAAACTTCTGTGGTGTGTCCAAGTCCCTTTTTGCGAACATTAAACGAGCAACTTTTTTTTTTTTTAAAGACAGCAGTAATGAACACCATTCTTGGCCATATTTTTACATATAGTTGATGTATGCACAGAGATATTGGACTGTGCCAGTGATTTTTTTTCTCTAAAAATGTATTTTTATTGGTTTCACAAAAATACAGAACAACACCCTCCCCAAACTAAAAAACGAACAAAAACATTTCCCTCTAAGGTTTCCAACACAACCAACCATGAAGTCCAAGTCTAATCGTAAACGTCCAAAGAGCCATAGAAAGTTCTTCAGTGCCATCACTCCCAATACATAATGGTTACAGTAACAGAATAGAATACAATACAGTCAAATGTCCCACCAAATAGGAGCAGCATGGAAAGCGACCGTACCGTTGCCCATCCCCCATAGCTAAATTAACAATATTTCAATAACAATATAACAGTGCAAATGTCATTCTTGCACCTGTGTAGCGGTGATGTCAAAGAATGAAAGAAAAGGTCCCCATGTACTATCAAATTTCTTTTCAGAACCGCGAAGAATATATCTGATTTTCTTGAGCTTAAGGTTCATCAGCACATCCATTATCGAATGCGACGTTGTGGGTGGGGCAGCCTCCTTCCACCTCAGAAGATTGTGCCAGTGATTTCTGTAAGTCTTTAGCAGACAGGGTTCTTTTTCACCTCTCTGAGTATTCTGCGCTGAACTCTTGGCGTCATCTTTGGCGGACGGCCACTACTTGAGAGAGAAGCAACAGTGCCTAACTCTCTCCATTTGTAGACAACTTCTCTGACTGTCGATTGATGAACATCCAGACTTTCAGAGATGGTTTTGTATCCTTTCCCAGCTTTATACAATTCAACAATCCTTGACCACAGGTCTTCAGACAGCTCTGTTGACCGAGCCATGATGCACATCAGACAATGGTTCTCATCTCATTAGGACAATTCTTACCAGGTGTGTGTTTTATAGTGGGCAGGGCAGCTTTAAACCACTCACCAGTGATTGGGCTACACCTGCCTTAAATTGTTTGACAAAAATTGGTTTCAATTGCTTTTTAAGTCTCCTTAGAGTTAAGTCTCCAGAGGGTTCACTTATTTTTCCCCCCCTTCTGCCATTGTTTGCATGCTATCCTCATTAAAATATGAAAACCTATAAATATTTGGGTGGTTTTAGTTACAGCACTGTTTTTACATTTGTGTGATTTTGACAAAGATTAGATCACATTTGATTTTATGCAGAAATGTGCGAAATTCCAGAAGGTTCAGATACTTTTTCATACCACTGTAGCACATTTTTCTACATTGTTACTATGCCCAAAGCGCTTTACATTAGCACACATTTACCTTTTAACACACACATTCACACAGCAATGCTGTTGCTGACATGCAAGGCGCTGCCAACCCATTCGGGGCAAATTAGGGTTCAGTGCCTTGCCCAGTGCACTTCAACAGTGGGTTGTCGTAGCCTGGAATCGAACCACTGACCCTTTGGTCCCAGGACAACTCGAGCTACAAACTGCTCCAAGGCTGTTTATTGTGCACTGATAGTTTGTGCCTTTTTAAGTTGTATTTTTTTCTAGTTTCAGTTTCTTCATTTGTTATGTACTGAATTTTTCTGTTGGTTTGTGTGCTGTAGACATCCTGTGTGAGGCCTAACTAGAACTGTGTTTGTGGTCCTGTGGTTTTATCACCTAATTCGAAATCCTGTAGGTGAAGAAGTTAAAGATTTATCTTTAAATTAAAAATATGACAAATTGTCCTAGGTTGTTGTTCGAACTAACATGACTACAGTAGCAAATTGTGTTTGCACCGTTCCAAGTAGTACATACTCTATCAAGAAAAGATACATTAATAGGGGTACCACAAATGATCGAGTATATATTTATACGTAAGGTGCGCCTTTAAGGCGCATGAACATGTAAACTATTGTACAAGTGGCGTGGCTGTGTGTTTTGAGGTTGCTCAAATTCTACTTCCCATGACCTTTGTTTAGGTACAGGACAAGGTGATGAGCGTCAAAGAGCCACAAGCATTACTTGTGTTTCTCATGCAACTGTATGAATGGAAATTTTTCAGCCACATCCTGTCAAAGTGTGGCTGTACTTATGACGGTAGGAAGCGGTGCTTATGCTTCTTATGCCTGATGCTTTACACTGTCTTTGTGCATGTGATTGATTGCTGATAAATTATAGGTGAAAAAGACAAACCCTTCGAAGTTGTTTTGGGAAAAAAGTGGATGCAGATGGACTTAAAAAACTAGTCTTTATTGATTGAAATTACCTGCTCACCAGCAAAAGACTGTAAACCAGTGGTTTGACAAAGTAGCAGCAAAACTATGTCACAAGTTGCAAATACTTACTGGACAGAACAGAACAGAACAGAACAGAACAGAACATGAAAACAGTGCAACATTCAGTATCCTTGTACAGCACTATATACACTCAATGCGACGAACTAGTGTTTCTTGGTCTTTTCCTTTTTCTTCCTTTCCTCGTATTCCACAATTTTTTTGTGAAATATTCCTGCAGGGGAGAACATGAACTTGAATTAAGACAGAAAAGCTTTGTCACAACCAGAAAAATATATGGCGGAAAACACTCAGGTGACTTGAAGTTCTGCTGTGAGACCCCCAATTTAGCCAATTTTCAAAATTGTCCGATATGCATGTGTGATGCATCATTGGAAAGCTTGAAATCTCAATTCTGGGGGAAGAAAATTTTTGAACAGGAGGGCATGTAAAAAAAAAGAAAAATTAACAGCAAAACCCTAACCGGAGGCGAGAGCACGCGAGAGCAGAATTAAAGACTCCACAATTTTAATGAGATATTATCGCATACTTACATTGTTTCGATCCAATAACTCCATGTAGCATGTATCACCGAGTGTCGAGACACAGCTGTGAATGGCCACAGCCAGATTTTTGGGGGATTTTATGGGTGAAACATGGCGATGTAACACAGGCCGCGATGCAGAAATCGCAGACAACAAGGAGTGGTTGAGATCTTCTTTTTCATATAGGTACCCTTTTAAACGTTATTTTTCAATTTTTCTTAGTTTGGATCGATTATTTATCATCTAACATATCGTGGAAAATGCGACAGTAACAAAAAAAATACAGTTAGGCGATAGTTATGAGGTAGATATCCGTGACTTTTTTTACAGACGCCAAATTTTTCATTGTGACGTAAATTGTTTAAAAGTTTAAAATATGCGAGTGAATAATTTTTTAAAACTAAATATTAGACATCAATTAATGATTCTAAGCTAAAAATGTCAGACATTCTGAATAATATAATTACTTACCTTTTTTTATGACTAGGATGAAACAAAAGCGGTTGTGCGACGTCTGTAAACGGGGGTTTTCAGGGTAAAACGGATAAATTAAAAATAGTTTGGGGGCTTAATGCGCCATGAATCTGCTACAGCAGCATATAGACATATTGTTCTATCAAACACAACAGTTCTTTTGGCTTAAAATGCTGCAGTTTCTTTTAAAGAGGAGTGCAAGATCAGAAACTGCTTTTTCTGTCTCATCTGTGTTTTCCGCCATATACATTAGAGAATTTCAACATGGTTTTTCAAATTAAAATGTACAGTGGTACCTCTACATACGAAGTTAATTCGTTCCAGGACCTTGTTTGTAAGTCGAAATGGTCGTATGTCGAGCAGGATTTTCCCATAGGAATACATTATAATTCCATTAATTCGTTCCACATCCCAAAAACCTACACTGAATCCTTAATAAATACCGCTGGTACTATTACAAATGGCAATTACACATAGCAAAACAAATAAATTATAAATGAAAATCGGAATAACATAATAATAATAATTCCTGTAATAATGTAATGTAGTGATGCACGATAATACATTTTTCAACCGATATCGATAACCAGGGGTCGCGTTAACCGAATATTTTCCGTCGTTGACCGATTTTTTAAAACGGTGACGGAAAAAACTGAAGTCCATCTGTCATTTTGACCGGTTGCAATTCACACCCCAGACCATAGGGTGGCGAGTGAGCTTATTAATTAGCTATTGTCTCTCTTGATGCATGACGTCGTTGGCCTTACTCTGAAAAATGTCAAGGCAACTGAGTGTCCGAAGTTTCTTCAAAAAGCCCCAAAACGACGATGGTGTTGATAAAAGAGGTGAAAAAACAGGGACTGCACAAGCGGGCACGCAATTCAAGTCCATGCGCACCAGGAGGAAAGTGTGAGACTACGTTCAGGCCACAGCAGGTGAACTGTTAATTTCATTGTTCCATATGCTACATATGGTAGGCTACCTAACTACTGGGGCCACAGTTAGCTGTTTTTGTCACTGCGGAGAAAAAGTTACATATTCATCTGCTTGATGTGTGATGGCACGGTGTGGATTCTCTGTTAAGCTTGTTCGGACAGAATATTAATTTAAAATGAATGATAACTAAATACTATTGAATATGTTGAAGCGGTATGCAATGTTAAGAGTCTTGTTAGCTGTAGGCGCACTATCCTAGACCCCTCACTATCCACTCGCGGGGGCCTGCGCTTGTCAGTGACGTTCCTTATTCTCGCTATATGATTATACAACTTTAACATTTGTCAATAATACGCTCTGTGAGTAGTATCATCCATCGCTTTTCCTTTTTAAATGGGCACTTATAAGCGAACGCAAGAAGTAACAACGGGAACATTTTTAAACGGGCATTTCACGGGAGAGCATTTCGACTCTTCGGCCAATCATATAGCGAGAGCGAGTGGATAGTGAGGGGACCGCGCGCGGCTCTTAAGTGTCTCTGTCACGTGACTGTCGTAGCCGGTAACGCGCTCGGCCAAATGGACACACAAGTACGGAAGGTGAATTATGCCAAACAAAGGGTCACCACAATGTCATTATCATCATTTTAAAAAATTAACTGACGGGTAAAAATAGATTATGACCGGATTTTTATGACCCTGTCAGTCAAAATGACAGACAACGAAAAAGTCTAGCGCAACCTCTGTCGATAACCGATAATTTCCTGCCCCTTCCACCTGATAAACGATAATGTCACGCTGATAATTCTATTCAAATATGTATGTAAAATTTTAAAGTATACAAAGATCAAATGTTACTGTGCAAAAATGTAATTTAGTGCTATTTTTTTCCACATCAAATGTGAACAAGTAGTAAATTCCAACATCTAAACAATGGCAATGACATTGTGTAATGGTAAGCTTTTGGCAACAATTACTTAGAGAGTAAACAACCAAGTTGCACAAAAATGCCTTTAAAAGTAAGCCATTCCTAACACATATCACATTACTACACTTTAAAAACACCTCCTTAAAACTAGCAGAATTGGACAAAACTGTTGATTGCGCACATTTGGAGGCTAAATCAAGTATATAATTATCGGATTGCATTATCGGTTGAATTTCGTTTTATCTGCATTATCTGTGTGACGTCATAATTGCCATTATCGGCCGATAATTATCGGTGACCGATATTATCGTGCATCTCTAATGTAATGAATCGGGTTCGAATGTGTCGGACGTTTTTTGCTGTACCTGAATGCACCGCGGGGTTGATGTGCCAGAGCCAGACAGCGGTGAGCTTGAGAATTTCACTTTCACTTACAATGTTTTCTTGAGAACACCGTCATTTGCGGCAGACAGTAGGCTTTTTGTGTTGAATAAGTTGGGAAATAAATGATAAAAACGTGGTGAAGCTGGCGATTTCCTTGGCGATGTTACCACAATAATAATTGTCAGCTTAACTTATAAAGACTAGCGAACGGTGGTCGGAGGAGGACCGTGGAGACGTATTGTTGAGCTAGTTCACGGATGCCCACCCCAGGCTCATATTTTTCTATAATTTGCATCTCCATTTAAAACGTAAGCCACGTTTGTTTAGCCACCTGTACCAACCTTTTTGAAACCTTTTGTGTTGATTTCTCACACGAGAAAATACGCCGTGCTTTCTTCTGCGGTGCTGTCATGTCGTCGTATTTCGAGCATGTCGTCGGATGTAGAAACAAATAGCGAGTCAAATTTTACGTCGGATGTTGAAAAGATCATGTGTCGAAGCGATCGTATGTCGAGGTACCACTGTAATTTGAAATTGGGAGCCTCACCCTGTTGTGGTCCAGTCTGTTGTTGTTCCACTTCCTGAATGAACAGATCAAACATCTGAGTCTGGATAAACTTCTTGACAAAGTGACGCGTGGTCTTTGACTCGATGGCCTTGTAGAAGTTCCTTTTTTCAAACACTCTCTGGTCTCCAGCCTGACTGCATTTCACATAGGACATATAATGACCAACTGTTTTCACAAAGAACAGCAGGAAGGCCTCCGACACCACACGATTCACATCTTCTGTTGCTGAAAGAGACGACACAAGCGTTAAATGAACGAATTACATTTAGCATTTGGGGAAAAAAAACTGCAGTTTGACCCACCTGAGACATTCTTTCTCTCACTGAGCGCCTCTCGGATTTCACTTTGCAGTTTTGGGGGAAGAATAGAGCTCTCATCGCCAATCTGCAACAGGGTCATTTTCAAGCTTCTAATCAATCATTTTAATTTTGAGCAGAATAATTACATACAACTGAAAAAGAAATCTTATCTCTTACAGAAACAATGAAAGTTTCATTTTTCTTCTCTGATAAATCCACTATCAGCAGCTGTGAAAAATGGTAAAAAGGAACAGAAAAAGGAGAAACAAACAAACACATCATTGCTTTTGTATCAATAAAACAACACTTGAATTATAGTCTCAAACTTGCATCGTTTTGGTCAGTGACGAGGTCAAGCAGACGTTTCTGTACTCCAAGCAGGTATGGAGTTGGTGCCATCACAACATCGATTAGGATCTCTGGAACTATGGAGATGAAGGTGTGCTGCCACGTAAATGGATATAGAAGAGCTGCTACTGCGTGAATGACCTGGGATAATGTGCTGCAAAGAAACAAGATGAAGAAAATTTGATCAAATAAAGAGTTAGGAGTCTTGATGCCATGTTGTTTTTTCAACAATCAACACATCAAATTTCTTCACAACAATTTTCAACGTGAAAAACTCTTTGTTGTGGTAAGGCGGCGCCACAGTGTGACTTGAATACAAGCAGCACATTAGATATATTTACTTAAAATAAAGTCTACCTGCACGTTTTTTTGGGGGGTTTTAACCAAGAATCGAGACTGTTGTACGCCCATACCTATAAAGAATTCAGGGATTTAAAGTGCATGTGACACAAAAAAGCATGTTTATTTCATAATAAACGCGCCATTTTATGCTCCTGAATGATATAGACCGCTTGGATGTGTGTGGAAGCGATCGCTATATTTATTTAGTTTTTTGAATCCCGCGCCATGAAAATGAGTGACTTCCGGCTTCGGTCTTGCATTGAGGAGGAAGGCACTGTGACGTGTACGGTAGAAAGACTCCTCTTCACTACATAGCCTACTGTTGTGTATGAGGACTAAGGATTCAGCTGATTTTTCAGATTAAAACGTTTATTTTTCACATCAAGCCAGCCAAACAGCTGCAGAAAAATCTTGCTGTATGAGGGAGAGGCGTGTGCGCCTTTTTGGAGTTTCAAAAGGTTCTAGTTCACCGTGGATATTGGCCAAAACAAGCCCTACTACTGTGGGACCATTGGACTTACGAGGAAGTGAGTAAACATCTTGTTTTGTATTATGTCAAATACGAATACAGCGATTACAAAGTAAACACTACAAACTTTCTTTAAATAAAGGACTACTTACATTTGATCATTGATAGGCATGTAAAAAGCTCTCCTCATGCACATTAGCTGCACGTTAGCTGCACAACAACTGCAGCCGCCCTCCTCCGGGGAACGAGCTGTAAATTGCTCTCCGCCGGGCGGTTTGCCGATTCACGAAGACAATCGACAACCCAGTCGTCATGTCAAATAATCCGGGCTAGTTATGTGTGATTTTCCGCTTCGAAGACTTTGAAACATCACTCGGTTCGGGCTAGCATGTCGGCTAGCTGTCACGCCTCTTGGTTTGTTTACATTCTCCGAAGCCGGGGAAGGGAAATGACATATGTCCGATTTAGGTGTCATAAAATATTGTTCGGGAGGTGCGACAGTAAAGGTGAAGTCGACAGTTCTGACCATTATGGAGTAATTTTGCCATGTCGTACTGAATAAGTGCATTTTTATTATTCCATTTAGCACAAGACTGTTATTTGTCATGACCATGCCTTTTTTTTAGCAGTTGGGGAAAATACTTGGATAAAAAGAATACCCTGTAAAAACAATGAAGAGACAGAAACAATGACATTTTGCAGATCTCTTCGTCGCGTTTTCCTCGTGGTGAATAGTTCCCCCTCGACGGGCTGACTTGTCCATCTCAAGTCATTTATTTAGCTCTTGGGGGAAAATACTTGGATAAAAAGAATATCCTCTAATAATATTGGAGTAGAGAGACTGAAACAATGACATTTTACGGCTCTCTTCGCCGCGTTTTCCTCGTTCTGAATAATTCCCCCTCAATGGGCTGTATAGTAAAACCGATGAGCCCAGTCTCCCGCTGACGTCATCCACCTGTTGGGGACGCTTGAGCCCTATAATGGTAGGCGTGGCTAACCGGCAGATTAAAAGACTAATTTCTCGTCATCTGCACTTTGCTAAATTGTTGTATATAGTCGAATCGTCTCAAAATATGATTCTAATTCACATAATAATGCTATTTGAGACTTTTTTTCTCCTGTCGTATGCTCTTTAAGCATTTTTTCACAAGAATTTTCAACGTAAAAAGCTCTTTGTTGTGGTAAGGCGGCGCCACAGTGTGACTTAAAGACAGCATCGTCCTTCGACATATTTACGTAAAATAAATGCTACCTGCACGTTTTTTTTTCTCTTTTTCTTTTAACCAAGAATCAAGACTGTTTTACGTCCATATCTAAAAAGAATTCAGGGATTTAAGCATTTATTCACAAGAATTTTCAACGTAAAAATCTCTTTGTCTGTGTTTCCACTCGATCAGCTTTGACGGAGATAGGCTCACTATTAATCGGCCCCGCGCCCCGTGAATACTAAGGGTGTCAACAATAATCGATGCGGCGATGCATCCCGATGCGGGGCATGGACGATTCGATTCAATGCGGGCAACAAGCCGAATCGATTCAGCGCATTTTAAAATATATAAGTACGTTCAAAAATCTTCCCTGCGCAATTCCGGTGATGCAACGGATTTGGTTTCCCCATTTGTATTATTATTCTCATGTTTCATTTTTTACACACCACATAACTCTGGTCAAGTTTCCCACCAACCTCGTAGAAGCCAAAATGTCTCCAGACGTCTGCTTTCAATGTGTTAGGTGCATCAATAATCTTTCTCGCTCCCTCTTTCTCCGCTTCAGCCATTGTTATGTTATGTCCTATCTCTCTGCTCTCTCGATTAGAGCTTAGTTCGGGCCTAAAAAATCCAGCCCGACTCGACCCGGCCCGCGTGCATTAAAGGTCGAGAGCCCGAAATTTTACATTTTATTTGTAGGCTCGAGCCCGAAACCCCCCCGAAAATGTACGTTACATTTGTAGGCCCGAGCCCGTTTCAGCAGGAGGAGCAAATGCAGGGATGCAATGCGTGGTTGCGTTTTGTGTGATCACAATTGTGACGATGCCTATGTGCATAATGATAAATTAAAACCTGTCTGTTGTCACAAATTCTCCCAGATAAACAAGACTGTAAGATGCATATTCAATAAACATTTATATCGTTTATATTTGTGTGTCTGTTCTATCAGGTGGATAGTTTATGCTCATTTACTTGGCAAAATGCAGCAACAGACATTTATTTTAATTTATCCGAGTTGGCAGAAAAAAACGTAAGTTTTCTTAATGTTTAAAAAGTCTACATATTTTTATTATCATTATAAATGAGCGTACACAACAAAATAACGCTGCAAATGTATGTTAAATATATTTCTGTTTCGGATATTGTGCTAACATGCATGGACGCGCCTCTCTGACAAGGAGAGGAACAGCTGCATATGCAAAAATAAACTAAAAAACTTTTAAATAACATTCTTTATTTTAATGACTCGCATCAGAACACACAAAAGAACAAGCTGCCTTAAGGAGCACTGAAACAAAATAAATAATAACATTTTCAGGAACACCATGCACGAACTCCACGATGTCCTGCTTAGCACGAAGAGGTGCAGCCCTCGAAACAAATGATAATAACGATGTGTGACTAATATCATCTTTTAGGCCAGTACTGTTTTTAAAATGCCTGCTCAGCGTGAAGGTGCCAGTCTTTCTGCTCTCGTACGAGAGCAAAGCGTGCGCCACATTTGTTGCATTCGGCCAGGCTGACACATTTTTCTGTATGCACCTTCCACTATCAATTTAAATCCTTTCCACACACCACTCGTGGATTCTTGCCTTTTCAATCCCCCCGTCTTTAGTTTGCTTTTCGCCTCTTGGTGCTCTGTATCGAAATCCGAAAAGGAAATACCAGGATGCAGAGTTGCAGACTCGCGGAGAGCACTATAGTGCGAGGGGAAGATTAAAAGGAGGGCGGGGCCACGGCGTTCATGTGCGCAACCAATGCACTGGCTCAGCTGCGGCTCATGGTTGGGATTACCAAAGCGCCTTCTCTCTGTTTTTTTTTTCAATGTATTTATTTTAATACAAGTATTCCTTAGTTTAACTTCCATACATCGTTTTAGTCTGCAAATATATATTTATTTAAAAAGGTTAGCGAGAGAGAAGTCCGGCCTGACCCGACCCGCACGTAAATGATTGACATTTTGCGATAAAGATGCTGCTGCACTACAATATTTTCTTTGTCGTTTTCTTTAATATTTACTTGAATATTTTTATTGATGGGTCGTTGTGACTAAAATACAGTGACTCTTATTACTGATTTTCCACAGGAGTTCAGTTGTTGCACTGTGTGAAAGGCTGCTACTGTGTGTAATAAAAGAGAAAGCTCTGGTCTCATTCAAAGCACTAATTAAATGCTGTGATCTGTTTTTTTTATTTTTATTTTTTTAAAAATATATATCTGAAAGTATACTATTTTCATTTGACTTCAACCAGGAGTGACACAAGAGTCAATAAAAAGTTGTTTAATGTCTGACCGCTTGTGTTGCCCCATGATTCACGAAAAATATGCTTTGCTTTAGAATTTTAATGCATCCCAGGCTTTAATGCATCGCGATGCCTTGCCGAATCGAAACGAATCGAATCGTGACCCTCTGAATCGAATCGAATCGTGGCCCTCCGAATCGTAATCGAATCGAATCGTGAGGGCAGTGCCGATGCACACCTCTAGTGAATACCATTATGAAGTCTATAATACAGTATACTTGCTACCTAATACAAGTAGCATTGCTGTCTACTCTTACAGAGAGGACACCCGAGGGGAGAGGATACCTAGTAACCGAAAGAGAGGAATAGAGAAGATAGGACAGATTAAAGTGTGTGTAGAGGCAAGTGCGAAAACTGTTAGTAATGTGTAGTGGGGAACCCAGTATTAGGACTAGAGATCGACCGATATGGGTTTTTCAGGACCGATACCGATTTTTGGAGCTGATATTTATTTGCAGTAAGAGGGTAAAAATCGGCGTAAAAAAATTAATAATGCTAACACTGAGCTTCTTTGAAATGCCTAAAGCATGTTTATTGAATGCCTCTGCCCAGTGGTAGAAAAATTGTTCCCCAACCCAGAGGTTGTGGGTTAATTTTAGACCTCGTCTAAGTATCTTTGAGCAAGATACTAAACCCTACGTTGCTCCTGATGCTGCGTCACCAGTAGGTAGATGAGGATATACAGGGGTTGGACAAAAAAAAATAATGGAAACACCTTAAAAAATCAACAGAAACTAATTTAATATGGTGTAGGTTCACCTTTTGCGGCAATTACAGCCTCATTTCTCCGAGGTATTGATTCATACAACTTGTGAATTGTTTCCAAAGGAATTTTAAGCCATTCTTAAGTTAGAATACCCTCAAACTCTTTTAGAGATGATGGCGTTGGAAATCAACATCTTAATTGAATCTCTAAAACTGACCATAAATGCTCAATAAATTTGAGGTCTGGGGGTTAAGCCGGCCATACGAGATGCTCAACTTCATTAGAATATTCCTCATGCCATTGTTTAAAAAATATGTTCAATGATTATGACGCCAAAATGTTCGGTGATTCCATTATTTTGGTCCAATCCCTGTAGTGTGAAGCTCTTTGAGGGCCGTAAAAAGGTGGAAAGGCACAATACAAGTATAACTCCATTTACCATTTAACCAATAAGAGGACGGAGTGAATACTTCAGTGGGGCAAATAAGTATTTAGTCAACCACTAATTGTGCAAGTTCTCCCACTTGAAAATATTAGAGAGGCCTGTAATTGCCAACATGGGTAAACCGTAAACCGTCTCAACCATGAGAGACAGAATTTGGAAAAAAAAAAAACAGAAAATCACATTGTTTGATTTTTAAAGAATTTATTTGCAAATCATGGTGGAAAATAAGTATTTGGTCTATACCAAAAGTTTATCTCAATACTTTGTTATGTACCCTTTGTTGGCAATAACGGAGGCCAAACGTTTGTCTGTAACTCTTCACAAGCTTTTCACACACTGTTGCTGGTATTTTGGCCCATTCCTCCATGCAGATCTCCTCTACAGCAGTGATGTTTTGGGGCTGTCATTGGGCAACAATGACTTTCAACTCCCTCCTCACCCCGTGGCGTCAAAATGATGACAAGAACGTGGAGCAAAAATCCCAGAACCACACGGGGGACCGAGTGAATGACCTACAGAGAGCTGGGACCACAGTAACAAAGGCTATTATCAGTTACACAATGCGCTGCCAGGGACTGAAATCCTGCACTGCCAGACGTGTCCCCCTGCTGAAGAAAGTACACGTCCAGGCCCGTCTACAGTTCGCTAGAGAGCATTTGGATGATCCAGAAAAGGACTGGGAGAATGTGTTATGGTCAGATGAAACCAAAATAGAACTTTTTGGTAGAAACACAGCTTCTCTTGTTTGGAGGAAATAGAATACTGAATTGCACCACAACCACTGTGAAGCATGGGGGTGGAAACATCATGCTTTGGGGCTGTTTTTCTGCAAAGGGACCAGGACGACTGATCTGTGTCAAGGAAAGAATGAATGAGGCCATGTATCGAGAGATTTTGAGTGAAAATCTCCTTCCGTCAGCAAGGGCATTGAAGATGAGACGTGGCTGGGTCTTTCGCATGACAATGATCCCAAACACACATCCAGGGCAACAAAGGAGTGGCTTCGTATGAAGCATTTCAAGGTCCTGGAGTGGCCTAGCCAGTCTCCAGGTCTCAACCCCATAGAAAATCTGTGGAGGGAGTTGAAAGTCCGTGTTGCCCAGCGACAGCCCCAAAACATCACTGCTCAAGAGGAGATCTGCGTGGAGGAATGGGCCAAAATACCAGCAACAGTGTGTGAAAAGCTTGTGAAGAGTTACAGAAAACGTTTGGCCTCCGTTATTGCCAACAAAGGGTACATAACAAATTATTGAGATGAACGTTTGGTATTGACCAAATACTTATTTTCCACCATGATTTGCAAATAAATTATTTAAAAATGAAACAATGTGATTTTATCGTTTTTTTTTTTCCACATTCTGTCTCTCATGGTTGAGGTTTAACCATGTTGACAATTACAGGCCTCTCTAATATTTTCAAGTGGGAGAACTTGCACAGTTAGCGGTTGACTAAATACTTATTTCCCCCACTGTATATATTGGTAATGTGATTAAATGAGGTGAATTAAGTTTAAGAGCGCACCGGCAACTGGTCAGTCAGGGTGTTTAATTCAATTGTCTGCGTGCTCTACTGCCACTGTAGCGGCCAGAGTTCAATGCGTTATACATTTACTCAAACTGAAGTCTAGTTTACCTAAAACGATGAGTTCAAAGTATTTAACTTGGGTCCAGTTTAATTCCCCTTCATTGTTCGTTTGAGGTCCTCCCTTCAGGCAGGAGATTCAGAGTCCCTTGTGTTAAGTCCAACAGAACAAAGAACTCTTTTACCAAGTGCGATTAGGCTGCTAAATTTGCACAATTCTTGCACCGAGATGCGAAGCTGTCTATAGCATTTTTTAAATTGTAGTTGTTATTTTATGTTTATGTGTTAACTGTTGTTCTGTTATCTGTGTGGTTAGCTGCTGTAAGTTTCCCCTTCTTAGGGGACAATAAACTAAAATGTTGAATTCAAACTGTGACGCGACGTAGATAAATCGCTCAGATTTATCGTTCAGGCATGTTGACTTGTGTATGAGGCGAGGGCGGATTACCCCAATTCATCAGCAATGAAAATGATCCGTCTCTCAAGGACAGCAGCTGCAAACACCAGTAGCACTTCCTCATCTGTAAGGCAACTGAACAGCATGTCAAAGTTGACGTGCTCCAGCCAGGAATCCAGCGGCCGCGTCAGTCTGATTATCTGGGAAGAGCGATACCACTGTCACTAATATGACACACAGATGTCGTCATCATTACCCAATTGGCATTTCAATCATTTGCAATCATTGTAGTTGTAGACGGTGTGATTTCAAGTGAGAGCTGCAGGTTATTTTTCAATCACCTAATTTGATCAACACCACAAACAAGATGAATACTAACATTTTGGATGCGTCTGACTGGTTAATAATAGTGCAGACATTGGCAAGTATCACCAAATAACTGCAGTGACTGTGAAATGTTGCAACATGATATTATGCGGCTCTGTATTTTGAGGTGCAGGTGTTGAGCAATGTAGGACAGGTTGAGACATCGCTCCAAACAAACACACCCACCAGGAAGAATGAGTACTCTGATGTCATTACAACAGCTTAACTTTCCTTTTGAATTGGTAACTGCATGTTTTGAGACTCATCACAAATGGGCCAAGAAGTTGAATGGGGTCATTACAGAATGGGAGGATATTTAACATTCCAGCGCTCAAATTTTAAATAATCCACATCCAAAATACAAAATTAAATTTACTTATCCTGTAACCAAATTTAAATGAATAAATAAGAAAAGAAAGCTTTAAAATCTTTTGAAAATACCAAATAAGTCTGGAGTGTCCCTTAAAAGTCTTTTTTCTCTGCTCCTACCCCACTAATGAGTAATGACTAGGGTTGTTCCGATCATGTTTTTTCGCTCCCGATCCGATCGTTTTAGTTTGAGTATCTGCCGATCCCGATATTTCCCGATCCGATTGCTTTTTTTTCTCCCGATTCAATTCCAATCATTCCCGATAATTTTTCCCGATCATATACATTTTGGCAATGCATTAAGAAAAAAAAGAATAAAACTCGGACGAATATATACATTCAACATACAGTACATAAGTACTGTATTTGTTTATTATGACAATAAATCCTCAAGATGGCATTTACATTATTACCTTCTTTCTGTGAGAGGGATCCACGGATAGAAAGACTTATGACTTTGTATATTGTGACTCAATATTGCCATCTAGTGTATTTGTTGGGCTTTCAGTAAATGATACTGCAGCCATGCCCCAATGCCTGATGGGAAGTGGAACCATGATGGGAAGTAAAACCATGACTGCGCGTCGTGCTACCAATGGATATAACTTCTCTGCTTTGGGGAACAACTTAAGGTGTTAAGACAAAGAACAAATGCCACCTTGTTTCCCCACATTGCTTCCCATGAAATTTCTAATCATAGGCAGAGGGATTGCAAGGTTTTAGCCAATTGAAGAAAGGCTCCATAGACTGCTAAAATTCACTCACTCATTTTGCGCTGCCTTTCATCTCTCTATATAGGTAAAACAGCGTCATTACAGATTGAGCGTGACAATGAGGATCGTGCAGCGCATATATTAATAGCATTAAATATTTTAACGTGACACATTTTTTAATAAATTAATTGCCGCCATTATCGGGATATTGTTGATAACCCTACCTTAAGCCTAAACTAAAGACTCTGGATGAGTGTAACATATTATGTCTGTAACGTTAAATACAATTAGAAAATGATTTAATTAGAATATATATATATTAAAAAAAGGCATGGCCGATATTATTTTTGCCGATTCCGATACTTTGAAAATGACGTGATCGGACCCGACATCTCTAGTAATGACCACATTGCATTTTATATAAAAAGTTCAAATAAAAATTGAATTTCATTAATTTTTTTAGTATTACTTGTTTTACTGTTGTTTTCTGTTTCATTCATTTTCTTGACTTATTTACATAAGTGAGATAGATCAGCAATGACAGCTAGCTCATCCTGTGCAAAAACGGCAGTCCCATTAGCACTGATTTGCAGCTCTGCAACTCTGTTGCTGTAACTGTTATGCCAAACATTGCAACTAGCCATCAATAGATCATGAAATAAAAATCCTACCATTGAACTGTAAATGGAGCTAATAAGGCCTTTGACGATTATTATTGATTAATATTTGCAGAAAAACAGAGAAATTAAGGTTTCAAGAATTTTGAAGCCGAAATGTCCTACAGTGCTGGAATGACCCAGTGAATTGAAATTGAAATTCAGTAGTAACTGAAAATGTAAAAAAATTCTACTAACCTCTGTTCAAATGGATGGTTGTCCAATCCGTTTATAGTTTTTAACTAGACTTGTCCAATATTATCGGGTAGACGAAAATATCGGCCGATAAAAACATTTAAAAATCAGATTGGATAATATCGGCATAAGTTTTTCATTACTGGTTTTGGTGTGATATGCATATAGCAGTGCTGCAATATCACTTAAAGCATGCCAGTGTTTTTGGTGTTTTGTCAACCCCCCCCCCCCCCCCCCCCCCCAGCTGGTGCTTAGGTGTAATTACTTTTGATAAGTTTTAGCACTTTCTTTTAATGTTATCATATTTCGATGCATACTCATTGTGAACAGGGAGTGCTAAATGGACGCGCTAACGTCTGCAGCCAGTGTACCATAGCAGTTCTTGCCATCTCACCACGTTGTTTGTGCCTTATACAAGCATCACTTGCAAGTTATATTCTTCCTTTGTTTTATATTCATGAGTGTTGCGTAGTATATTGGTTTCCGAGATACTTCTTATGTCTGCATTTCTGCTCACGACTTCCGTTTTACACTTTCTCCATCCAAAACAGCAGTGGAGCTGAAGTAACATTACTCATCAAAATCCCTCAAAAAAGACCATTCGGGATTACCGCATCCATCTGCCATCATCACGACATGGGAGAATAACATGTTCATGAAGGCAGAAGTGGAACCAAGCCAGTGCCACCACAAGTACTGGGTGTTAATGTAGCCATGTTGCCGCTGGTTTTATAGAAGCTATGTTCTTCCTATCCCTACATTTCCATGTGTCTGGTGCTCAAAAAAAAATACTAAGGCTTAAAATCTTGCATATGAAACGATTTGTTGTGTTTGATATTTAATATTACCATGATGATTGTAATTATGATGATGTTTAATATTATTTACTACAACTACTTTGGCAGCAACACATGCTATCTGCTGCTAGCCTGTTGCTAATCATTACATGTTGGATGGCACAATTAATTACTATTTTTGTTAATATGTACATACCTTGTAGTATTTCCTAGTAACAACAAAATCCGTGTCCTTCTACATTTGGCAACTGGAATATTATTTGTAATTTCACCTCATTTTGGTCACTTAAGTGGCCGACGTATCCATCTCGACCTCACATCAACACAAGCTGCATTGGTTTCAGGTTGTTATAATTTTGTCCACAAATGATCGACAAAGTGATAAGAACAAACATACAGTGGGGAGAACAAGTATTTGATACACTGTCAATGGGAAAACCCATTGGCAGTGTATCAAATACTTGTTCTCCCCACTGTACAATCTTTTAGGTAGAGCCTTAGGTTTAAAGCACATCCTTAACTTATTGTTTGCAGCTGGTTTCGATTTAAGGCGTATGGCGAGGTAGTTCCACACTGACCCTTTGAAGGGTGCTGTTCAAAATATTCTTCCAACCATATATAGGCACTTCCAGGAGTTCAGGCACAGCACAGAAAGTCTATGAGTCTCATCTACGTTGTGCTGAATCCATTTTTGGAGATTCCGTGGGTCCCTCTGGTTTGATTTTGCAGTTTTAACTTTGTCAACACACGGTTTACTTCAACCGCACTTCATGTTGTTCTGTCTAAACCGGAGTTCAGAGCAGAAATGATCAAAGATGGCGCCGCCAATGTTTCCCTCAGGAAAGTTGTCTAAATCTAATTTTGTTTGCATTTGTTGTAAAATACGGTCACATTATTTCATTGCTTGCAAACTGCACTGCCAGTTGCTACTCAAGTTGACATGTGGTGTCTACTTTGCTTTATTTTGTGAATTTAATTCATATTATTGACACAATGTTTTGTTGTTTTGTTTTACAAAAATGTATCAGTGCTCTTGTCAAGAGAAAAATGATCACAATAATGCCAATACAACTTCACTCCAGAGTCAGATTTGTTCGCCATCTGTCCATTTGTGTATCCAGCAAACATTGAAAAACTGGTGTTTGCACTATTTTGATTTCAACAATAAATATTGTGATACAATATAGGAACTTTTTCCATAACTTCAGTTGAAGCTGTTCTCTTATTTATCCACAGAATCTTTGTTTGTAAAAACCTTAAAGTTGTTACATTTATCATTCGTAAAGCATCCAATGGGGAATCACAATACAATTAGCCATAATATGTTAAGTCCACGACCGCATATATCGGTGTTGGTTTGATATTGGGATTGGATTTTTGGTCAATATTGGGATCTCATTTATCGGTTAAAAAGTCATTATCGGACAATTCTATTTTAACGTTATTAAAAATCCAGTGTTCACACTTCATACAGTATACTGTAATCCACAGACATTTGATAACAGCCAAGTGGAGACATGGTGTTCCTCTGACCTCAGTTCCCGACTCAGGAATGAAGCTTTTAATCTCCACAGTGTTTCCTGGAGCTGGGAATGGAGCCTCCCGCAATTTCTGCATGAATGGGTAAATCATAGCCATGGAGATCTGCCGCCTCTTCTCAACCTCATCAAAAATCTGCTCACACACAAAAACTCAAGTCATAAGACGAAAGAAGAATTTCATCACGGGTTTTGTGACTGATTCAAGACAGCCCAATATCCCAGTCAAAGTACATGAGTGCACCTTGCAACAGAAATTTGAGGTATATTTCGCATTAAATGATTTATTGTTCCCACCAAAATAGCCTTGTCTTTTGACATATTACCTTAGAGAACAGGCCAAAACAAGCCAAGCTGCTGATGATACAGTATGCCTCAGGGGGACGAGCCCCCTTCCCACTAGGCTACAGGTCGGAGAGTAAAAATGTTAGTATACATTCAAACAATTGTACTTCCAGTGTACACAATTGAAATGCTAACCAGTAGTCGCCTGCAGTAACCATTTCTCCGGCTGCCGTCAATCTCCGTTAACACAAAGGAAAAGGTTTCACTACAAAAAGTGGAATACAATTGATTCATTGATGTTGCATATGAATAAACTGTATTTTATCAAATGATAATCTGAACACGTTTTGTTAAATGTACCTATGATATTCAGTCAAAGGGGCCCATTTGATACCCTCTGGGAAGCAGAAAAGTGTGATTGCTTTCAGCGTGCGCTCCTCCTCTTCCTTTTGAAATTTGGCCATCCCATCTCTCTGGATGGAAGCATACATGTGCAGAAATTTAAGGGCAGACAATTATTTCATGCAGTTGTCTGTCAGCGGGGACTTAGAATTAAAAACAAACAAAAAATATATCATTATGTGGAACCTGCTGACATAAAGCAACAACGATTTGTTTGAGATTTCATTCCAACCCAATATACAGATGATGAAGACAACAGACAAACCTTGGGGAACTGGTAGGTGATCTGAGGTTCGTAGTTGTTGCCATCCTTGCTTTTCTTGAGGCTTACCACCACCAAATACTCAAAAAAGTACTGGCCACTGGCAAAACGATGTTGCCTCGTTTTTTTGTCATCCCCTGTCAGGCACAGTGGTTCTGGAGGATCTTGGATTTTTACTCCTTTATAGACAATGAAAAAAGACAGTTATTGAGAGCGCTAAATTAACGGAAAAATTAGCCTGTAAGCATTTAAAATATATATATATATATATATATATATATATATATATATATATATATATATATATATTTTTTTTTTTTTTAAATATACAAATCAGAGCCTTTTCTCATAGTTTAGGACACCTTTTGCATTCATGATTCATCCAATGTCATTTACAAAACAAGTGTGTTAATTTTTTTAAAACTCTATTTCTAACCGAAACATCAAACTTTATTGGGCAAGTGGCTATTTTTGGTAATTACGGAAAAAAAAAAAAAAATACCCTCACCCCAAAAAGGCCTGGCGTCCACATACATTAACATCACTGTCTGGGTAACGTAAGCCACAATATTAACAATTGGTGTGGTCTGCATGACCCAAAATGTGATGTCCACATATGTGGACACTAGGACCTAAATATAAATATATTTGTTGTTATTGTACTTTTAAAAAAATATTATATAACATAGATTTTTTACGGGTAAATACAATTATAATTTAGTAATATAAGAATAGAAACAGAAATACTCTCTGGTCATAGTTCCCAATAACACTCGAAAGTTGATTTTATTTTTGAAATTCACAGTATTTAACTTATTGCCTGGCATTGACGACGATAGACGTCCAATTCATTTAAACTGAGAGGACGGGTTGTGAATGCTCATCTTTTGGTGCCATTGACAGCGCTAGATGTCCAATCCATTTTGACTGGGAGAGGCTGGTAGTGCCACTAAGTTAAATGACATATCGTGTTTTTCGGACTATAAGTGGCACCTGAGTATAGGTCGCACCAGCCATATAATGCCCAACGAAGAGGAAAAAAAACATATATAAGTCGCGCCAGAGTATAAGTCGCTTTTTGGGGGGAAATTCACTTGATAAAATCCAACACATAGAAGAGATACGTCATCTTGAAAAGGCAATTTAAAATATAAATAAAATAGAGAACAACATGCTGAATAAGTGTACAGTATGATGTTACATGATGCATGAACAACGAAATGCGAGCGTGGCTGGTATGTAAACGTGACATAGCTAATAGGAGTTATTCAGATAACTAAAGCATAAAGAACATGCGCTTTTAGCTTTTAGTTTACCAAACCATCAGTGTCACTCCAAAACACCAAAATAACGTGAAATTATATAATAATGTGTTAATAAATTCTAGGGCTGCAGCTATCGAATATTTTAGTAGTCGATTAATCGATGGACTAGTTAGTTCGTATAATCGAGTAATCGGATAGGGAACATGAAAAATTTAAAATACCTGAGCTGAGCCTCAAACGGTATAAGTTTATTTTAAAAAATGAGGATCTATGTAAAACAAAAGAACAATTGGCTAACTTACATACTGTAGAAAAAAGTCCGCTAGCTTAAATGCTACAAACTGCTAGTTTTTTTTTTTTTTTACAATGCTCTAAACAAATGGTTCAGACACATATTCCCACAAAAAACTGCTAAATATACCTATAAACTAAATTATGAATGCATTAAAAAACATTAGCTCAAACAAAAACTTAACTTACGGTGGTCTTAACGGGGAGCAGTTGGATTCAACCATGTGAAAAGAGGCAGACCAGAGGGCAGTGTATCCACCCTAATCAATAAAACTAAATGCAAACACTTTCAAAATAAACCATTACAACGCCATTTTAATTAAAAGTATACGCGAGGCAACAAAATTGAATTCAAATATTTTTTTTAAATTGAGTACTCGAGTTAATCGATTAATCGTTGCAGTACTATTAAATTCAAACATAAGTCGCTCCAGAGTATAAATCGTACCCCCAGCCAAACTATGAAAAAAACTGCCACTTATAGTCCGAAAAATACGGTAGTGATAAATAAAGTTTAGGTGAGTTAAGATACCAACAGCCATGTTTTTATCACCAAGTAGTTCAAATGAGGTTCTTTATACAGGAAAGCAATGGTTGCATCATCGTCACTATGTGAAATCATGAGGGTGTCACTGGGTAGCGCAACAATAAATTCAACAAATAAGAATCCGCTAAAAGATGCATTTAAAAGAAGGAAGATCTACCACTTAAAAAATAGCATTTTTATTAATGTGATCATATGATGTAAAACTCACTATCTCGTTTGCCTTTGCGAAATGAAGACCACATAGCACTAAGCCTCTTGAGTGCTTTTGGTCGTCCACTGCCATCTCCTGGAACATTACCTAATAGGGAAAAAAATGTTTATTATTGAAATATTTACATATCACTGGAAGCTTACGCTTCTGTCAGACTATGTTCCCATTTTATTCATGATGCAGTATATGTTCACTGTTATGAATATTGAGAATTTCATCATTTTCCTTTTCGCTAGTGGTATGGCAGGACATCTTATTTGAACATTTTATAAATTCTCTTTTTGTTTTCACAAATCTAATCTAAAAGAAAATGGCAACGTCTCTGACAATTTTTTTTTTGCTTTGTAAATGCTATGTTCCGATTGCTGGCAGAAGAATGTATATTTCTACAAGCAAGAGGCCTGTCCGGTCGCCACTCAGTTTGTCGTTGTTCTTGTGGACACCAACTTGAAGTCAGTCATTCGTGAAGCGATCGTCGTAGAATTGGGTAGGTATGTAGCATTGGCCAGTATCTATCGATCCTTGGAGCCCAATTTTTGTGTCTTTGTATGAGGCCTCATTATTGAATCGCGGAATTATTAGCCAGTAGAGGCAGCCTGCTGTAGGTTAGGAATCTGCCAGTGAAGGACAGTGTAGACTTTTAGCTCAATACTCATGCTAGCTTAATTTAAGGGATGAACGAGACAAATATTGTTTGCGATTCATACTCGATGAGTTTAAGGAGCGATAGAGACTACTCAACTAATAAATAAAACACAGTAGATCCAGAATCTACTACCACGGTGGCATTTTTGGACCGCATAGCAACAGAAAACGCATTGGCGCACCGCTTCCAGCTTCTCAGCCAAAATGTCGACTACAGCGTATGACTGCATATGAGCACTGACATCGATGAACACGTGAGTCTGTGGTACTCGTGTAGGTGGAATTAATGGATTTAATTAGTGTCGGATAAGATGCGTCAAAATAATTTTTATCCAGGAAGCGCTGAAACACTAATTAAATATATCATTGTAAAGATTTAGGTCACTTGAATATGTGCCACATGTGCAGATTACCGGTTTCAAGGTACAGTGCCCTCCATAATTATTGGCACCCCTGAAAAAGATGTGTTTTTTAGCTTCTAATATTTTTTGTTTTATTCAAATAATATGGGACCTTAATGGAAAAAAAAAGAAAAATCCAACCTGCAATAAAAGTGCATTCATTCAGTGGGGGAAAAAATCCCACATAAAGAAAAAAATATTTGACATCAAATAATGTGTGTCACAATTATTAGCACCCCTGGTGTTAACACTTTGTACAACCCCCTTTTGCCAACAAAACAAGGTGTGGGGACTGAGATGGCCATGGGAGGAGCTTGATTTTGTGTCTGGTGAACCATTTCTGTGTAGATTTGGCCATATGTTTAGGGTCATTGTCTTGCTGAAAGACCCAGTGACGACCCATCTTCAGCTTTTGGGCAGAGGACAACAGATTTTGATTTAAAATGTCCTGGTATTTCAAAGCATTCATGATGCCATGCACCCTAACAAGGTTCCCAGGGCCTTTGGAAGCGAAACAGCCCCACAGCATCACTGACCCACCCCCATACTTTACAGTGGATATGAGGTGCTTTTCAGCATGCGCATCTTTCGTGGCACGCCAGACCCACTTAGAGTGTTTGTTGCAAAAAGCTCAATCTTGGTCTCACACAAAAATACACACGGTCCCAATTCAATTCAATTCAATTCAATTTTATTTGTATAGCCCTGGATCACAACAAGGTTGTCTCAAAGGGCTTTGCAGAGGCAATATGATACACAATCAGAAACAGCAAATGAAGCAACAAAGATGAATAAATAAAGTTCAAGTCCTGGGTATCCCCCACCCTTAGACCCTCCATGTCGGCAAGGAAAAACTCCCAAAACTCCAGACTTCAACTGGGACCGTGTGCTTTGGTCAGATGAGACCAAGATTGAGCTTTTTTGGAACCAAACACTAAGTGGGTCTGGCGTGCCACGAAAGATGTGCATGCTGAAAAGCACCTCATTCCCAATGCGAAGTATGGGGGTGGGTCAAGGATGCTGTGAGGCTGTTTCGCTTCCAAAGGCCCTGGGAACCTTGTTAGGGTGCATGGCAGCATGAATGCTTTGAAATACCAGGACATTTTAAATCAAACTCTGTTGCCCTCTGCCCGAAAGCTGAAGATGGGTCGTCACTGGGTCTTTCAGCAAGACAATGACCCTAAACATATGGCCAAATCTACACAGAAATGGTTCACCAGACACAAAATCAAGCTCCTCCCATTGCCATCTCAGTCGCTAGACCTTGTTTCGTTGGCAAAAGGGGGTTGTACAAAGTATTACTATCAGGGGTGCTAATAATTGTGACACACATTATTTGATGTCAAATAATTTTTTCTTTATGTGGGATTTTTTCCGCACTGAATGAATGCACTTGTATTGAAGGTTGGATTTTTCTCTTTTTTTCCATTAAGGCCCCATATTATTTGAATGTAAAAAAATATATATTAGAAGCTAAAAAACACATCTTTTTCAGGGGTGCCAATAATTATGGAGGGCACTGTATACCGTGGTATGAAAACGTCAAGGTTTCAAAACCGCAAACATTTTTCCGTCATACCGTCCCAAAGGTATAAGCTATTTTTTATGTCCGAAAAATGTGAAATGAGAAATACCTCAGTTGCAGCTGTAAGGCTCAACCCCCCCCCGCCTCCCCCCAATTGGTTGTTGCTCAGTGTCAGTGAGTTAGCTCTGCTACACGATGATTGGAAGAGGTGAAACTCCTGAACTTTTCCCCCAATCCAAGAAAATGAAATCGCTGATATGGCAATACTTCGGCTACACCAAAGTTACAGACGGCCACGGCTTAGAGGAGAAGGGCAAACCGACATGTAAAATATTGTTTGCAGAGGGTGGCTGCCGAGGAGGCAATACCTCCAATATGATTTCGCACTCATACAAAATTAAAGGTTAGTAAATACTTTCATGAACGTTTCCCACCAGCTAAGAGAATTAACTCCAGCATATTTAGTGTGTCTAGCGGTGGAAAAACACATGTTTTTTTCTCTCTGGCAACTGTCTGTGTTGAGAAAGAGACTGTGTATAATGTAAACATGATACGAGCCATACAAAAGTGCTTTTTATGGAATATAATTCAATTAATTTGTTCTGATGGTAATAATGGTGAGCTGTGGGTTTAGGCTCACCTAAAGGACTGCATTTATTTTAATTTTATTCAGAATATTTTGTTCTTTTCAAAATGTATTTTAACTTAACATTATATTTATGTTCCAATTTGCTCATATGTATTCAATGGAAAAAAGTTTTTAAAATTTTTTTTAACCCAGATATCTCAAAGTACCACATTTTAGAGCTGTAATTGCAATACCGTGATACCGTGAAATTTTGACTTAAGGTTAGCATACCGTCAGAATATTATACCGGCACGTGCCTACTTGGAAACCTTTTTTGTTTTGTAAAAATTAAAACTAAAACTGAACAGCATAGTTTTGAGATTTAGGCTTCAAATTTCTTCCTTTGTAGTTTCCGTCCTCGGAGTCCAAATTTTGGATCAGGGATAATTAATTATTGCGGACTTATTGTGCCTGTAGCCAGTCGAGGTCATGCACGCACAGTCATCTCCCTGTTAGTGCGCTGAGGCACACTCGTGCTTATTTCATTGAGCAGACATGACCCTCTAATGCAATTAGACTATTCCAAGTCGCGTTTACATATTTAAACAAACCTACAGTTCATGGTATGTAAAGCCCGTTTCATGGCGTATAAAACGGATGGGTCGACTTACCAGCAACATCTGAGATCAAGCTATTCTTGGGCTGTTCACCTAGAAAACAGAAAAAATTTAGATGAGTTCATAGGTTTTGCACTGAGTGTTTAAAAGGAAACAACCTGTCAAGTGGATTCAGGGACAGTATTTACACACAGGCAAAATTACTTCATGAGATTTACAGTGTCTCGATAAGGCTCTCCAAAGTTGTCTTGGGCCTCATTGGAAATTTTCTTTCCTAACTAAGGCCATATTATATTAGAATTTAAGTTTCACAATGTTTTCATTCTAATATTTCACATTTCATTAGATTATGTGATTTTATGATGTTTTTCTTTTTGTATCCTGGCAACACAATACCTCACTCGCCTGTCCTAATTTTTCATTGAGTGTGCTCCAGTGCTGGCAGACTGCTGAAACATTTGTTTATTTCAGAGTCCAAGGAAAAATGTTTTATACTTGTAGTGTTTTCATATCTTGTAGTGACAGAAGCAACTACGAAGAAGAACGCTCTCAAATTCATACTTAAAATAGTAAAGAAGCAAGTCAACGTCATTGCTAGGCCTGAACGATATTGGAAAAAACTATCATTCCCATTTTTGGGGGGCTTGCAATATTATATTGCGATATTAAAACTAGAAGAATTTTCCCCACATACCTTGAATAGCCATTTTTGGGATAGGCCTGAATGACTTGAAAGAATTAACATTTAACGGGTGATCCCCGTGTCACGATACACGTGATTTTGCCCACATAAGGCGGTAAGTTGTTTCCGCTAGTATATGTTTCTGTATGCATTTGTAACTAAGTTTACAGCTACAGTTGCTGGAGTTACGTGTGAACGATTTGCTACTAGAATTGTAAATACGTTAGCTTTCGTAGCATTTAAGCGCGATAACTTTTGTTAGCCAAATTAGGCTAATTTAATCTACTAAATTTCCATATTGAGCAGACTAGATGGATGTTTGAACACCAATTGTTCTCAAGTGTTTTATTGTTAAAATGTGTGTTGTTTTGAACATAAGTGTACATATGTGTGTCACAGTTTTACAAATTGTCCAAAGTGGAGGAAGTAAAATGCTTCAAAAAGCACAATTGCCTTATTTGCGGTCTGTAAAGCCGAATAACTTCACGTTTAATGAGGACAGAACACGTCATACTAATGTAGTGAATTAGAATATGAGATATTGTGTGGATCAATAAGGCACTGTTTATGCAACAACAACAAAAACATTGAGACAAAATGGCGGGCGAGACTGGCGAAGTCGAAATTGTGCAATTCGAGTACGTCAAAAACCGGGGACTACCTGTATATATTTCAAATTACAAACACGATCCTTTTAACCTGATTCCGATCATTTGAAAAATGGCGCAATTGGCCTGACTTCCGATCACGTGATCAGATCAGGGACATCCCTAATTTATATCATGCCGTTTATCCAGTCTTGCTGTATATAAAAGGGATGCAGAATCTGCACACTTGCTGTTTTTATGAAGTATAACAAAAGTTAACATTTAAAAAAAAAACATTTTTTTTAAATGCACATTCTGCGATGTGACTATTGCGCATCTGCCCATTGCGATGGCAATATATTGTGCAGGCTTACTTATTGCCAATGTTCCTGTCTACAAGAGTGGATTTGAATTGATTAATTGGAAATAATGTTTTGCTGTAATTAAGTTAACAGTCAATAATATTACTCGTCTTGGGGAGAGTGATCCAATAAGTGTGTTGAAATACAACAGAAAAACCAGTTAGGTAATCACATCCCCCCGAGGGGAATTCTTAAAATCCTCCATTAGCACTACAAAAGTTTAGGTTTGCCATAACAGGAACTTCAACCTATACTACAAGTCTAAGACAACATTATCCGAATATCCCCAAGGAAGCCAGCAACTCCTAATCATGTACAAATTGTAAAATTGTGTACAGCGTGCTGATTCAGAACAGAATTTCCAGCGTACAGTCTAAAGAAAGTCTGTTGACATGAAAAGGGTGACGGCAAAAGATGACTCATTCCAAACAAGCGTCATCAAGAGCAAACCCCTAATCCAATATCCTAAACAAATGTTAGGAACATTTTAAGACCCTTTAAAATGACAAAAAATGTCTTGTAAATTTGACACATGGGAAAGAACAGGATTGTTAACAAGCCTGCTAAATTTGAATGTTCACTGTAGTGTTGATTTTACGCGGGTGTGTCATTTGAGTGCAATTTTAACCCACAAACTTGACTGATGTCCTGCTCACACAGACACAGAATATGATTACTGTAAACTTTAATTGCCATTTCAGTCATCATTATTATGATAGGAAATGCTCACAATGTTTCATCTCTACCCGACAAAAATGACTGATAAGCAAAGGGAAGTAGGTCATTTGAACAGCGTAGTAGGACAGGTAGAAAAAACACATAATAAACCATGCCATAAAAATTACATTGATCTCAATATAACCAGAACAATTTAGATTTACAGCTGATAGAAATAATAAAATGGCAATGGTTTTGTTTGAAGTATTTATTGGCTTTGGCTAGCTGCCAAATGCAGATATAGTTAAAACAATATTGCAATATTACCGTATTGGCCCGAATATAAGACAGTGTTTTTTGCATTGAAATTAGACTGAAAAAGAGGGGGTCGTCTTATATTCGCAGTCAAGACATTATACCCATTCACGACGCTAGATGGCGCCAGATATCATTGAGGCGATGTTCAGTCATGACAGATCTCAGCCACTCTCCCCATTCACGACGCTAGATGGCGCCAGATATCATTGAAGCGATGTTCTGTCATGACAAATCTCAGCTACTCTCAAGTTTAACCAGTTTGTATTATGTTATTGCAATGTTTTTCCTTATTCAGATTTGTTTTGAAGACTACAGTTACAGTTAGACTTCACTTTGATGGTTAATGCAGTTATTGTAATTTTGTTGTTTTATCACAATAGATTGGTTTATTTACATTTCAAAAACCAGAAGCCATTCATTTACGAATGTGATTGCATTTAGTTTACATATTTAAATGTTCAGATATTAAGATTTGAATGAGGCAAAATGACATGCTTTTTCTCTCAAATATATTGTTATAATCATTTGTTTCGGATGTACTGTAATTATTTTCTGTATAAAAATTCATTTGGTGTTGAAAAAGTCTTTTTTCGAACTTGAGTCTTGAAAAAGAGGGGGTCGTCTTATAATCAGGGCCGTCTTATATTCGGGCCAATACGGTATATACCGTAGTATACGTACATGATAATTATTGGTCCCATAATTATCGGTCCGACACAAAGATGACCGAGGGCTATAGCGATCACAAACATGATCACAGAAATTATGGCGCTAGACAACCAACCCTTTTCTCTCGTCGAAGACATAGGATTCAGGCGGCTACTTCGTCATTTGGAGCCCAGGTTCATCATTCCAAGCCGAATATTTACCGGCAAAGTATGATGAGATTGCCACACGCTTCCGTACTTCGATCGGCAACCATGCACGTAAGTTTCACCACGGACATATGGACGTGTAATGTTAGTCCTGACAGCACGTGTGGATAATTATAAGGCAAGCCGTTAATCCTTTCTGTTCAACCATATTCTTGATAATGAGTAATGAGTGACAAAATATCGAAATGGTGACATATCGTGATACTTTGTATCCCAAAAAGCTATCGATATGCTCCTGTCAAGAATCGAGATATCGTTTTCAAAAGGTGTGAATTAACAAAAAAAAAAAAAAAAAAAAAAAAAAAAAAAAGGCTGCCATTGACGGTGCTCGACGCCCAATCCATTTAGACTGGGAATGTTCGTTCAATCAAAACCGAAACATTCACAGTCATTCAGTCTAATTTTCGGGGTATTTACAGGTCACTTGCTTTTCATTTTAGGGCATTTACAGGTAATTTCCTGTTGAGTTTGAGTCACTGCCTATTCATTTGGGTGATTCCCAGGTCACTTCCTGTTCTGTAACGCAAAATAAACAGCAAGTGACCCATAAAATACCCCAAAATCAACAGGAAGTAACTGAAAATCAACAGGTAAATGACCTCAAATGGCCCAAAATTACCTCATTGCCTGGCATTGACTGCTACTGACAGCCATAGACGTTCAATCTGTTTGAAGTGGGAGGGATGGCATCTTCCCAGTTCAAATGGATTGGACGTCTACTATTGATAAAATCATTACAATTCACAGCAGAAGCTTGTTTTTCTGTTTATTAGTTGTTCTTAAAATATCCTAGAATGATTTCCTGACCAATGTATCGATAATCGTTGTATCGCTATATCATCAGATCATCGTTAGTGTGAGCTTTGTATCGCAAATCGTATCATATCGTGAGGTACCAAAAGGTTCTCACTCCTATTTTATCGTGTTAGTTATAAGTTAGTAAGTTATTGAGAGGCCTTTTGGTTATTGATAGGCTTGCTGTCCTGTAATTGCCAGGTTAAGAAAGTTATTTCATGGACCAAGACCACAACAATCTCCTCTCATGTAGCACCAAATGTTTTTATCTGATGACAAACCACAATACCTGTTGGGTTTAATGTTTTAATTCAGTGCTCATTGTTCAGAGAACACATCTTCAATGACATTGACGAATTGATTGTAATTGACTTAAATTATATTTATTTGAAAAAAATAAATATTGGCTCTTTATTTGAAGTCGAGACTGTTCTTGACTTTGTTTTGTTCATTATAATAATATTCATGTCGTCATGAAAAATCTGGTTAGGTCAAAGGCAAATCTATGTTGAATCCACTATTAGTATTTTTTAATCTCCAGGTGTTCAAAAACTAAAAACTAAAAAAATATATATATATATTTATATTAGCGGTTATCGATATCGGTATCGGCTTTGAGGAGCAGGAAGTTATTGATATCGGTGTCAAAAAAAGGATATTGTCTACCCCTATTATATAGAATAACATTTGGAACAATACTGCCAAAACATCAAGCATTTCACATGTTTGGATACCTCGGTCATAGGGTTGCCCCAAAAAAAAAAAAAAAAGTCCTGTTTTACAACCCACACCCAGAGGCTCCTGAACAAGTTACAACAGCATGCTGTCAAGTCAAAGGAAAAGGGAATGGTGCAGTCCAGGGGAAATCTGTCACAAAAACACACTATTAAGTCAACTAACAGCATAATTTCTATCCCATTTAACTCAGATAACATCCTAGTAATCAATGCAAAAATAATTTGGCATCATTCTTTTCGACGCTAACAAACACATTCCAAAGTTGGTAGAATCAGCCATGAAGAATCTCATCCGGTGAGGAACGAACAGACAACTGCTTCGACCACTTTCGATTTAATTCTGCGATGATATCGAAATCGAAACCTTATTTAGAAGTAGAGCTTGGGTTTTCATAAGAAACTGCGTAACACCATTTGACCCAAAATCCTAGCACTTTTTACGTGTCCTATTAGATTACTCTATACATTCACTGCTGGTATTTTGCATGACGGGTTCTCTATATAAAAGTACGTTTTAGTGCACAATGATGTGGAACCTGAAGTCAGCTTGCCGCCTATCATGTGTTTTTGCCCTACTTGAGCAGAAGCCAGAGGTGCTTTTAGCAACAGATGAGTGTGCTGAAAGTGCAGCTTTAGCAAAAAACAGAAGAGGGGAAGCCCTGCTAAAGATTTATGCTAAGGATTTATAACATTTTTTCAAAATGGAAGGAGCATGGAATCCACCAAGCAAAAACTTTGGTGAGGCCAGAAACACGACAGGTTTCTCTGTTTGGCCAAGTTGTCTAAATCATACCTGGCTGTCAGTGCAGCAACGAGAGAGAGGATTTGTTCTCTTACTGGAAACAGTTCTAACATGTATTTAAATCTGTAAATTCATTGTATTGCATTGCTCTGTGAATATATTATAGATTATTGCCAAGCGTTCCCCTATGAGTGATTAAAAAAAAAAATTCTGTAATCAAAAATTGTCACCTCAACATCAACTTCATTCATATCAAATCAAGTCTTAGTCTTGACCTAAAAATATCTGACGTCGTGCAAGGCCAAATTTGCTAAAAGAAATTACCAAACAGCAAGTGATATTGATCATTTTTAGAGCTGTCCGAACTAGTTGAAGTTGTCGACGTAGTCGATGACGTAAAGGCGTCGACGACCACAACATCCCGTCGGCTGTTAACAGCTAGTCAAAAAAATATAAGCTGTATATAGATTAGGGGTGTGACAAAATATCGAAACGGTGATATATCGTGATACTTTGTATCCCAAAAGGTTATCGATATGCTTCTGCCAAGAATCGACATATCGTTTTAAAAAGGTGTTAATTAAAAAAAAAGAAAAAAAAAGGAACCAACAAGTCAACAAAATCTTCTACCATAATACAACCCCTAGCAAAAAGTATGCAATCACCAGTCTTGGATGAGCACTCACTCAGACATTTTATCATAAAAAGCTTGAAAAAATAATGGAATTAGTTCAAAACTGCAACTCTTTATTTTTGATGTCTTCTTCAGGCAATCATCTTTGTGAATCTCACTGGAACGGCACCAAACAAAAGTTCCAGCATCATCACCTTGTCAAGAGTCAAGAAACTGCATTGGACTAGGTGATGATGCTGGAACTTTTGTTCGGTGCTGTTCCAGTGAAACATTAAATGGCACAAAATTACCTCATTGCCTGGCATTGACAGCCATAGACTTTCAATCCGTTTGAAGTGGGAGGGATGGCAGCACTCACACTTGAAATGAATTGGACGTCTACTAGTGATAAACATTCCAATTCACACTAGAAGCTTGTTTTTCTGTTAATTAGTTGTTTGTAGAATCTCCTAGAATGATTTCCGAACCAATGCATCGATAATCGTTGTATCGCCATATCGTCAGATCATCGTTATTGTGAGCTCTGTATCACAAATCGTATCGTATCGTGAGGTACCAAGAGGTTCCCACTCCTAATATAGATGCGTGTAAAGTTGAGATTGGCGAACACTCGGGATGCAAGCGGGGAAAGCGGCACAAAGCCCAAAAAGCAGACCAGAGTGGCCAAAGCATGGATTTATTTTAATGAAACAAAGCAGGGTTTCAATGTCGTGTGTAGTCGAGTTTAGTGCTGCAACGATTAATCGATTAACTTGAGTATTTGATAAGAAAAAAATATTATAATTAAATTTGTTTGCTTCGAATGTTCGTTTAATTAAAGTGGCTTTGTCATGGTTTATTTTGAAAATGTTTGCATTTCGTTATAATGATTAGGGTGGATACACTGCCCTCTGGGCTGCTTCATTTCACATGGCTGAATCCAACTGCTCCCTGTTAAGACCAACGTAAGATAGTTTTTGTTTGTGCTAGTGTTTTTTAATGCATTCGTATTTCAGTTTATAGGTATGTTGAGCCTTTTTTTGTAGGAATAAGTGTCTGAACCATTTGTTAAGAGCATTGTAAAAAAAAAAAAAGTTAGCATTTTATAGCATTTAAGCTAGCGGATTTTTGCTATGTAATACCCCTTTCCCACTGGCCAAAAAACCCATGTCAACCCACTAACAATCGGCTTTTGGTGGCAGTGGGAAAGGTGCAGCGACCCGCCTCGACCCGTGTCAATCAACCCGCCAAGCGACCCGCGTTAAAATCACCTCGGCTCTGATCGTCATGCAGTGTGAAAGCAAAACCCCGGGTCAACAGTCAACACCCTAATCTACAGTACGTGGTGACGTAGGCTCTTACGTGATGCGTCATAACAACGTGCCAGTCACCTCCCATTTAACATGCCCCACAATCGTAGTTACGTCGATGCTAACAACAAAGCTAGTAGAAGAAGAATTCACGTCGCCTGCGTTGCCTCAGCACAAGGAGAGTGTTGATCCTTTGCTGCATTTTGACCATTTTGAGGGCAGTAAAAAGCATGAAAACAGAACACAAACGGAAAGGAGGCTTCCATGTTGCTCTGCATTGTTTACTTCCTTGAACTGAATGAATTTGTCTATGTTGATCTTAGCGTGGTGACGTCACGTAACCTTACGCACGGCTGAGGAGGGGTGGGGGGTTAGACGGGTGTCACTGGGAAAGGTGCCAAATGCCAATTGCTAGTGGGTTGCATCTGCTTGGAAAAAAACGTGCCTTGACCCACAAGTTTTATTGGGAAAGGGGCATAAGTTAGCCAATTTTTCTTTTGTCGTACATAGATCCTCATTTATTATTTTTTAGACAGTTTGAGACTCAGTTCAGGTATTTCAATTTTTCATGTTCCTTATCCGATTACTCGATTATTCGAACTAACTAGTTAATCGATTAATCGACTACTAAAATAATCGATAGCTGCAGCCCTAATCAAGTTTGCATACCACGGCATCATGTCGGCCATAAATGAACACCTGAAGCGCTGTCACCCATGTATAATTTTGGAAGATGACAGGAGACAACAAGCTGGCGGATCGTAAGTCCATATAGCAACATTTTTTATTGAAGTTGCCTTTATTTGTGTTGTACGACGGAGTATTGGGGGCTAATGTCGGGCTAATGAAGCTGAATAAGCAGCAACGCACTTAATGTAGCATGTTGCCGCGTCCGTTAAAATAAAAAATATTGAAAGCATCTTGTGTTTTAGAATTGGTTTTACAAATAAGGATATCCTTATTATTTTGCTTCATCTACATCAAATTATAATCAATAGAAGAATTTATACTAATGCCTCGTCGTAGCTCCCAGCTAGGTTACATGTATGTAAACTGCGTAGCGGCTCACAGCTACATTACCCCTACAGAATAATGCGACTTTCTCATCGCAATATTACAACTTGTTTTAAAATATATATATACATATATTAGATATGTGCAGATTGATTGGGTCCGATCACGTCATTTTCAAAGTATCGGAATCGGCAAAAAAATATCGGACATGCCTTTTTTTAATATATATATATATTTTTTTAATTAAATCGTTTTTATAATTGTATTTAACGCTACAGACATAATATGTGACACTCATCCAGAGTCTTTAGTTTAGGCTTAAGGTAGGGTTATCAAATTTATCCCGTTAACGGCGGTAATTAATAATAAAAAAAAAAAATTATCACGTTAAAATACTTAACGCAATTAACGCATGCACTGCATGACCCACTCACGCATTGTCGCGTTCAATCCGTAATGGCGCCGTTTTACCTATATATAGACCTAAAAGGCAGCGTAAAATGAGTAGAATGAATTTTGATGTTATTTCCCAACGCAGAGAAGATATATCAGTTGGTACCACTACGCACAGTCATGGTTGCACTTCCCATTATGCATTTGGGCAGAACAGTTAAATGGCTACAGTATCATTTACTGAAAGCTCAACAAATACACTAGATTGCAATATTTAGTCACAATATACAAAGTCACATTTATCCTTTAAGAATTACAAGTCTTTCTATCCGTGGATCCCTCTCAGAGAAAGAATGTTAATAATGTAAATGCCATCTTGAGGATTTATTGTCATCATAAGCAAATACAGTACTTATGTACTGTATGTTGAATGTATATATTCGTCCGAGTTTTATTCATTTTTTCTTAATGCATTGCCAAAATGTATATGATCGGGAAAAATGATCGGGAATGACTGGAATTGAATTGGGAGCAAAAAAAAAAAAGCAATCGATCGGGAAATATCGGGATCGGCAGACACTCAAACTAAAACGATCGAGATCGAATCGGGAGCAAAAAAACATGATCAGAACAACCCTAATATATATATATATATATATATATATATATATATATATATATATATATATATATATATATATATATATATGGCCCTTATACACGATGGTAGTGTTGCATCAAAGTAAATCATTAAGGTTTTTCCACGTACGTCACTCCAGTGATACTTGACATTTATTTATCTACTCTGCTGGTGCTCACCCTTAGAACAATATAAACATACGACAAAAAGAGAAAGTAAGAATTGTTTTGAATCCTGTTGGAAAAGTGAAACCACAGTGTTCTGAATCTGTTTGCATTCCATTGTTTTGCACTATCTAATGTCATCAGCATTTAAAAATCTCTAAATAAAAATGTAATTGCAAGATTAGTTTAAAAAAAAAAAAAAAAGATGCTAAAAAATATACTAAATATTATACTAGTCGACTAATCGTTAAAAAAGTCGGGAGAAAAATAATCGTTGCAATAAACAATTCTAATTTTATTTGTATTAAATTAGATAGCATTGACTTACTATCCACCTTTTTATGTTATCAGACAAAATTAATTCCCTCAAAAAAAACAACAACAACAAAATCTACAAGGAACTCATGGTTTACGAACGCGAAAATTCTGCTTGCGTCGTGAGCAAAGAACACCATCGTAAAAGGAGGACCCCTTTGACTTGCAGTTTGTTGGCTTGGTTTAAGACGTCATAAAACTCAGCACACACCGTGGAGGTCAGAAAACGTAATATATTCGGGGACAACCGGTTAAAAGTGGATCCACATCCACCACTGTCATTCTAAATAGGACACCTGACGGTGACATAGTTTGAGTCGCCAGCAACTTACTCCATCTGCTTCTCAAGTCCGCCAAGCGTTGTCCTGCCCTTCTTCTCCTCGTCACTGTTTCACTCATCGCTGCCTTACTCCTTAAAGTCAACTTTTGAACTGTATTTAGTATAGATTGGACTTAATCGAGTGAGGTACGGCGCAATCTCCATTCCGCTCCTCGAAAAAAATCACCATCATCGTGTATGCATTTTGTTGTCTGTGTCTCGTGTTGCACTCCGGGTATGGGGCTCGAGTGCTTCAGTGCTGCTTTCACTTCCTACCTGCTGCTGTGGGATTTTTCAGTGACAACGACCCTGGGGCGCCCGCCAGTTATTTCTACCCACAGCTAAAAGCAACTAAACTCAGAGGTCGGTAGAGTAGCCAAAAAAAAAAAAAAAAAAAAAAATACTAATGTAAGAGTAGCGTTACTTCAAAATGATATTACTCAAGTAAAAGTAATTGTCCAGAAAATGAACTGAAGTACAATTAAAAAAGTATTTGGTGAACAGAATACTCAAGTAATGAGTAACATGAGTAACTGCTTATGGCGGAAAACACAGACAAGACTGAAAAAGCAGTTTCTGGTCCTGCACTCCTCTTTGAAATAAACTGCTGTATTTTAGGCCAAAAGAACTGTTGTTTTTAAGAGAACAATATGTCTATATGCTGCCATAACAGATTCATGGAGCATTAAGCCCCTGAACTATTTTTAATTTGTCCCTTTTATCCCAGAAACCCCCGTTTACACACGTCGCGCAACCGCTTTTGTTTCAACCCAGCCATAAAAAGAAGGTAAGTAATTAGGGCCCGAGCACTAGACGTGCGAAGGCCCTATTGTAATGCAAAGGATTATTATTATTATTCTTCTTTTTTCATGGCAAATGAAAATGGCCAATTTGGAGGCCTGAACATGCACGAAAAGTCACCAAAATTTGCACATACGTGCAGATTCGCGTAAATTTCGATAATCTTGCGTCGTTTTGAAAAAATGTCAAAAAATGGCTCAGTGGCGCCCCCTTGACCCTTAAAATTTTCAAAAAGGCCTCTCCTCTCAGGTTTTCAACGTAGAGCAATGAAATTTGGGGAGTAGATACCTTATGCCTAACTGCTCAAAAAAGCCTCTTGCACCCATATTCCAAATCCAACAGGAAATCGGTTATTTTGGATCGAATCTGAAATTTTTTCGGTTCACAGTTGGAGTTCACATTTGGAGGCTTGAACATGCACGAAAACTCACCAAAATGTGCACATATGTTCAACTTTGCGTAAATTTTGATAATCTTTGAAAAAAATTAACAAAAAGGCTCAGTGGCGCACCCTTGAAATTTTCAAAAAGGCCTTTCCTATTTGGTTTTTTCAACGTAGAATGATGAAATTTGGTGAGTCGATACATTGTGTAAAACTGCTCCAAAAAGTCTCTTGCACCTATATTCCAAATCCAACAGGAAGTCGGAAATTTTGGATCAAATGTGAAATTTTATCGATTTACATTTGAGACCTTGTCGCTGAAGAAAATAGTTGGATCGTCTTCAAAATTGGTCAGACTATTCAGGAGACATATGAGATCTTAAGTTTTCAAAATGGTGAGTTTTCATCCAAGGGTCTGGCCTGGGCGTAGTCCCAAAGTTGGCCATTTTTAGGCAAAATACCAAATTCAGAAAATGATTAAAAACTCCGTGATACAACGTTCAATCTTTTTCATTTCTAGCATGTATATGAGATATCCCAGCCTGAACACGACTGCATTGAAATATTACTCATTAGGCCTGGCGCCCCCTAGTGGGAACAGGAAATGGCATTCTTTACAAGAGAGGATCCTCCTCCAAGGGAAAAAAATCTATTGACCTCAAACCTGTTTCAGGGGAGCCTCAAGACATGTGTTCAGGTGCCTGATGAAAAATATTGAGGTTTCGTTGAAGCGGAGAGGTCCAAACTGGAAGTGAAAATGACCGTCAACAATTTGTCTCGCCAAAAACTTTGAACAGTCATAACTCGGCAGATATGCAACATATCTGCGCCAAACTTTCCGTGTTTGTTGAGAGTCATACCCTGAAGGTTCTTGTAGGGGTCATTTGCATCAACTCTACAGTGCCAACTAGTGGCGACAGAAAGAAGTTTTAAAAAAGGCCTTTCCTATTGGGTTTTTTCAACATAGAGCGAGGAAATTTGGGGAGTAGATACCTTATGCAAAACTGCTCCAAAAAGTCTCTTGCACCCGTATTCCAAATCCAACAGGAAATCGGGTATTTTGGATCGAATGTGAAATTTTCATGGGTTCACAGTAAGAGTTTACATTTGGAGGCTTGAATATGCATAAAAACTCACCAAAATTTGCACATACATGCGGCTTTGGATAACGTTCGATAATCTTGCAACGTTACGAAAACATGTAACAAAATGGCTCGGTGGCGCCCCCTTGAAATTTTCAAAAAGGCCTCTCCATTTAGGTTTTTTCAACGTAGAGTGATGAAATTTGGAGAGTCGATACTTTGTGCAAAACTGCTCCAAAAAGTCTCTTGCACACACATTCCAAATCCTACAGGAAATCGGGTATTTTGGATTGAATGTGAACTTTTTATCGATTTACAGTGTGCACATTTTACACCTTGGCACCTAGGGAATTAGTTTGATCATTCTCAAAATTGGTGAGACTGTTCATGAGGCATATGAAATCTTAAGTTATAAAAATGGTGTGTTTTCATTCACGGGCCTGACCTGGGCGGGGCGCCAAATTCTTCCATTTTTTCGCCAAAACACCAAATTCGGAAAATGACTGATAACTCCCTCATACAACGTTCAATCTATTTTAAATCTGGCATGTGTGTGAGGTATACCAGCCTGAGCAGGACTGGATTGAAAATTTACCATTTGTGCCTGGCGCCTCCTAGTGGGAACAGGAAATGCCCTTTTTTACGGGACACACTCCTCCTCTAAAGGGAAAAAATCAATCTACCTCAAACCTGCATAAGGGAAACCTTAAGACCTGTCTTCAGGTGCCTGATGAAAAATATTGAAGTTTCGTTGAAGCGGAGGGGTCCAAACAGGAAAGTGAAAATGACTGTCAACAATTTTTCTCTCCAAAAACTTTGAACAGTCATAACTCGGCAGATATACAAGATATCTGCGCCAAACTTCCCGTGCTTGTTGAGAGTCATACCCTGAAGGGCCTTGTAGGGGTCATTTGCATCAACCCTACAGCGCCAACTAGTGGCGATAGAAAGTCACTCGTTTTTCCAAAACATGTCCAGTTCTTTTCATGTTGGTCATTGTAGTTTCAAGACCTATTAAAATACTTTTTTACGGCCCATGTCCACGTGTCTCTGTCTGTTGCCGTGACGACCCTTTGTTCGCCATTTAAAGGAAATATTTTTTTTCAGAGACTCAGGCAGCTTATAGAGCCACAATAGTTGGCACACTTGGTCGAATTGGCCCAGTTAGAAGATTAATTTTGGTTTTGAATAAGAGCTTGGCTGCACAGCTCAGTAGTGGCTCCTTTTTTGTAGTACTCTCTCCAATAGGGGTTTTTATCTCTTGGGTGTGGGAATGTAAATAGGCGACTTTCGAGCATGTTAGGTTCTAATGAGATGATTAGAGAGGAGGATCTGCCACCACCCTGACCTGCACACAGTCCGAGTTGCGTGACGTCCGAGTTGCGCTACATTGCGAGGGCCCGTTCAGTCCTGCTTGCAGGCCTAGTTATATTTATTATTCAAAATGTCATTTTTAGCTTAGAATCATTGATGTCTAATATTTCGTTTAAAAAAAAAAAAACGACTTAAAAAAAATTATTCTCGCGTATTTTAAACTTTTAAACAAATTACGTCACAATGAAAAAAATGGCGTCTGTAAAAAAATTACGGATATCTACCTCATAACTAGAGGTGTGCAAAATTTCCGATTCTTAGATTATTCGCGATTCGGTCGTGGAAGATTCGAGAACGATTCACAAACATCCAAATTCCGATTATTGAAATATGCCAAGTGAAGCGGAAGTACAACACACTCAGCGCGCCGCGTGGTCTTCGGGACGGAATGGAGCGGGAGTAGCTAAACATCATGCTTCTCATTAACTGGCCCCTCGGGTAATGCCAACGCTCAACTCACGGCTCTAGCTCAACTCATGCCACGAGATAAAAAAACACAACAACATACCTGACTGCTGCCGAAAAGCTGCTACAAGTACAGCTAAGCTACATAATGTTACGGTAGATATCATTTATATAGGACTAGATGGATTATAGACTCGGTAGCAGCACATCTGCAAAAAGCTAGATGCGGGCGTTAGTAAACGGCCGCCATCTTAAAGCAGTAAACTTCCCTGCAATGCTGTTGTAGCGAACCTTCCAAGCAAACCTAATTAACTTTTTATCTAAAATACTCATAAATCGGTAAAATATTGACTTGAATCTATCTTTAAAATAGTTTTAAAACTTTCACATGTCAAAAGTAGACAAAAGGGAAATTATGGAATAACAGGAGCAATTTTAACAACTTTAACGGTTGATTCACAACATTAAATTAATTGAATGTAGTTTAAAGCTGCTGATACAGAATGGTGACTGGAGTTTTTTTTATTTAATGTTATTTTTGTATATTTGTTTACTGCTATATGTTAACTTGATACTGAAATAGTAGTTTGGTTTAGCCTGAGAGTAGTTCCAAAATTGTTAAAAAATAATGTACAAAACTTAAAAAAAAAAAAAAAAGGAGGGGGGTGCATCAATAATCGTTTTATAATCGAATCCGAGCCTCTGAATCGTAATCGTAATCGAATCGTTAGGTGCCCAAAGATTCCCAGCTCTACTCATAACTATCGATTAATTGTATTTTTTTGTTACTGTTGTATTTTCCCCAATATGTTAGATGATAAATAATCCATCCAAACAAAGAAAAATTGAAAAAAAAAAAAACATTTAAAAGGGTAAGTATATGAAAAAGAACATCTTGACCACTCCTTGATGTCTGCGATTTCTGCATCACGACCCTTGTTATATTTCCATGTTTCACCCATAAAATCCCCCCAAAATCGGGCTGTGGCCATTCACATCTGTGTCTTGACACTTATAATACTACATGGAGTGTTTGAATAGAAACAAGGTACGTACGCGATAATATGTCGTTAAAATCATGGCGTCTTTAATTCTGCTTTCGCATGCTCTCGCCTCCAGTTAGGGTTTAGGCTGTTTAAAAAAAAAAAAAAAAAAAAAGTTTTTAAATGCCCTCCTGTTCAAAAAATTCTTCCTAGGAAATAGAGATTTTAAGCTTTCCAAGGATGTAACACATATGCATGTAGGACAATTTTGAAATTTGGTCAAATTGGGGGTCTCGGAGCTTCAAGTCACCTGAGTGTTTTCCGCCTTATATTTTTGTTGGGGATTGTTTTTTTTTTTATTTTTATTTTTTTTAAAACAATGATATTTTTTTTTCTGAGCAGAAAGCTATCTATATGGACTGTTGTTATTATGATACTGTACAATAACCCATTACATAACCACATTAAGGGAAAGAAATACAAAAAAAATAAAAAGAAATAAAATCATTAAATTTCCAACGAGAAAAAAAAAAAAACACAAATAAAGCATTACTCGTCCAAAGAGCATGAGTGCCCTCTGGTGGGGAAAAACTTTCCTTGTTTGAATAGTGAAGAGTTCCTTCATAATTACTATTTTGAAATTAGAAGGATCATACCTCCGGTTTTCCGTGGTCAATTGGAGCCAAATAAAACCTGGGAGGGAGGTTAAAATCAACGCTTTCGAGTCATGTTGAAGCCAGCGCTCGATATCAAATATTTCCTTTCTCTACAGTGCTTTAAAGACACCACATGACTGAACAGGCTGGCATGAAGATAGAACAGCAAGCTTGCGTCTGATTGGTATAATGGAGTCATATCATTATTGTTGCAACATCTAATTGGTGAAATCGGTAGCGCTACTCTGGTAATACACCAAGCGCGTCTGTAGTCTTGGCGTTGACGGCAAAAAAAAAAAAAAAAAAAAAAAAAAAATCTAATATGTAGACTAAATAGGAAAAATGTAATGACTCGTGTAGCCTGAAGTAACGGAGTAAGAGTAGCGTTTTTTCCTCACAAATCTACTTAAGTAAAAGTAAAAAGGATAGCTTGATAAAACTACTCTTAAAATTAAAATTTTCTCAAAAAGTTACTCAAGTATATGTAATGGAGTACATGTAACGCGTTACTACCCACCTCTGCTTAAAACCTGCATTGCGGTGAAGAGAAGAAAAACCGTAAAAGTACTTTGTTATTCGACTGTTGTGGATTTCTAGGTACCTGTATTTATAAGTACTGGGATTGGCCTCCTGTCCATAGTGAAGTCAGTATGCATCCTGTCTAATGCAATCAAATGGAGTTGTTTTCATAGACACTGCTGCATCTTGCCTAATGCAATCAAATGGAGTTGTTTTTCACAGAAAATGCTGACAGTTTTGCCACAGATAATCATGGACTTTTAACTGCCAACCAGCAAGACTCATGACCTAATCACCAAACATTCCAGACACACCTCCTTATCTGTACAGCATATAAGCAACGCCGAGCCATCTGTCTAGCGTGCATTTCTCTACACAACTTTTGTTCTGTCATTGAATGCACCCAGAAATTTCTGAAATAAAAACTACGCGGTATTGATCTCTTGCCTCCAGTCTTTGATTAACAATCCAGTCTAGCCGTCTCACCTGAATTGAAAACGAACACGCGGAGGACCTGAACGACTGCCTCCAACAATAGTTAGCACAAACAGGCTCCAGCACCTCTATTACCCTTGTGAGGATAAGTAGTAAGGCTGCAGCAACTAATTGATTAAATCAATTAATAAATAAGTTGCCAACAAATTTGACATTCGATTATTGCCGACAGATGTGAACAGTCCCGTTTGGGTCTTTCCTTGTGTGTAATGTGAGGCTGCCCACGCCAGTGAGTAGAGCAAGAGAGAGTTTACTGTTCGTCTGGTACACTCGGGATGGGTGACTGAATCAATAACTTTACGAAGTGTCGAGAGTTAGATTGCCTTTTGTGTTGTTAAATCCAGTGTGCCACTGTCAGAGGTGAGTAAATGAAGCCAATTGTATTGTTTGCATTCTTTGTTGATAAGACGTTACTACTTAGCATGAAGCGTTAAGCTAGTTAGCGATTATGCTAATCAGTGTCTCAAGTGTCCATTTGTATTGTGTTTTGGAGAAGCTTAATAGCACTTGAGTTATTGTGAGACAGTAAAGTTGTCTCATTTCTTTTCACAAAGAAACCACGTTTAAACATGTAAATTGTCATACAAAAGAGTTTGAAATTGCTTTGAAAAAAAACTTTGAAATTGGATTTGGATTGTATTTATGGACAACTGTTTTCTAAAGAAAAATGATTCATTACAGTCTGCCTCCTCACGATTCAGAGGCTTAGTCATTTACACAATTTATATCAGCGCTTTGCTGACAAGATTTAAAAAAAAAAGTCAAATGTCAATCAGCAGCACTTTTTCTTTTTAATTTGAATGAACAGGTCTGTCTTATTTCTGTACTGAGAAATTATTTTTATTTTATACTCGGAACCTTTATGAAAAACTTTAGTGCTTAGTGATTGTCTAAACTAAAAAAACTGCCAAAAAAGGAATATTTTTTCAGCTGTCATTAAAGAAATTACATTTGTATTTCTACTTTCACTGGAGTTCGTTGTAGGGTTGGAAACTCTCTGAAAAAAAATAAGGGACACCCCATTGATCACATTGGCCAGCCCGATAACCATCACCCTTTAATATTTTTTTATATGTGAAAAGTCATTTTTAAAAAAAATTATATATATTAATAACAATATATTTCTAATTTTACTCGATGATCATCATTTTGAACATGCTTTTTACTCGCGCTTCACTCATGAAGCTGATGAGATGAGTGGGATTTCATATTGTTCCGTCAGCTCATTGGCCAAAAAGCAGGAGAGGCGGGGAAATGCTTTTACCTACATATTCTTGTAAAGGGCCATCCCAGTATTCGTTTTGTCTACAAATAAGACACTATTTTCGAGTTTCAATGTAATACGGGACAAATCGCATCCCTTGAAAGCTCAATAAAGGACGCGTACAGTGGTATGAAAAAGTATCTAAACCTTTTGGGATTTCTCACATTTCTGCATAAAATCCCCATCAAATGTGATTTGATCTTTGTCAAAATCGCACAGATGAAAATAAAGTGGCTGCTTTAACTAAAACCACCCAAATATTTATAGGTTTTCATTTGTTAATGAGAATAGCATGCAAACAATGACAGAAGGGGGGAAAATAAGTAAGCAGTGGCGCCCCCAGGGGGTGGCCAGGGGTGGCCGGCCACCCCTATAAATTTGTTGGCCACCCCACTGGCCACCCCGCTTGCCAGTATATCGTTATATTGCTGTAGCATCAATTATGCATTTCATCCCAAATGCAAATCTGCCAGCATCTGCTTTTCCCCAGTAATTTTTTTGTTTTGTTAAATGTACACCTTATGCCTAATATATACGTACATAACACAATAAAACTTGTAAAATAAAAAAATAAAATAAAAAAATAGTTGTGGAACTCAAAATGTTGACTGGACAGTTATGGACTATGCACATTAAATCATTATTAACATCAAATATTACACAATACACCAAAGTATATCAGTAGCCATGTCCTTAAGTCTTTCTGATAGATTCCCCATCACCTTTTTGCTGCAATTATATAATGAAAACCTGAAATTATGGCTTTTAGTGTTGGTGTGCCACCCCAAGATTTTAAGTGGCCCCATCTGGCCACCCCTATGAAAAAATTCTGGAGGCGCCACTGTAAGTAAGTGAACCCTCTGCCTAAGGAGACTTAAAGAGCAATTGAAACCAATTTTTACCAAACATTTTAAGTTAGGTGTGTGCCCAATCACTGGTGAGTGGTTTAAAGCTGCCCTGCCCACTATAAAACACACACCTGGTAAGAATTGTCCTGATGATGAGAAACATTGTCTGATGTGCATCATGGCTCGGTCAAAAGAGCTGTCTGAAGACCTACGATCAAGGATTGTTGATTTGTATAAAGCTGCGAAAGGATACAAAACCATTTCTAAAAGTCTGGATGTTCATCAATAGACAGTCAGAGAAGTTGTCTACAAATGGAGACAGTCTGGCAGTACCGCTTCTCTCCCAAGGAGTGGCCGTCCACCAGCCAAAGATGACGCCAAGAGAGTGTCTGCTAAAGACTTACAGAAATCACTGGCACAGTCCAATATCTCTGTGCACACATCAACAATATGTAAAACTACAACCAAGAATGGTATTCATGGGAGGACCCCACGGAGGAAGCCACTGCTGTCCAAAAAAACCCCATTGTTGCTCGTTAAATGTTCGCAAAAAGGCACTTGGACACTCCACAGAGTTGTTGGCAAAGTATTTTGTGGACTGATGAAATAAAAGTTGAATTGTTTGGGAGTAACACACAATGTCATGTGGTCAGGAAAAATTGAACAGCTCACCAACATCAAGACCTCATCTCCACAGTGATGCATGGTGGAGGGAGCATCATGATTTGGGGCTGTTTTACTGCCTCAGGGCCTGGACAACTTGCAATCATTAATGGAAGAATGAGTACAAAAGTTTTTCGGGATGTTTTGCGGGAAAACCTGAAGCCGTCTGTCAGACAGTTGAAGCTAAAAAGAGGATGGATGCTCCAACAAGAAAATGATCGAAAACACACAACACAAGTAAATCAAATCCAGAATGGTTTCAGAAGAACAAAAGACACATTCTGGGGTGGCCAAGTCAAAGTCCAGACTTGAACCTCATTGAGATGCAGTTGCATGACCTAAAGACAGCGATTCATGCCAGACATCCCAGGAATCTGACTGAACTGCAGCAGTTTTGTAGAGAAGATAGGGCCAAGATTAGTCCTAATTGATATGGCAGACTGATCTGCAGCTACAGGACGCGTCTGGTTGAAGTTATTGCTGCCAAATGGGGGCCACAAAATAATAAATGTGATGGTTCACTTACTTAATTTCCCTCCTTCTGTCATTGTTTGTGTACTAACTAGAGCAGGGCGGTAAACCGAAAATTTACCGTTACCGAAATTCTTCACGATGACCGACGTAATTTTGACCATGTCGGTAAATTCGGTAATTTAATAAAGGAAGAAAATATAGTCTTTTCATCCCGCTTTGACTCTGTGTTGTTCGGCTATGTTCATTCCCCTTTAAGAAAGCAGACAGTGAGCTTACGTTTGGAGTCACATGGTTTTCAGGAAGCCAATCAAACAGAAGCCCGGTAGGCTAACGCTAGCTGCTAACGCTAGCGGCTAACGCTACAAGTAAACGGGATGAAGTCGGGCTTAAGTTAGCTTCGCCAAACTTTCACCCGACATTAAGTAAACTCTTGACGGGTTCCAGATAGGGATGGAAAAACCGAGGCTTTCTGAAACAATGAACCACTTTTAAGACAATTGCCCTAAATTGAATCACTGTTTGACACACTGCAAGAGCCCCATCTACTGGATAAACAGTGCACGTTTCTTTTTAAAAGTAAAATTGACAAATTGCCTCAGCATTACATATCTTCAATAGAATTAAGTGGATGTCGTCTATTTCAACCAGGAGATCGTGTCGTCATTAAGTGTGATTTACACAATTAAAGTTGACCTCTTTAAGCCTGTGTAATTGCTTTTGTCTGTGAAGATGTGTTCAAAGCAGTATTTGTAATACACGACAGTGCTAGTCTTGTAAGTGGCTCGTCCTAGATGACGGGGAGTAACTATGTATTGTTTATTTTTTGTAAAAATTACAGTACAGTAAGCACAGTGCTTGGGAACAGGAATATTATTTATTGCATACTGTAAGGATTTCCAAAATCATAAGATGTAAATAATTGAGCCGAATAAAAGAAAGGAAAGGTTTGTGAAACATTTTATTTTTTAATTAAGTATAATTTCTGGGGGGCGGGTGGATGTGTCGTATTTGTATCTATTCTAAATATCTAAACGTATGCCACTATCTAGTGTATAACAATGCGGAATGAATTTAATGAAATTCAAGTGATGATATTTTTCAAGTCATACAAGCTGTTATAAATGTTCACACAAGAATTCTTATTGTTTACAAGATTTTTTTTTAATACTTAATGTTTAGACTGCATGTGCAATTGTTAAATTGAAAGCTGGTAAATAAATTTAACGATAAACTGTTAATTTGTATTCCATGCATTGATTCAAATTTTCAAATTATATAACAGTTTGCTTGGGCGAATTTATCGTCATTTATCGTTATTGAGGTAAATCTGCTCAATTTATCGTGATACGTACTTAAGGCCATATCGCCCAGCCCTAGTACTAACCTCATTAAAATATGAAAACCTATAAATGTTAGGGTGGTTTTAGTTAAAGCTCACACTGTTTTTTCATCTGTGTGATTTTGACAAAAATCATATCACATTTGATGGTGATTTAATGCAGAAATGTGAGAAATTCCAAAAGGTTCAGATACTTTTTCATACCACTGCACATTTGTTTCTGAATACGGGAAGATTCAGTTTTTCAAGGGACAGTTGGAATCCCTAATCCGGTGGTGTTCCTCTTCTAACCAGTTGAAGTCAAGTGCATGCACCACTAGGTAAAAGGCCTGGTCACCAAGCAAGTGACCAACACCCTTTTAGAAGGATTTTGGGGAGTAAGCTTTAGTGATATAATGTACATTTGCATTTTGGCGATCACAAGAGACTGCAACCAATCTAAATGGTGCAATCAAGTTCTGTTCCCCATTCAGATTGAGAGAAAAAAAAATAAAAATGGATCTGTACAAATGGGACTTGAGAATTGAACCATTCTTTGATGTGTGTGTTATTTGCAATTGCAACTGCACGCTACACTTGCTTGTTTAACCCAAAATAGGGCTTGTTAGCAAATGTGAATGACATCATCAACACTCTGATCGTGTACATCTTTGAGCCACTATGAAAGGAGAACTGATATCTCTCATCTTTAATGTCATGTGTTCTATGTAGTGTTCCGGTATAGCTGTGTCTTTGTTGAAAATGCTATATGAATTAGATTGAGTTTCATCCATTTTAAATCATAAGAGATTTGCATGTTTTTGAAATGCTCCAAGAAGCCGGAGTACCACGCAAACACTCTTTACGGATTTGCACCTGGACTCTTGACCATAAACACAAGGTAAAGGCAAATTTATTCATATAGCACAACTAAACACAAGGCAATTCAAAGTGCTCCATGACAAAGACTTATTTTGAGAAACGATTGACTTTGTTTTTTGTTTTTTGTTCTTTGTGTGTGTCTAAAATAGATTTTTGGCTTACCTGAATTATTGATTTGGAATTGAGTGCTGTGTAACTGTGAGGCAGCACCTCCATCATGAAATGATTCTAGGGAGGAAAAAAAGTAATGGAAGGTAAATTAAGGCACTGTACATGATGTTGAAATATGCATTTCAAACAGTGTCCAGTTTAGGGTCTTCATGTTGGTAGTTCTTATCAGTTTTGGTCATAGAGCGGATATAATGACAATTACCTCGTTTTGAGAACTCTCTAGATGATGAAAAGGACCATGCTCCTCTTTGTCGTGAGACTCCACCTTCTTCAAAACTGTTGTTACTTTCTGCGGAGAGAAGTGGAATTTCCAATCAAATGAAAGCTGATTTTGTAAATGAAAATATTGCGGTCCATTGACGTGAACAGTCAGTGGTTCCCGCACTAGCTCACTTTTGAGACGTAACGATGAAAAACTGAACCCCCTCCTCCAGTTTTGAGACTTTGGCTCCTTTGTACTCTAAAAGAAAAAGAAAAAAATCCATGTATAAGAATGATTAATGTGTGTATGGACAGGCTGACCAAAAAAATCAGGAACATTATAAATGTTAAAACATGCCATTAGGAAAGAATTATGGAATTTTCTTTTTTTTTTTAAAGTTACATCCTTTAAATCTGCTGTAGAGATTCCTCACTGACCGCTGCAACATATTTGCTGGGAGACTTTGAATTTCATCCTGAATTTATCATGCCTGCTACAGTAAAATGGCAGAGTGTTTACTTGCTCAAGGTCACTGTGCTGCTACTTGCTCATGTCCGCCAATATAATAAAAATGTTCCCACAGCAAACTGATGCAAAAATGTCAGGGACATGACAAAGCCATAATCTTGTACGCCCTGAAATTAATCGAGCTGCTTGACTGGACGCTGAGTTACTAAAGCCAGACTGTTGATTGTGTTATTGTACAGTTTTGTGGCCATTTGATGTATGTACCATGTCTGAATGTGCGTCTTTAGTTGTATGGGGGACGGGAATCTGATAAGCATATGCTTCCTCCCGTCCGCCTTTGTCTTCTTATTCGGTTCCTTCGGGCAAATCATATCACATTTTGTAATTGTCAATGATTGTCAATGATACCGATGATGATGACATTAAATTTCATTTCATTTCATTTCATTTCAAAACGCCCTGTCTCTTAGGTGTACTTGGCCACCGTGCACAGGCGTGTGCTGGAAATGGGCTACAGGTGCCGCATTCCCCAGGTCAAGCCACTTTTGAACCTGAAATAGCGCAGAAGCGCCTGACCTGGGCTACAGAGAAGCAGCACTGGACTGTTGCACAGTGGTCCAAAGTACTTTTTTCAGATGAAAGCAAATTTTGCATGTCATTCGGAAATCAAGGTGCCAGAGTTTAGAGGAAGACTGGGGAGAAGGAAATTCCAAAATGCCTGAAGTCCGGTGTCAAGTACCCACAGTCAGTGATGGTCTGGGGTGTCATGTCAGCTGCTGGTGTTGGTCTACTGTGTTTTATCAAGGGCAGGGTCAATGCAGCTAGCTACAGTGGGGCAAATAAGTATTTAGTCAATCACTAATTGTGCAAGTTCTCCCACTTGAAAATATTAGCGAGGCCTGTAATTTTTAACATGGGTAAACCTCAAACATGAGAGACAGAATGTGGAAAAAAGACCCAGAAAATCACATTATTTTTACAGAATTTATTTGCAAATCATGGTGGAAAATAAGTATTTGGTCAATACCAAAAGTTCATCTCAATTCTTTTTTATGTACCCTTTGTTGGCAATAACAGGGGCCAAACGTTTTCTGTAACTCTTCACAAGCTTTTCACACACTGTTGCTGGTATTTTGGTCCATTCCTCCATGTAGATCTCCTGTTGAGCAGTGATTTTTTGGGGCTGTCGTTGGGCAACACGGACTTTCAACTCCCTCCGCAGATTTTCTATGGGGTTGAGACCTGGAGACTGGCTAGGCCACTCCAGGACCTTGAAATGCTTCTTACGAAGCCACTCCTTTGTTGCCCTGGCTGTGTGTTTGGGATCATTGTCATGCTCAAAGACCCAGCCACGTCTCATCTTCAATGCCCTTGCTGACGGAAGGATATTTTCACTCAAAATCTCTCGATACATGGCCCCATTCATTCTTTCCTTTACACAGATCAGTCGTGCTGGTCCCTTTGCAGAAAAACAGCCTCAAAGCATGATGTTTCCACCCCCATGCTTCACAGTGGGTATGGTGTTCTTCGGATGCAATTCAGTATTCTTTCTCCTCCAAACACGAGAACCTGTGTTTCTACAAAAAGTTCTATTTTGGTTTCATCTGACCATAACACATTCTCCCAGTCCTCTTCTGGATCATCCAAATGCTCTCTAGCGAACCGCAGACGGGCCTGGACGTGTACTGGCTTCAGCAGGGGGAGGCGTCTGGCAGTGCAGGATTTGAGTCCCTGGCGGCGCATTGTGTTACTGATAGTAGCCTTTGTTACTGTGGTCCCAGCTCTCTGTAGGTCATTCACTAGGTTCCCCCGTGTGGTTCTGGGATTTTTGCTCACCGTTCTTGTTATCATTTTGACGCCACGGGGTGAGATCTTGCATGAAGCCCCAGATCGAGGGAGATTATCAGTGGTCTTGTATGTCTTCCGTTTTCTAATAATTGCTCCCACAATTGATTTCTTTACACCAAGCATTTTACCTATTGCAGATTCAGTCTTTCCAGCCTGGTGCAGGTCTACAATTTTGTCTCTGGTGTCCTTCGACAGCTCTTTGGTCTTGGCCATAGTTGAGTTTGGGGTGTGACTGACTGAGGGTTGTGGACAGTTGTCTTTTATACCAATAATGAGTTAAAACAGGTGCCATTAATACAGGTAACGAGTGGAGCCTCGTTAGACCTCGTTGGAAGAAGTTAGACCTCTTCGACAGCCAGAAATCTTGCTTGTTTGTAGGTGACCAAATACTTATTTTCCACTCTAATTTGGAAATAAATTCTTTAAAAATCAAACAATGTGATTTTCTGTTTTTTTTCCCACATTCTGTCTCTCACGGTTGAGGTTTACCCATGTTGACAATTACATGCCTCTCTAATCTTTTCAAGTAGGAGAACTTGCACAATGGGTGGTTGACTAAATACTTTATTTGCCCCACTGTATCAGGAGATTTTGGAGCACTTCATGCTTCCATCTGCTGAAAAGCTTTATGGAGATGAAGATTTCATTTTTCGGCACGACCTGGCACCTGCTCACAGTGCCAAAACCACTAGTAAATGGTTTACTGACCATTGCATTACTGTGCTCAATTGGCCTGCCAACTCTCCTGACCTCAACCCCATAGAGAATCTGGGGGATATTGTGAAGAGGAAGTTGAGGGACACCAGACCCAACACTGTGGATGAGCTTAAGGCTACTATCGAAGCATCCTGGGCCCCTAACCACCTCAGCAGTGCCACAGGCTGAGTGCCTCCATGCCACGCCTCATTGAAGCAGTCATTTCTGCAAAAGGATTCCCGACCAAGTGTTGAGTGCATAGATGATATAATTAATTGAAGGTTGCCTTTTTTAAATTAAAAAACACTTTTTTATATTGGTTGAGATAGGGATTTTTGGGTTTTCTTGACTTTTATGCCAAAATCATCAATCTTAAAACATTAAAAAGGCTTGAACTGCTTCAGTTGTGTGTAATGAATTAAAATATATGAAAGTCTAATGTTTATCAGTACATTACATAAAATAATGAGCTTTATCACAATATGCTATTTTTGAGGACTAGTATGTGGATGTACTGAAGGAATTGTATCATATACTAAGTACAAAAAGGAAAGTAACAACAACAACAAAAGTCCTTCAATCATTATCCTGGCATTTAATGAAATAATGTTGGTTTTCCAAAAGAAAAAAAAAAGTAAAGGTTGAGTCTGATCTCATGTCAAACAGTGAGGGAGGTGGCATACAGTATACAGCTACAGAAATTTTATTTAGGACTGTCCAAACAAAACTGAACTACAATCCAATTAGCAAAATTTGCGACGAACGAGCACATACCTCCTGTGAGTATTTTGATGTTTCCATTTCAGCGACTTTCAAAGAAGGTATTCATTAAGAGCCTCCAATTGTAATGTACTGTCATATATTTAGATATGTTCTTCGGTTAAAAAGAGATTACATTCTTTCATACAGCATGCGGGCAACGATATGACTGCAATCAAGCACACGTATGAGGAAGTGCACTTGCTGAAGTGTTGTCAGACTTCTGTCTTAAACTGGGATTTCCTCTTTCTTTGCAAAGTCAAAGTACAATGATATCATGATGTGGCTGTTTTCTGAAATGGGCTTGAAGTTATTCGTTGCTGATAGCTGCTGATAAGCATTCTTCAGAAGTATGAAGACTGGCAAACACACCAATATTCAAAAGTTTGTTTTTTTAATTGATTGTGAAAGTAATGAGAGTTTGATACAGAAAGCAGTGGTTATAAAATGCTGAGTCAGGGCTAGTCAAAGGAGGTGTGACTGAAAGAAAACAAAAGTCAGACACATATTGTTGTCTGACTAGTTTAACTGGCTGAGGCGGCATAAAAACTGACCACATAAAAGTACAGTGTACAGTAGGAAACGTATTGAGGTGACAGTTGGTGGCTTGGCACACCTACCTGGGTGCACCAATAGAGAAAAAGCTGCTCTTTTGCAGTATGGGTATAACTAGGGGACTTTCGCTGCAATCTATAACAAAGATAACCAAGTGTATCAGGGGTTACAAGTCCTGATGGAACAGTTTATATTGTGTCAAACCTCAAAAAGCTGGAACCATATATGACCCATAGATCAAGTATAGTGTATCACAAAAGTGAGTACACTCCTCGCATTTCTGCAGATATTTAAGTATATCTTTTAGGGCTGTCAAAATTATCGCGTTAACGGGCGGTAATTAATTTTAAAAAATTAATCATGTTAAAATATTTGACGCATTTAACGCACATCCCCCGCTCAAACAGATTAAAATGACAGCACAGTGTAATGTCCACTTGTTACTTATGTTTTTTGGTGTTTTGTCGCCCTCTGCTGGCGCTTGGGTGCAACTGATTTTATAGGTTTCAGCACCATGAGCATTATGTAATTATTGACATCAACAATGGTGAGCTACTAGTTTATTTTTTGATTGAAAATTTTACAAATTTTATTAAAACGAAAACATTAAGAGCGGTTTTAATATAAAATTTCTATAACTTGTACTAAATTGATCTTTTAAGAACTACAAGTCTTTCTATCCATGGATCACTTTCATAGAATGTTAATAATGTTAATGCCATCTTGTTGATTTATTGTTATAATAAACAAATACTGTAGTTATGTACCATATGTTGAATGTATATATCCGTCATGTGTCTTATCTTTCCATTCCAACAATAATTTACAGAAAAATATGGCATATTTTAGAGATGGTTTGAATTGCGATTAATTACGATTAATTAATTTTTAAGCTGTAATTAACTCGATTAAAAATTTTAATCGTTTGACAGCCCTAATATCTTTTCATGGGACAACACTGACAAAATAACACTTTAACACAATGAAAAGTAGTCTGTGTGCAGCTTACACAATAGAGTTAATTTATTTCCCCCTCAAAATAACTCAAAATATAGCCATTAATATCTAAAACTACGTACATCCCTAAATGTCCAAATTGAGTACTGCTTGTCATTTTCCCTCCAAAATGTCACGTGACTCGTTACAGGAGTGCTGTCAGCATTGCTGCAGAGATTGAAGAGGTGGGGGGTCAGCCTGTTAGTGATCAGACCATACACCGCACTCTACATCAAATTGGTGTGCATGGCTGTCACCCCAGGAGGAAGCCTCTTCTTAAGACGGCACACAAGAAAGCCCGCCCGTCTCATCAGACCATAGGACATGGTTCCAGTAATCCATGTGCTTTGTTGACATGTCTTCAGCAAACTGTTTGCGGGCTTTCTTGTGTACTGTCTTCAGAAGAGGCTTCCTCCTGGGATGACGGCCATGCACACCAATTTGATGAAGAGTGCGGCGTATGGCCTGAGCACTGACAGGCTGACCCCCCACCTTTTCAATCACTGCAGCAATGCTGACAGCACTCCTGTAACGAGTCACATGACATATTGGAGGGAAAATGACAAGCAGTACTCAATTTGGACACTTAGGGATGTACGTAGTTTCTAAGGGGTGTACTCACTTTTGTTGCCAGGGGTTTAGATATTAATGGCTATATTTTGAGTTATTTTGAGGGGAAAATAAATTAACTGTATTATATAAGCTGCACACAGACTACTTTTCATTGTGCCAAAGTGTCATTTTGTCAGTGTTGTCCCATGAAAAGATATTCTTAAATATCTGCAGAAATGCGAGGGGTGTACTCACTTTTGGGATACACTGTATCGTTATAAGAGAAGTGGCAAAATTACCATCAATACAATGCAACCATTTTTCATTTATTTCTGATTCATCTTAGCATGAAAATTATGAGTTGCTATTCTGGATAGGCACTAGATGAGTCAAAACAACCCAAACAGCATGAAGAGGACACCTTTTAACTAAAGTTAAAGAAGCAGCAAGTAAGATAAAATTGAGATAAATTTTAGAATTCAACCAATTTATTTACATATGAATAAAGTACTATAAGCTATGATTGTTCGAGCAATGTATGATGTGCTATCATCTCCCATAAACCTGCAGTTATGGAACGTGAGGGCGCGTCCGGTGGAGGTGGAGTGTAGGAGCTTTGTGGCCAGTTTGACACTGAAGCTCCTGAGGGAGACTGAAGTCAAGGGACAGGCCCACAACTGGCCATTAAAGACCTGGCCAACACCGCTGAGAGGACAAGTCATTGGCTGTACCTGAAGAGAAGTGACAGCATTTGGGCCACCAAGACAAATTTTTAGCCCTAAGACACACACCTAGGAGTCATCAACCTGTGGTGGGCCTGCCTTAGCTGAGCTCATCTTGTGATAATAGGCCGAAACACCCTGTGATCTGAGGACACAACTGAAGATGTTATTATTGACAAAAATGCATAAATAATCTGCCATTTACAGTGATTAACTCATTCACTGCTATTGGCAGTGATACACATAACAACATTTTAAAAGTAAAATATTTCAATTCATGTCTTGACATGCTGATAGCTATTCAAACTAAATTACTGCAAGTGAAAAGTTGTTACAGTGGGGCAAATACGTATTCAGTCAACCACTAATTGTGCAAGTTCTCCCACTTGAAAATATTAGAGAGGCCTGTAATTGTCAACATGGGTAAACCTCAACCATGAGACAGAATGTGACCCCCCCCCCCCCCGAAAATCACATTGTTTGAATTTTGAAGAATTTATTTGCAAATCATGGTGGAAAATAAGTATTTGGTCAAGACCAAAAGTTCATCTCAATACTTTGTTATGTACCCTTTGTTGGCAATAATGGAGGCCAAACGTTTTCTTTAACTTTTCACAATCTTTTCACACATTGTTGATGGTATTTTGGCCCATCGCTCCATGCAGATCTCCTTTAGAGCAGTGATGTTTTGGGGCTGTCATTGGGCAACACGGACTTTCAACTCCCTCCACAGATTTTCTATTGGGTTGAGATCTGGAGACTGGCTAGGCCACTCCAGGACCTTGAAATGCTTCTTACGAAGCCACTCCTTTGTTGTCCTGGCTGTGTGTTTGGGATCATTGTCATGCTGAAAGACCCAGCCACTTCTCATCTTCAAAGGCCCTTGCTGATTGAAGGAGATTTTCACTCAAAATCTCTCGATACATGGCCCCATTCATTCTTTCCTTTACACAGATCAGTCTTCCTTGTCCCTTTGCAGAAAAACAGTCCCAAAGCATGATGTTTCCACCCCCATGCTTCACAGTGGGTATGGTGTTCTTCGGATGCAATTCAGTATTCTTTGTCCTGCAAACACGAGAACCTGTGTTTCTACCAAAAAGTTCTATTTTGGTTTCATCTGACCATAACACATTCTCCCAGTCCTCTTCTGGATCATCCAAATGCTCGCTAGCGAACTGCAGGCGGGCCTGGACGTGTACTTTCTTCAGCAGGGGGATACGTCTGGCAGTGCAGGACTTGAGTCCCTGGTGGCGCATTGTGTAACTCATAGTAGCCTTTGTTACTGTGGTCCCAGCTCTCTGTAGGTCATTCACTGGGTCCCCCCGTGTGGTTCTGGGATTTTTGCTCACCGTTCTTGTTATCATTTGACGCCACGGGGTGAGATCTTGCATAAAGCCCCAGGGAGATTATTGAGGGAGATTATCAGTGGTCTTGTATGTCTTCTATTTTCATATAATTGCTCCCACAGTTGATTTCTTTACACCAAGCGTTTTACCTATTGGAGATTCAGTCTTCCCAGTCTGGTGCAGGTCTACAATTTTGTCTCTGGTGTCCTTCGACAGCTGTTTGATCTTGGCCATAGTGGAGTTTAGAGTGTGACTGACTGAGCTCGTGGACAGGTGTCTTTTCTACCGATAATGAGGTAAAACAGGTGCCATTAATACAGGTAACGAGTGGAGCCTCGTTAGACCTCGTTAGAAGAAGTTAGACCTTTTTGACAGCCAGAAATCTTGCCTGTTTATAGGTGAACAAATACTTATTTTCCACTCTAATTTGGAAATAAATTCTTTAAAAATCTAACAATGTCATTTTCAGTCCCCCCCCATTCTCTCTCTCATGGTTAAGGTTTACCCATGTGGACAATTACAGGCCTCTCTAATCTTTTCAAGTAGGAGAACTTGCACAATTGGTGGTTGACTAAATACTTATTTGCCCCACTGTACATTGCCGTTTTACCCAGCACACGGCAGCAAAGAGCTGCTTTTAAAAAAGCATTGGCCTTGACTAGTATTTGTTTATTTATTTATTTTACATCAACTTGAACTAACATTGTTAGCCTTCGGACCTGGTTTGTATCCATCCATTCTTATGTTCATGTCACCTGTCAGTCACAGGTTCAAATAGTTTATCAGTATGAAAATGATATCTCTTAGTTGTCATTTTTATACGTTTAGAATTTATAACATCTTTCTGTACAAAAACTGGGTCTTGGCCTGCATTCTAAGGGTTGCTGAACCGCTGCTATGGCTAAAATCATGAAGATTACAAAGTTTATCATGATCATTTATGATATGTCCTACGTCACTTTAGGTCATCTCAGTGTCTGTGAAGCCTTTTATGATTTTTAAAAATGATTTCAGGGGTTATGTTAAAAAAAAAAAAAAATTGGTATAACTGAAAATCAGCAGCTATTGACCCAAAGTTATGAATTTAAAATGAAGCTACTGCACGTCAAACCTTTTACAAAAATCTATAGGTCTAAATTTCTGCGCCCCTAGGGAAGACCGAAACAACTTTGGTCATCACATCTATCCATCCATCCTCTGTACATCTTTATCCTTGCATATACTTTTTGTACTGTTCATCTAAAAATAGATATGTTTGCCCTATCATACAGCAGCATGGTCGGACTAGTCGAGTCTGGGAGGGAGCCACATAATCTGGACCGCCAGAAAACAGGTCACAAAGAACATGCAACAGTATCCAGCATCTAATCACAAAGTCCTTGTCCTACATGTTCAATTTATCTGTGACGTGCATATTGTTGTTGTGATTTAAGACAAATGATGAAACACCATTTGTCACATCATGTTAAAGTTCAAACATGACATTGCAGATAGCTCATTAAAACTAAAGCTCAGCTGCGAACACAATTTGGTCCCAAATATCATCGAGATTCATAAAATCTGAGGAAATCTCTGCACATAAATTATAAGATGAAAAAAACAACAACATTGAATGCCCGCGACCTTTGATCCCTGACTGTATTTAATAATTGGTATCATTGTGTTGGGATGTGTTGGGGCCTGAGGAACACTGAATAATGTCAGAAACTAGGGTTGTTCCGATCATGTTTTTTTGCTCCCGATCCGATCCCGATCGTTTCAGTTTGAGTATCTGCTGATCCTCATATATATTTTGGCAATGCATTAAGAAAAATATGAATAAAACTCGGACGAATACTGTATATACATTCAACATACAGTACATAAGTACTGTATTTGTTTATTATGACAATAAAGCCTCAAGAAGGCATTTACATTATTAACATTCTTTCTGTGAGAGAGATCCACTGATAGAAAGACTTGTGACTGTATATTGTGACTAAATATTGCCATCTAGTGTATTTGTTGAGCTTTCAGTAAATGATACTGTAGCCATGCCCAAATGCATGATGGGAAGTGGAACCATGACTGTGCGTAGTGCTACCAATTGATATATCTTCTCTGCGTTGGGAAATAACATAAGGTGTTAAGAAAAAGATCAATTGCTATCTTGCTTCCCCACATTGCTTCCTATGATATTTCTAATCGTAGGGAGAGGGATCGTAAGGCTTTAGCCAATTGCTAAAAAGCTCCAAAGGCTGCCAAAATTCGCTCTACTCATTTAACGCTGCCTTTTATCTCTCTATGTAGGTAAAACGGCGCCATTACAGATTGAGCGCAACAATGCGTGAGTGGGTCGTGCAGCGCATGCATTAATTGCGTAAAATATTTTAATGTGATACATTAAAAAAAAAAAAAAAAAACGCTGTTATTGGGACGAATTTGATAACCCTAACTTAAGCCTAAACTAAAGACTCTGCATGAGTGTAACATATTATGTCTGTAACGTTAAATACAATTAGAAAACGATTTAATTAAAAAATATATATACATATTAAAAAAAGGCATGGCCGATATTTTTTTGCCGATTCCGATACTTTGAAAATGATGTGATCGGACCCGATCGATCGGGTCATCTCTATCAGAAACCATAGTTCATATGCTCTGGGGGCCAGAGAGGAAAAGGACTATTTGAATTAATACTAATATCTGTGAAGCCCCCTTTACTGCTACAGGTTTTAGAACAGCATATGCTACCATCCAAGCAACATCTTTTTCAGGGATGTCTTTTTTTTTTTTCAGAAAAACACAAGTCACCTTCTGTATGTGTTGAAATAGCGTAGCTTCTTTGTAAGAGTGTGAGCACTGGACTACTGAGCATGGAAGGATTCTGATATCAGTACATCTATGTGTTGCACGCGAAACACAAAGTTCGCCTTAACCAGACTTGGGTAGTAAAGCATTACATCTACTCAGTTACATTTACTTGAGTAGCTTTTTGATTCCAGGACGGTGAGGGGCATAAAAGTTGTATACAGAAATCGGAAAAAATTTACAGTTCCCCGGATATTTGCCAAAAATTTTCCTAATCAGTTTTAATGGGAAAAACGGCGCGCTGCACAGCCCGAAACGTTTGACTGATCGGCACCGTTCAGGTATCGAAACGAACGGAATTTTCGCGCCTGTTTGCCTGTAAACCCCAATTTTTCGGAACAAAAAAAGAGTTCCAAAATGTATCCAGTCCTGCAATTTTTTTAAACCAAATTACATAATTTGGACATCAAAAATTCTGGGACGGTGAGGAGCATAAAAGTTCGATACAGAATTTGGAAAAAAATTATGGTTCCCTGGAATTCACTTCCAATGGAATTTTCAATGGAATTTACATTGCATTGATGCTATTGATGGCCATGTATGTCGATCTATTGATGCTAATGTACTTGGATTCCATTGATGCCTATGTAACTCGATGCCATTGACGGACATGGACGTCCAAAATTTTTCCCATTCATTTTCAATGGGAATTTTTCCCCCCAAATCAACAGGAAATAATATCTGGTCAATATCAATAGCATGTGTCCCCCAAACTTCCCCAATTCTATTGACAATTATGAAGGGTGCTACCATTGACGGCCATGAACGTCCAAATTTCCCATTCATTTCTAATGGCATTTACTTTGTTTAATGCCATTGGCGGGCATGTTTGTTCATTCTATTGGTGCCGATGTACTTGGATTCCATTGGCGCCTATATAGGTTGATGCCATTGGTGCCCATGGACGTCCAAAATTTTCAATTTTTTCAAAAATTTTCAATGGCAGAAAAAAACAATGTCCCCAAATCAAAAGAAAAGGACCAGATATCAATAGGACGTGTCCCCCAAACGTCCCCTATTCCCTTGACGATTATGGCGGGTGCTGCCATTGACAGCCATGGATGTCCAAATTTCCCATTCATTTCTAATGGCATATACTTTGTTTAATTCCATTGACTGGCATGTTTGTCCATTCTATTGATAGCCCTGGGCGGGGCAAAGAGCTGTACCTCCACACAGCAAAGACCCAGAGTGATTTCTCCAGAAATTGGAGTTTCTAGTTCTAAAAGCAGTTTTACAATGCCATACTTTTTACTTGAGTAGGAGTGTGGAGAAGAAACACTTCTCTTGCTCCGCTACATTGGGCTACTCTAGAGTCATTTTTCCCCCCTCTTTATTCTACATTAGATTTACTCTAGTTTTGCCATAGATGCCCACAGTGGCTCTACCATTTTCACCAATTAGACAGAGCAACAATAATCACATGACTCAATTATACCAATCAGATGTACCACACACAACCTTGCAGTCGTAGGTCACCCTCTGAATCCTATGATCATGTCGATGTGATTAATCACGTGCCAATCAGTATTACATTTTTCTTTCACTATTTCACATAGAGAGCTGCTGTCAAAATTAGTCGAAAGTGCGGATTTCAAACTGTCTCCTGGTTTTTACTTGACACTGATAGACCAGGGAAAACTGGAAATATAATTATTTTAAATTGATGGTAAAAAAATATATTTATCCGTGCATGCAAACTTCATACACACTGTAAATAATAATAATAAAAAAAGCTGGATTCGCGATTAAATAATGGCAGTTGTGGTTGCAGAATTATACTTTGAAAAACAAAAATTAATTTGAAACTACTGTAAGAACAATATTTATATATTTATACACTGTATAACTGTTGTTTTACTTAATCTGTAAAAGGTACATATGTGTAACCTGTCTGATAGTGGCAACGTCACAGTGCTGTCTTGTCTTCTCCAACTGCTGTTTGCTCCACTGTCACTGTGGCAGTCAGGTTTACTGACTACTGAGCACAGTGTAGCTTCAGTTATTATTATTATTATTATTATTCAGTTCAGTTAGTTCAATTATTCTAGGTTCTCAAGTAGTTATGTTTTCTTAACATTCTACATGCACAATTTCTTCAACTGGTTCGAAGTAACAGTTAGCACGTTTGACTGCAAACATAACAGTGTGGGTTTGAATCCTGACTAGGGATTTCCTAGTGGGGAAAAGATAAGCCTTTATTGATCCCTCATAAGGGAAATTCAGGCATTGCAGCAGCTCAGACAGTGTACGATCAAATGTATAACATATAGACAAACTATAAGAACTATATAAAAGGTATAGACCCTACTCACATGACGTCACAACCCCGCCCCCGCGCCATATTGTCCGTCAACTCGTCACTGTTGATGCATTACCGCTACGTAAATTCCTCCTATTATGGCGTGTTTTTCTGCTCGTTAACATTAATAATCAAAATGGTGAAGGCGTGTGTGGCGGTCGGTTGCAATAACAGAGAAGATAGACGGAGAGACTTGAAGTTCTACCGGATTCCGAGAGACCCGGAGAGGAGAGCGAGATGGGCTGCTGCAATTCGACGAGAAATCTGGGCTCCAAATGATTACCACAGATTACGTAGTAGTCATTTTATATCTGGTAAGATGCATTTAATATATATTTAGAGGGTTTTGAGCTGACAACCACAATTAAGATCATTGCTAGGCTAATCGCCGACAACATACACTCAGACGTTGTGAATGAACTACCTGAAAATATATAATTATAAGGGGATAATCAGACAGTTGTCATACAATTAATTTACAATTTCACTATTGAGGTCAAAAGCCAAAAAATAAATTCAACTAGGGACAATCTGGAGTAGTGCTATCGCACTTCATATTTATTACATATTATATATGTATGTAGTGAGAGTGCTATCGCTAAACCATATAAACATTAAAAGCTCTAGCTCCATTGACAAATGACATGAAATACATTAGACTTGACAGTGGATGTTAGCAAGAACAAAAGATTTTGAATTGAAAATTTCGTAACTCACCTTCCCGAGCACAAGATAGATTCCTGCCGAATTTTCGTGGACGAGGACCTGTTTCACCCAACCAGCAACGAAGTATTTATAAGCCTCCAAGCACTTAAAGTTTTTCAAACTTCCGTGAGAATAGGCTGATTTTGTGTGGACAAGATAGTTGTAAATATCAGGGTAGCAGATGTCAGGCAGAGACGGCGAAGACAGCGGGTCGAAAAACATCGATTTAGGCATCAAATATGGATCTGGCGAATGGATAAACTGAAGCTTTTCCACATAACGCCTTTTATGCAACGCATCCAATGAGTTTACAGCGTCAGATAACACCGGGGCTTCCATGAATTGCTCTATAAATTGCACGACTAATTGAAACTTGAGAATAGGGCTAAAAAATGACGGACAATATGGCGGCCGGATACAGCGACACGTCATTTTGTGACGTAGGTGAGTAGGTCTATACAGTGAGGAGAACAAGTATTTGATACACTGCCAATGCCAACCCATTGGCAGTGTATCAAATACTTGTTCTCCCCACTGTATATAAATGACCTAAGACTAAATTAAGTACAAGTGGTATCTAACATGACAGCAGATCGGCACTATGTTAGAAACATAAAAAAAAGAGTACATGTCATTTTCCTTATGCTTCATGTACATTTAATTGTGAGCACAGACCTATGCTGTTGTAAAGCCTGATAGCAGTGGGCACAAAGGAACGCTTGAATTCTATGATCACGCTGGTGTGATAAATCATGTGTCAATCAGTATTTGAGAAATGAGAATATGTTGGACATAGGGCTTCACATGATGTCACCATCAAGACTGGTTACTTACCGATTGCGATATAAAACCCAACAATATACATTTTTACTACCATGTTTTTTAGTTAAAAAAGGAAATTACAATAATGTACGGAAAATTCACACTGTTTAAAAAATATATATTTTTAATTATATGATGTAAATAGATACATTTGTTTTAATATGAAAAATATAACTTAAAACACAAACTGTTCTCTGATATTATATCGGTACCAAGACACAAAGACACCAAGTTCTGCCGAACTCTTTCCCCACTGCTCGCGTGCATTTGGAGGCCTAAACTCGTCTGTTTTTACAGCGCGGAAATAAAAGTGAGCAGGTGGTTGGAGGCTGGATTTTCCCACTGGCTGAATCATTTGTGTATACTGCAGATAAGAAATCTTTGCGCTACACCACAGACATGACAGAACTGTATGGGTACACTGGCCTCAATAAGAGGAACAAAATGTGAAAGCATGAAAGTGAAATTGCTTGCTTTGTGAATGCTGTTTTACTGTCCTTGATGCTATGTTGATACCACAGCCACCCACAAAGCATTTGATTTAAAATACTACTCATTGTTAACATTGGTTTGATCTTCTTCATATCATTCCCCAGTTCTACATAATCCTAATATGGATTGTTGGCGGGAAGCTGTACCACTTACTGCATGCCACCAATGTTGATGAATTGTTAAATTAATATGAGTTTGCATGATTCTGTCATGATCCGCTGCTGGTTAGATTTTGTTTGTTTCAGAGCCAGCTGTGGGAGCATTCGTGACGTCACACCGGCAGCGAGTTCCAGCTAATCAACACTAATATATAAACGGTAGGTAACCAACACAACGGTGCCGAGAGATTAGTTTGCTGGTCGCCATTCGCACATACTGCTTTCGAGCCGCTCTGTATTTGTCATCTAGTTCGTCAGACGTCTTAGCTTTGTGATCCTCTACCTTGTGTAGGTATCGAGTGTATTTTTGTTTGTCTTTTTGGCTATCTGCCCTTTGCTCAGTTTTGTGTTTTTTTGATCCCCGTCGACCTGTATGTCACGGACCCCTTTTGTTAGTCCCCTTTTTCCGCGTTAGCGAGTTTGTTTTGATTGTGATTAATAAATCCCCGAACGCTTCCCTTCTGTTGTCTGTTTTTGGGTCCAATCTTGTTCTCCGCATTCGCGGACTCTAACAGATTCCTTAAAAACCCAAAACAAAATCTAACAGTGGTGCAAGCGAGCCCATTGGGGATAGATTTCCCTTCTGGACTTAGCAATCCAACAGTGAACACGTTACTTTTTGTGCACCTGGAAGGCCAGAAAAACTGCCTAAATGTGGGTTATTGTAATTATACGTTTAATTATGATAACACTATTGTAGCGTTGCTTATGAATGTTTGAATTTTGATATTATATGCAGCTTCTTCATACATTTATGTTGGACAAGTAATACATAAATTTATCGTTCCCTCTAAAATAGTGGTTCTTAACCTGCGTTCGATCGAACCCAAGGGGTTCGGTGAGTAAGTCTAAGGGGTTCGGCAAAGGTAATTCAATGCAGAACCCTATTTTTGTAGGCTGATTAAATCTAGGCAAAGTGGCTTTTTAGACCAGGTTTCGGACTGGTTTGCTTCCAATTTACAGGCTTAATCAATTTCTTTTAACTGCTCGTCCTCAATCTGATGAGAGGAGGAACTGGTTTGCTCAGTGGAAGGTTGACTCTCACTTGGTATGAGGGAACATACCAAGTGAGGTCAGTGCAGTCTCAAATTTGGACCTGTTTATAAAATATGCTGTCAAAATGAGAAGAATTTTGAATGGGAATTTGCTAAATCATTAGCTTGCGAGCTTAGATATATCGGTTTTGAATTTGAAAAAAAAAAAATCTTTATTATCAAATTCCGAAGAGTTTGGTGAATCCACATGTGACACTTTTGGGGTTCGGTACCTTTAGCAAGGTTAAGAACCACTGCTCTAAGCTTTTGAGTCAGTCACATTCAAGTTTGTACAATTTAAAATTTTGACAAAGTACTTTTTTTTTTTTTTTTTTAGATTAAAAAACCCAATATATAGATTCAAAGAATGATGGAAAGTAATATGTGCCATTACTTTCTTACGAATTAGGATTGAAAATAGTGTAGTACAATTTAAATGACATTCAACATTACATTACTTGTGACCATCAGTGAGAATGCAAACGATTGCTTCACATTGAATGATGTTTAAGATTTTTTTTTAATTAGGGTTTCTGCACAGAAGGCCAACATGCATAATTGACAATGTCTCATAAATCCTTAGAACCATTACCCCCCTTCTCTTTGTACTTTCTTGAGTTTACGAAGTTAACATTCATAAAGATATACAACACTTTACCGTAAATGGCTTCAGCTATAGATGATGCAGATGGCACATCCATCCGGTGCTTTTCTACAGTCATGATTTTTACAGGTTTCCCACGTAAAATGTAAGACTTCGCAAGAAAATGTTAATTTTCCATGGCCAACCTTGCCCAAAAAAAAAGGGGGGGGGGGTTAGGGGGGGAATTCAGTAACTCCCAAGGATTTATTTTCATCGACAGACAAAACGTTTTTCTTTGCTATTTGGACAGTTCTCAAGACATAATTTCACACAATGTGGTGCAATGTTAAATTTAAGGAATTTAAGATCTTGCAGTCAAAATTAAATCTTTTCAAAATATTTAATCAATATTAGTAAATTTATTTCTTTCAAAGACCCCACGAGAACTCTGATAGTGCTTTTCTTATTGCTGATTCAAATTGCTGATATCTATTGAATATGAGAGAAAGCTGGAGTACCTAGTGAAAAGACTCAAGACTCAAACCATAACCTGAGAAATGTGATGTAAAACTGCATTTGAAGCAACACTAGGTAACTCTTCAGTTTTGGTCGATTGTAGCGACGCTGTTGGACAAAAGCGGTAGTGTTTTGCCTTAGGGAAGACTGCGTTTCCCATGAGGGACAGCGCAGTGTCTTAAAATCATGATTTCCCGGTCGCCTGCAAATGGATTAAACGACATTTGTTTCCAGCGGCTGTGTGAATCCAGTTGTGACTGAACAATAGAATTTGATGATGTTGATTATAAGAAAGGTTTGATTTTTTATCGTATTCTCTCACCGACTCTACCACTCACGCCAGCGAGTGAAAGCCGGGCCAATGTTTATTCTTGAGTGTCCTTTTATCCTTTTTTTTTTGGGTCTTCTCGGACAAAACCTTTTGTCTCTTTTGTTGCTCTGCCATCTTTGCAGAATTTGTGCCAAATTGCTCGCATAGACTTCCGTCTTTATTAGGGTGGTTCCGATCATGTTTTTTTTCTCCAGATCCGATCCCGATCGTTTTAGTTTGAGTATCTGCCGATCCCGATATTTCCCGATCCGATTGCTTTTTTTCCCTCCCGATTCAATTCCAATCATCCCCGATAATTTTTCCCGATCATATACATGTTGGCAATGCATTAAGAAAAAAATGAATAAAACTCGGACGAATATATACATTCAACATACAGTATATAAGTACTGTATTTGTTTATTATGACAATAAACCCTCAAGATGGCATTTGCATTATTAACATTCTTTCTGTGAGAGGGATCCACGGATAGAAAGACTTGTGACTTTGTATATTGTGACTAAATATTGCCATCTAGTGTATTTGTTGAGCTTCCAGTAAATGATACTGTAGCCATGCCCAAATGCATGATGGGAAGTGGAACCATGACTGTGCGTAGTGCTACCAATTGATATATCTTCTCTGCGTTGGGAAATAACATAACGTGTTAAGAAAAAGATCAATTGCTCCCTTGCTTTCCCACATTACTTCCCATGATATTTGTAATCATAGGGATAGGGATTGTAAGGCTTCAGCCAATTACAAGAAGGCTCCAAATGCTGCCAAAATTCACTCTACTCATTTTACGCTGCCTTTTATCCCTCTATATAGGTAAGACGGCGCCATTACAGATTGAGCGCGACAATGCGTGGGTGGGTCGTGCAGCGCATGCATTAATTGCGTTAAATATTTTAACGTGATACATTTTTAAAAAAATTAATTACCGCCGTTATCGGGATAAATTTGATAACCCTACCTTAAGCCTAAACTAAAGACTCTGGATGAGTGTAACATATTATATTTGTAACGTTAAATACAATTATAAAACGATTAAAAAAAAAAAAATATATATATATATATATATATATATATATATATTAAAAAAAGGCATGGCCGATATTTTTTTGCCGATTCCGATACTTTGAAAATGACGTGATCGGACCCGATCGGCAATCTTTATAAAGAATGGGGAAAGTGACGTATGCCGTAAAGCAGTCAGCACATTTGTAGTTTTTTTGTGTGGCAGGGTTACTGCCACCCTCCCCAGAGTTAAATAGTTCCAGTGAAAGCGATACACCCTCAAGATATAAAACAGTTGTTATTCAACTAGTTGTCAATCAACATATCATCACAAATGTTATGAAAATATTTTATAAATGTTGAAAACTTACCTAGTGTTGCTTTATCTCAAATTATTTTAAACTCCTTGAGTTTAGACGTAAAGCCCTTTGAAGCTTCATTTAAAACACATCACTGCAGTTGCCAGATCTGCATGTCAAATATTCATGGTAACTGGGAAGGCAGGTGAAGTATCCTAATTTTGACTTGTAGGGATGAGTTTGATGATTCGCTGCCAACCTCTAAGTCAAAATAGATTGGATGTCTAGCACAGTTAATGGCAGCCAAAGAGTTAACTGAAGTTCTGCTTTAAAATTTTTAGTTCAAGATGATAAGGTGATTTTCTAAGTTGTTTAAAGAGTTAAAGTGACAGCAAGTCATTAAATAAAAATACAGATGAGAATCACACTTTTTAAAATATCGCTCCTTCGTAATCAATGCAAGCCCCATTTGCTTCTCTGCTGAGATGGCCTTCTGAACTGTAAGGGAAGGAACTAGATAACTTTAGTCTTGTTATAAAATGATCAGCTGTTTTTCATGTCACTGAGGCTCAAAGTCAAAACATAAGATCAAGTTTTGGTAAATAATATATTGTTATGCATTGCTGGTGTAGTAAAAACAACCTATAATGCTTGAAGTTGCCCCCCCCCCCCCCCCAAAAAAGCCAAACAAAAAAACTATGTTGTTTTCATTGTTATTATTTTGATAAAATTTGGATCAGTACATAACCGACAACATGTTTTCACCTCATCAGTCTTCTACATATATGCTAAGACAAATAAATAGTTTTTATTTTCTACACAGATAATGTATGATAGGGTATACCAAATAGAGAAAAATATTCAATACACAATGAAATAATATTAACAAAGCAAGATAACTTACAAATAAAATATTGTCAAAGTGCATGTAATAACAATAATAAACAAATGCAACAATGTTATAAATGTGCCATAAATATGCAGTAAATGAACCGAATACAGTGATCCCTCGCTACTTCGCGCATCAAACTTTGCGCCCTCCATTGCGGACCCCCCCCCCCCCCAATTAAAAAAAAAAAAAAAAAATACAGATGAGTTGTCCCCAGCCGATCGCATATTCTCACTCTCCTTCCCTCTCCCTGCTCTTTGTTGGTTTTATTAAAGTTAACAATGGTTGACTGATGTTGATGCTTGAGCTTGCCAGAGAAGCGGACTTCAAAGCGCCACATGTGTCAATCATTTAACTTGGTATACAGCTGCTGTGGCAACTCATTGTAAGTGAGCAGCTTGAGCGAATTTGAGTGGACTCACTCAATGAAGCATTTAATAAAGTCAAGCATTTTTCTGCTTTATTTTTATTTTAAAAAATGCGGTAGATCAGTTACATGTTTAAAACTGATAATTATTACATTTGAATTACTTAAAAACATACAGTCCCTGACAAAAGTCTTGTCGCTTATCCATTTTGTAGAAACAATGGCTAATAACCTGACTTTTAATTATTCAATTGGTTTCAGAAATAGCTCATACGAAAGCTAAGACCCTCCCAAATGATGTTGAATGTACAAAAATATATTTGTTTCACAGAACAAAGATTTATCATTTAATGAAGACAAAGTTCAAATTTTGGCAAGACTAAAGTTTTGTCGCCTACAAAGTAGTGTGAAAATTAAACAATAAATGTACTTCAAATACAAAACTATGTTACATAACAGAAGCGAATTAAGTAGTGGTGCTGTGAGATCCAAATTTTATATTTTGTATGACTTCCATGGGCTTGAAGGACTGCATCCATGCGGTTCGGCAAGGATTCATACAATTTATTGTTGAAGTCATCAGGAATATCAGAGAAAGCAGTCTTGCATGCCTCCCAGAGTTCATCAACATTCTTGGGTTTCGTCTTCCATGCTTCCTCTTTCATCCTGTTCATGTCTGGTGACTGGGCTGGCCAGTCTTGGAGGATATTGATCTTCTTTGCCTTGAGGAACTTTGAGGTAGAGATTGAAGTATGTGACGGAGAACCACCCTGCTGTAGAATTTTTCCCTTTTTATGGTTAGGAATGTAAGACGCAGCTAAGATTTGTTGATATTTCAGACTATTTATGTTGCCTTCCACCCTGCAGCTCACTCGCACACCCCCATACTGGATGTAACCCCAGACCACAATTTTGCCACCACCAAACTTCACTGTTTTGTGGCATAAGGTGGATTTTTCAGATGAATCTTCCACTCAATTACACCACAGTCGCCGTAAATATTGCAGGAGACCTACTGGAGCCCGAATGGATCCGAGATTCACTCAGAAAACAGTGAAGTTTGGTGGTTGTAAAATCATGGTCTGGGGTTACATCCAGTATGTGGGTGTGCGAGAGATCTGCAGGGTGGAAGGCAACATAAATAGTCCGAAATATCAACACATCTTAGCTGCCTTTTACATTCCTTACCATAAAAAGGGACAAATTATGCAGCAGGATGGTGCGCCATCGCATACTTCAATCTCGACCTCAAAGGTCCTCAAGGCAAAGAAGATCAAGATCCTCCAGGACTGGCCAGCCCGGTCACCAGACATGAACATCATTGAACATGTCTGGGGTAGGATGAAAGAGGAAGCATGGAAGACGAAACCCAAGAATGTTGACGAACTCTGGGAGGCATGCAAGACTGCTTTCTTTGATGTTCCTGATGACTTATCAATAAATTGTATGAATCCTTGCCGAACCGCATGGATGCAGTCCTTCAAGCCCATGGAAGTCATACAAAATATTAAATTTGGATCTCACAGCACCACTACTTAATTTGCTTATGTAACATATTTTTGTATTTGAAGTACATTTTTTGTTCAATTTTCACACTACTTTCTGTAGGCGACAAAACTTTTGTCTTGCCAAAATTTGACCCTTATGTCTTCATTAAATGAAAAATCTTTTTTCAGTGAAACAAATATATTTTTGTACATTCAACATCATTTGGGAGGGTCTTAGCTTTCATATGAGCAATTTCTGAAACCAATTGAGTAATTAAAAGTCAGGTTATTAGCAATTGTTTCTACAAAATGGATACGCGACAAGACTTTTGTCAGGGACTGTATATACATATATATATATATTTTTTACAATTATACTTTGGGAAAGAAAATGAAAAAACAATGTCTTATAAATATATCTCTTTCCAATGCTAAATCTGAATAAATACATAAACACACATGGGGGAAAAAAAAATAATAATAATTTTGGGGGGGGGGGGGGCGCTACAGTGCGATTTTTCACTTATCGCTGCGGGTTCTGGTCCCCATTAACGGCGAAAAACGAGGGATCACTGTACACCAATTCAAGTATGCAAAATATTAAACGAAAAGCAGCATATTCCCAACAGGTGCACATGGAACACCTGATGGTGTGAGTAAGGCCAATACTCCAAGGAGGGTTCATAAGACTGACTGAATCAAATCGCTAAAGAGGACCATCTGAAAAGGTCAGTCAAAGGTTTGTCCTTGTAGTGGCCATGAAGGGGGCTTTACTGGCGAGCGGCCGGTTCATCTTCCTGCGTGATGGTGTTTTCTTTGGGAATGAAGGCTTTGTTTTGTTCCTATAAGCCTCCCTCTTTGGACTGTCGGGTGGCCCCAGGTGCTGTAAAAGTCTTTTCTGAAATACAGCTTGGAACTGATAGGCCTGCAAGACAACGATAAGCATAAACAAAGCGTTTCAAGGACTTGGTAAGCACTGGCATCTCCGCATCAGATGACCTTGGTCCTTGGTTTGACATGAACTGATTTGATGGTTTGGAACTGATTTGTTATGTTTCAGTACCAGTATTATTTGGTGCAAGCATTTATTTACACTCTTTTATCTAGTAACTGATTGCATTCCATTGACATGATCATTTCAATATACAAATGTCATTAAGTCAATAATCAGTGCCAGCTTCTCTCAGTTCAAATGTATTGCATGTCTGTTGCAGTCAATGGCAGCCGATGAGTGAAGATGTGTTTTTGAGAGCAAATTATCAGCACAATCCGACCATAAGTGGTGTTACACACAGTGTCATTTACTGAGGGGGCACTGTAAAAATAAAATAAAAAAACTTCCAATAAATCATGCTAATTTAATATTTAAAGAAGACATAACTCAGATTTCGAAGTACTTCTAAGTAACTTGCTATTTTCAGTATTCCGAACTCATTTTTATTAAGTTAATATTGTAACCCTAACAATTGGATTTTAACAACTTAACTGACATTCTACTTAAAATGTTTGAGTAAAATGAAAATGGGTTTTACCTGATAATTTAAAAAAATGTTTGTTTAGTTTTCCATGAAAAGTGATTTATTTAGAACATTCCTAATTTTTTTTTTATCAAGTAAATACTGTAAACTTAAAATTTTGAGTTCAAACTACTAAACGGAAATCCAGTTTACGGTACTTAAAATGTTGCAATAAAACTACTTCACTTTAGTCCAGTTTAGTTTTAATATTAAGTATTGATTGATTAACAGAGGTTTTTGAGTTTTTCATGAAAACCTAGAAATTCATTTGAAATTGGTTGACTTAAAATGTGAAATTCTGCCAATTTTGTATTTATATATGGCGGAAAACACAGACATGACTGAAAAAGCAGTTTCTGCTCTTGCACTCTTGTATTTTAAGCCAAAAGAACTGTTGTGTTTGATAGAACAATATGTCTATATGCTGCCATAGCAGATTCATGGCGCATTAAACCCCCAAAATATTTGTAATTTGTCCCTTTTACCCTGGAAACCCTGGTTTACAGACGTCGCGCAACCGCTTTTGTTTCAACCCAGCCATTAAAACAAAGGTAATTATATCATTCAAAATGTCATGTTTAGCTTAGAATCATTAATTGATGTCTGATATTTCGTTTAAAAAAAAAAAAAAAAAAAAAAAACGACTTTAAAAAATTATTCACTCGCATATTTTAAACTTTTAAACAAATGACGTCACAATGAAAAAATGGTGTCTGTAAAAAAGTTACGGATATCTACCTCATAACTATCGCTTAAATATATTTTTTTTGTTTTTTTTCTCTGATGTTAGATGATAATCGATCCAAACAACGTACATTGAAAAAAAAAAACGTTTAAAAGGGTAAATATATGAAAAAGAACATCTCGACCACTCCTTGATGTCTGCGATTTCTGCATCGCGACCCTTGTTATATTACCATGTTTCACCCATAAAATCCCCCCAAAATCTGGCTGTGGCCATTCACAGCTGTGTCTTGACACTCAGTGATACATGCTGCAAGGAGTTTTGGATCAAAACAAGGTAAGTGCGCGATAATATCTCGTTAAAGTCATGGCGAATTCTGCTCTTTCACGCTCTCACCTCCAGATAGGATTTCGCTTTTTAAAAATGTTTTTTTTACTTCCAAAAATACCCTCCTCGTTAAAATTTTCTTACCCCAGAAAACGGAGATTTTAAGCTTTCCAATGATGTATCACACATACATATTGGACAATTTTTAAAGTTGGCAAAATTGGGGGTCTCGGAGCAGAACTTCAAGTCACCTGAGGGTTTTCTGCCATATATATTTCTTTTTGTGTGAGGAAGGGATACACTAACTACCCTGTTGGACAAAAAGAGGGAGGATAGGAAAGACTAGGTTGGGAGAGAGCCTAGTGATCGCGCAAGTAGTGCTATTGATACGCAGTAGGAAACCCATATTTGAACTTATCACCTGTGAGCTTCGGAACATTGTTTTTAGTCTTGTTTTTTGGTGAGGGATAAAAAATTAAAAGACTGATGCAAGAGTAAGTTTGCAAAAAGTTGCATGTATTAGCTTTGATACAATGAGGAGCAATTGGAGAGGATATGACAATGAGCCTAAGAGTCATGATCCTCTCCACATAGATAAACTACAATTGTTAACAAATCTGAACCCTGTTCACCAAGAAGCATGTTTTTACATTCGAGAAGTGAAGTTCTTACCACGTCTGTTTGTTTTTTAGTGAGGGGTTCCGTGCTTGTGCTAGGCCACGATGTCGTCTGCTGTTGTTTCTTTGCCTTTGCACAGTAAATCTCCAGATGATGCAGGTCACAGCCATTTGAGCGGCAGCATTTGTCCACGATGCCCTTCCCTCTCGGCCGAGAACCATAACCAGACCATGTGCCTTTAGCTTTCGTTAAGACACATAGAAGCCATTAGGGTCCAGTTTTAGCAGCTGTAAATGCAGTCTAAGTGTGAGCCAGCCCTGTTCTCTTTCTCTTCTTTTGCTGTGTACCTTTCTCTGATAGCAAGTGCTGCAACAATATTGCTATCACAAAATGTGGCACTGTGTTCTGATGGGTATGCTCCCAGTTTGAAGCATTGCCACAAGTTTGATACCAGATGGTAAAAACGGCCTCGGTAAGAACAGGAGAAAGGTAATCAGGTGAAAGGGCTCACATGTGTCTTCCAGTGTGCACACACGCAAATCAAAATGTGATGTAATATTAGTGGATAGTGTTTATATTTTACACATATATCAATAAATACATTGAATGCCAATTTGAAAAAAACAAAACAAAACAAAAAACTTTGTTTCAAAGCAATCATGAAGATGCACACACCTAGATAGAGTCCACGATCACCACACACGAACAGAAGGTCATTGATGAGCTCTGAGCCACAGCGGAGTTTGGCTGCCTCTGAGCAAAGCGGACTGCTGATCAGGCACATGGTTGAGTAGAACATACACAACACCTGAAGACAAGGAAAACATATTGAAATGAAACCAGTTTTTTGTGCAATCCAAACCAGAGGCAAGTTTCTACTGTTTGCATTTTACATTTAGTACAAAAATGGTGACTCGAATAATCTAACTAAATGACCACGAATCTTAGGATCCCCTGTATAAACATAGGGGAACCTAGTTTGCCAAATATTAATAGTCAACTATGTGAAAAAGATTTGGTGAGAAAAACACAGCACAGCTATTACATTTAGACACGTTGAGGTTTCATTCTAGTAGTTTAGGGATGTTTTTAAAAGGTTCTTTTGGTTTATAGAAAATGCAATAGTTGAAATGTGGAATGAAACGATCAATTTTTAGCAATTTTCATTTCCAAAGCATATTGCTAGTTTAGATTTTTAAGTCAATGGAGGTCTAAATTATCCAATTGCACTGCACTGTTTCTCCAAACTTCAAAATATTGTGATGGAAATACATACTTTGAAAACAAACAATTACACTTACCTTCAGTGGCAGTGGTCTCCAAGACGGACACTGTAAGGAGCTCATCCTGTTTGTGGAAAGCCGCTACAGCACACCTTCATTATTATAGTCAGCTGTAGGGTAGGAGGAAGGACCACAGCACAGAGATGGCCTCCCTTCATTCGTTTGCAAATTCGCTTTCAAATCCATCTGACTGATATCAGATAGTTCAACATTCAACATTCTGTTACAGTGGCAGAGGTTTATGCAACAGAGGTCGCACTGATTTGTCTAATGCAAGTGGTGTATTGAAGAAAAAAAATACATGTTTCTTTTGCTTGTGTGATTATTAAAATTATTATTATTATAATAATAAAATTGTATAACAATTTTATTATAAAACCTTTTGGCTTATTTTTACAGCCACTGTATCATGTTGTTACACATGATAATAAGTAACCTTTTAGAAAAAAAAACTGGGATCAAAATCATGACATTTAATCTTTGTAAAAAATAAAATAAATAAATAAATAAATAAAGAAAACAAATTCGTGCTTCCCAGAAATTTTAATTTGGAAACATTATTTTGTGCTTGCAAACGAATTGTGCACTTGCAAAATATTTTCACACACCAAAATTATTTTTGCAATTGTAAAATATTTTTACACTCACAAAAAAGTTGTTTTGCAAGTGCAAAGATTTTTTGCAAGCACCCAATTTTCGGTCAGCACAAATTGTTTTTACCGTGTTTTTTTTTTTTTTCCCCAATTATTTTTGCAAGCACAAAATAACGCTGGTTCTGAATCATTACTATCAAATGTAACAACATGACATAGCTCTCACATTAGCGATGGTTCCTATAGTTGAATGGCTTTACAAATATTGCCTACGACTAAACCAGTACTTCTCAAAGAGTGGGGCGGGCCCACCCAGGGGGGCACAGAGTGATGCTGGGGGTAGCGAATGTGACCTTGGGGAATATACTTTTTTTTGCCAAACTAGGATAAAGTGTAATTGCACATCTGCTAAGTGGGTGGCAGTGGCGCTCTCATTTTCAGCATCTGCGCAGTATTTTTGAACCAAACGAGCACACAGCAAAGAGCACTGGAGATATGAAAAGCTAAGACAAAGAAATATGACGAAGCGTATATAGCATTTGGCTTTTGACTTTTAGTACAGTGGGAGACGAGGAAAGACCAGTCTGTTTACTTTGTCTAAAAATGTTCGCAGCAGACATTTTTTTTCAGCGAAAAGGTGCCGAATATTGCCAACAATCGTCCCACTTTGTCAGTGTTACATCAGTAAACCAGCGAGCACTGTCAGCATCACATAAGGTGGCATACCAAGTTGCTCAATGCAAAAATAACCCAACACCACAGCAAAGGAGCTGATACTGCCTGCAGCAAAAATAAAAACGGTCTCTCTGTCCAATGACAGTCGTTTTTGTTCTATTAATTTTTGTTTTTTCAGTCTAATGGTTGGCATATTGTCCTCTTGAGTTAAAGTTGCTAATCAATTTGACTTTATGATTATTTTTTGATTTTATGATTATTTTTTTTCAGTGTCATACGGTCAAAAAATGTATCGAGTATTTTTACAGTATGGATGTGTTCTTTTTTTAACACTTTTATTTTTTCTTCTTTAATATTAAAAAGGACACAATGTAATGCAGAGGTGTACTTATAATAAGAATTTTGTAGACAAATGATACTATTGTATATTTACAGTGGCGGCAGAGAGTTGGGGGGGTGTGTGGAACATTTACGTCTTCCTGTGGGGGGACGTAACAGAAAATAATTGAGAAGCACTGGACTAAACAAAAAACTTTGATGTTCACAAAGTGACCTTTGGACATCAAACATTCAGGTCTATTTTTTGGGAGGACAGGAACTACAGATCGTCTCTGAATTCAAGTACCTTGGAGTGACACTTGATTCCACACAGTCTTTTCAGAGCCACATTAAAGGAATATTAAATTATATTAAATACAGAGAAATTCAACCTGAACAATTTTAAACAAATACGAACTTTCACAACACTTGGGGCAGCTAGAATATTTCTGCATTCAATGATTTTTACCACACATTGAATATTGCATTACATATTGGCAACTGGCAGGTGTATAAACATGTAACACCATAGAATCGCTCTATAAAAAATCGTTTAAGGTCTCTGCCAGAAAACCAATGTCATTCCATGTTAGTAAACTTTAAAAAAAATAAAATTTATTGAGCCTTGAGAACTTTTTTTTTTTTTTTAAATGGCTTGTGTCATGTGCAAGGTATTAAATGGACTCCCTCCACCGCCCATGTCTGGATAATTTGTACTTACAAGTGAACATAAACCATGTCCCCCAGTTTACTTTCACCAAAAGTTTTTGTTTTGCATGTTATGCTATTGTTTTATTTATTTCACAGTGTATGTATGGCTGCCTGTTCGCTCTCTCCTCCTGCCCGGGTGGCCCTGCCTTTTGTTACGTCACTAGACTTCATCCCTCTTAGTGTTTGTGCATTTAAAAATGTTTTAAATTTAAAATTGAAAATGATGCCTTGCATTATTATTTAGAAGTAACATGGGGGGTCATGAGAAGTGTTGCGCGCATTAACTGAAATTAAATTATTTCTTATAGTAAAAATGCTTTCATGATATGAGCACATGACACCTATTCAACAATCTAAGGACTCCTATTTACGAATTTGGTGTCTTATTACAAGAGCAATCAGTTTGTTTCAGCAGAAACCTCATTGGTTAAACTGTCAGTGCTCGATCAGTTGGAACAAAAACCTGAAACCACAGTGGATTTAGAAGACTGGTATCGGGATCCCTGAGTTAAAGGCTTGCTCTGGGTGAATACCGTTGAGTTCATTGTCACAATCTAAAACAGTGAAAGGCCATACCACTATTGCTAAGCACATTAGGGGAAACAATCTTAAAATACCATAAGAGATGAGATTTTTCATTTGGAGAAAAGGACAGGTTCATTTTGTATTGTCTCATTGCTTCTCATTCCTGATAGCTACCCAATTGTTTATATTCTTAGCAGCATGATACTGTATCTGCACTCAAATGTTAATAGATTTGAACAAATGACTTACTGTAATTTTCACACTATAAGGCGCACCTGACTAATCCGCCACCAGTGTTGTCAGTACTGTACTGTACAGTACTGTAATCTGATTACTTTCTTCAGTAACGAGTAATCTAACGCGTTCATTTTTCCAAGCCAGTAATCCGATTAAAGTTAGTTTCCCTAGTGCCTGTGCGTTACTATTTTGTTTTTGCCTCATAATGTATGTAGAATGAAGAATACTGTAGTCATGTACGAAGAGCATTTCTCATCGGGAAAAAAAAAAAAAAGCGGGTCACTTGTGTTACGATGCTGTTTGAGGCTGTCAGCCACGGCGGTCAACAACATAGCATTCTGACGAGGCAGCGAGGCTAACAGTGAAAGGCAGGCTATATATCGCAAATGGATGCCTTTGCTCACTGGAAATACAGCCCTTACTTCACATTTCTGTCCAGTAAAGATGACAAAAATATCTCCGTGCGTTGCAAACTCTACGCTAAAAGACTGTCGGCCGCTAAAAACTCTACATCCAATTCAACAAGGAAACACTTGGAATTACAGGACAACGCGACAAAACTCGAAAAAGCCTACAGGTACCAAGACAGCCAGCACTTATACAGTTTGTAACCAGCCTTTATACACATTTTATTGTCAGTGTTTGTAACCATAGGCGGAGTTTTACTTTTGTGGGGCTGGGGGCAAAGCATGTTGATGACTGAAAAAGTCAAAAGTTTGGACACACCTAAACATTTTTACGTTTTATATATTTTCCCTACTATTGTAAATCCTCTCTGAATACATCAAAACTATGAACGAACATGTGGAATGGCAAAAAAAAAAGAACTAACTGAAAACAGGTTTTATATTCTACATTCTTCAAAGTGTCCACCTTTGAGGTGTCGCCAAACTTTTGGCCAATACTGACTGTATATATACATATATATAAAACTGTTCAAGTTCAGTTGTTGTTGGTTGCGTTTGAAAGCTTAGGTTTACAGAAATTCTAAATACTCATCTTGCCTCCACAAGTGTAGTTTTGGCTTAGCAAAGCAAAAAGCTAGTGTCTTAGGTGCTAGTCACATGATCTGCTCGATAAATTGATTTTGACCCATTATGAACTAAGTTGTAGGATTCTTGTTCATTTCAATAATTTTTTTTGTTTTATTGCTTTACAACTTTTATAGACAATATTTTAACAGCTAGGTCTTTATTTTAAAGGGGAATTTTTGACATTAGGCTTTATCTTGGAGTTTGCGGGGGTTTATTTAGTCGTTGGAGTTGATTTGAACAAATTCCGTGCAGTTTGTCAGTTATTTGTTAGTTTCAGGGCTCCAGGGTGGCTAAGCTAGCACGTGTCAATAGTGGTTGAAATCAACTCCATTGACTAATTAAACCCCCGCTAACTCAAAGATGAAGCCTTATGTGAAAAATTAAATTACATGTGATGACATTTTTTGTTGTCATTTTTATGTTGAGGCCGCAAAAGGAGAAAAATTGGTAAAAAGTAACTGATAAGTTACTTTTAAAGTAACAGTTACTTTGATAATAAATCGGTAAAGTAACTAGATTACTTTTTTGAGGTGTAATCAGTAATTAAATTACTTTTTTAAGTAATCTGTGACAACACTGGCCGCCACCCACCAAATTTGACACAGAAATGACATTTGTTCATAGATATGCCGCACTGGACTATAAGCCGCAGCTGTCCTCACTGTATTATAGAATACTTACACCAAAAGATATTCACCGGTAACACTTTATTGGAAAGCGGCATCTTAGGACTGTCATATGACCAAATAAACCACCATTCATTGCTTCAAGAAGGTTCATTTGGCCATCATTGCTCCCTTGGGGGAGATCGTCAACCTCTGCTGCCACCCGCTCTCAACACTGTTGTCCAACATGCCTCCAAGCATGCATTGCAGTGCTAAGGATGTACGGTATTTACGGTATTTGGTTACACTTTATTTGATAGTGGCGCCATAAGACTGTCATTAGAGAATCATAATTATTATATGACACTGTCATGAGCATTAATGAATGCTTATAACAGATGTCATTTAGTGTTATCTGGCAAATTATCTCACTTCTGAATGGATGTAAAAGAGGCGAGCTGGACATAAATGGAGTTAATGACATAATTTGCCGGATGACACTTAATGACATCTGTCATAGGCATTCAGTAATGCCCATGATAATGTCATGTCATAATTCTAACAGTCTTATGACGCCGCTGTCAAATAAAGTGTTACCTATCAACCCAAAAATATCAACAAATAAGCCGCAGGATTCAAAATGATGGAAAAAAGTAGCGGCTTATAGTCCGAAAATTACCGTAACTATACAAACAAAGACTCAGTGTGCCTGTGTCATTTTTGCTTGCCTCAATTGATGATGATCAACACAAATTAATTAATTTTTGCCTATTACTGTAATAATTACCTTGAACATCCAAAATGTTTCCACTATTTTAGAAACTTGCATTGTATATATTTTTTTAACTATTCCAAGAGTGTGCCTTTTTCTAAGACCATTAATAAATCATTTATAACAACACACAACACTCGAACTTTCAAAATTACTGTAAACTTAACATTATTTTCCAAAAAAACACAGTGGGCTGCCGGTGGGCTTCTCTACCACCAGGCTTTGCAAGTTTTCTGCGGCGATTATATCACTTTATATTATATCAATTACAAATTTTATTGTATATATATATATATATATATATATATATATATATATATATATAAATGCATATGACTGAAATACAAAAGATCATCTCCTCTACACAAACACATCAAGTTAGAAAAATGCTACTTCAGAGTACCTTCACAGGAATGAATAAAAACTTTCACTGTCATGAACTGTGCCACCATTAGCATCTCGGAGAACATCAGAAGATATTTTAGAGGGAACAGTGCCGAAGTATTAGGGAGGCAAGTACGTCAGACAAGCAGTTTCAAAACAAAACAGTGAGTACTGCCTGATCACTTAACAGTGGATTGTCATTGTTTATGTTTTAAAGCACAAACATTTAGGGTCAATCATTCTCCCCTTCTATCACCCGCTATCTAAGGCATGTAGATTGTGTTGACACCCTTCTCTGTGTAGTACTTTCACCACCACGTGGGCTATTTTAGTACTTCATCTTTTCCTATGCTCAGAATTTGCCCTTTGTTTGAAGCAATCACCAGCGTGGCCTTTAAATTCTTAGGCTTCCAGTAAGGTTCAAATTCAGACATAGGGTTAGCAAAAAAACAAACAAACAAAAAAACACATTGTCATGGTCTGCTGATGACACAACCCTATTATACAGCAACTTATGTTCTGGTTACTCCTGGGTATTAGTCAGAGGTTGCGCTAGACTTTTTCATTGTCTGTCATTTTGACTGACAGTGTCATAAAAATCCGGTCATAATCTATTTTTACCCGTCACTTACATTTTTAAAATGATAATAATGACATATTCAATAGTATTTAGTTTTCATTCATTTTTAATTAATATTCTGTCCGAACAAGCTTAACAAGAGGCAAACAGACAGCGGAGTGCACCAATCAGCGACGGGCAGACGTGCCGGTAGCAAAGCGACGAGGGCAGGACGAGGGACTTGCGCGCGGAAGTAAACATACGAGGAGAACGGAGTTTATTCAATATGGCTAGCGCGAGACAGACTGTTGTCAATGACTCGTGTCGATGTGTTTTAGCTCATTTAAAACTGAATTTACCGCGGATTGGAACATTCTCGGCTCTCCCGTTCGCCATCCGTGTTGTTGTAGAGACGACTTTCGGCGCGCAAGAGTGACGTTGCTCGTGAAGAACACGTCACGCAAATAAACAAATCTGATTTGTCGATTGATTTTGTACCTACTCGAGAGGCTGTGTCCCAGACTTTTCTCTCAGTGTTTGAAAAATACAGGGAGAACAGTCTGGCCGTGCCAGGCAAACACTCAGTTGCCTTGACATTTTTCCGAGTAAGGCCAACGACGTCATGCATCAAGAGAGACAATAGCTAATTAATATGCTCACCCGCCACCCTGTGGTCTGGGGTGTGAATTGCAACCTGTCAAAATGACAAATGGACTTGTTTTTTTCCGTCACCGTTTTAAAAAAAACGGTCAATGACGGAAAATATTCGGTTAACGCGACCCCTGGTATTAGTGCATCTGCACATTTTTAAAAGTGTGTTTACTTTTCAACTTGAATGACTATTAAAAGATGTTTGCATTTAAACCACCATTACTTAGCAGTCATTGGTATGCAATTGGCTTGTAATAAATCGTTTTCATTTTCAAGGATTATAGAACATTGCCAGAATTTACCATTCATGAGAAAATAAAAAACATGGTCCATGTCAACTGTTTGGAAAGGGAGACTACAGTTGTGGTCAAAAGTTTACATACACTTGTGAAGAACATAATGTCATGGCTCTCTTGAGTTTCCAGTTATTTCTACAACTCTGATTTTTCTCTGATAGAGTGATTGGAACAGATACTTCTTTGTCACAAAAAACATTCATGAAGTTTGGTTCTTTTATGACTTTATTATGGGTTAAAAATTTAAGTGATCAAATCTGCTGGGTCAAAAATATACATACAGCAGCGCTAATATTTGGTAACATGTCCCTTGGCCATTTTCACTTCAATTAGGCGCTTTTGGTAGCCATCTTCTGCCAGCTTCTGGTTGAATCTTTGACCACTCCTCTTGACAGAATTGGTGTTCAGTTAAATGTGATGGCTTTCTGACATGGACTACTTGTTTCTTCAGCATTGTCCACAAGTTCTCAATGGGGACTTTGGGAAGGCCATTCAAAAACCTTAAATCTAGTCTGATTTAGCCATCCATTACCACTTTTGATGTGTGTTTGGGGTCATTGTCCTGTTGGAACACCCAACTGCGCCCAAGAACCAATCTTCGGGCTGATGACGTTAGGTTTTCTTGAAGAATTTGAAGGTAATCCTCCTTCTTCATTATCCCATTTACTCTCTGTAAAGCACCAGTTCCATTGGCAGCAAAACAACCCCACAGCATAATACTCTCACCACCGTGCTTGACAGTAGGCATGGTGTACTTGGGGTTAAAAGGCCTCAACTTTTCTCCTCCAAACATAGTGCTGGGCATTGTGGCCAAACAGCTCGATTTTTGTTTCGTCTGACCACAGAACTTTGCTCCAGAAGGTCTTATCTTTGTCCGTGTGATCAGCAGCAAACTTCAGTTGAGCGTTAAGGTGCCGCTTTTGGAGCAAGGGCTTCCTTCTTGCACGGCAGCCTCTCAGTCCATGGAGATGCAAAACACGCTTGACTGTGGACACGGACACCTGTGTTCCAGCAGCTTCTTATTCTTGGCAGATCTGCTTTTTGGAGATTCTCGATTGAATCTTCACCCTCCTGACAAATTTTCTCTCAGCAGCAGGCGATAGCTTGCGTTTTCTTCCTGATCGTGGCAGTGACAAAACAGTGCCATGCACTTTATACTTACAAACAATTGTTTGCACTGTTGCTATTGGGACCTGCAGCTGCTTTGAAATGGCTCCAAGTGACTTTCCTGACTTGTTCAAGTCAATGATTGTTCAAGTCAATAATCACTCACAAGAAATTGCTAATTCGTGTTGCCTAATGTATATTTTTGACCCAGCAGATTTGATCACTTTTTCTGTTACCCCATAATAAAGTCATAAAAGAACCAAACTTCATGAATGTTTTTTGTGTCAAAGAAGTATCTGTTCCAATCACTATCGGAGAAAAATCAGAGTTGTAGAAATAACTGGAAACTCAAGAGAGCCATGACATTATGTTCTTCACAAGTGTATGTAAACTTTTGACCACAACTGTATTTTCCTCTCTCGTAAAACAAGTAGCTTGTGCAAATACAAAGACTTACAGGTAGGAACCTGGATCAGCCAGTGTACAGTAGCATTCAACTGGGACTAAAAAGTATAATCGAAAAATAAAAGGAATATGACTTCTGGATTTTATGTCCTGACAAAATGAGCAACTGTAGAAACCATCTTTGAATTCTTTATGTAAATTGAAACATTATCATTAAAATTATAATTGATTTAAAACAAACTCAACATAAAGCAAAAACTATGGCGAGGGAAGTTATTTTCTATCATATCTATTATCACTTTTATAATGTGCATCCCAGAAGAAATCTTGTTTAATAAATTGAAAATACGTTTTTTTGTGTTATTGTGGATAAAAACATAATTAAACACCATTATTTCCAGGGTGTGGCCGCCATAGTGGCACACATTTTATCAATAGTGGTACCGTTTTAGCCAAATCAAATGCGAGCATCCCAAATTACCCGCCTTCCTCATGATGCAATTAATAGCCATTATCACATGCGACCCGTGCTCGAGTCTATTAACGGGAATGTGCATGGGTATTACTGACATCACGCAATTGTGGCAACCATAAGCTGTCAATTTTTGTGTTTAAACATTTCCCCATTATACTTGAATACCTATAGTAACTCTCTTATATGATTGACATTTTTATTGTTGTCTTGCACTTCAAAGTGTGTCAGAATTAACACTTTTTTATTAAAGGTTCAAATAAATCAAGAAATAAGACTTTTAGTGTGCTCCACTATTTGAAAGGTGACTACAAATACTAGGTAGGTGCAATTGACGTTTCGCAAACACCGCCCCCAAAACAATCATAACTAAGTATGATCCAACAAACAGCATTCAGATCACTAACGCGGATCTATTACATCCATTCAAAAGTGAGATAATTTGCCGGATAGCACTAAATGACATCTGTTATAAGCATTCATTAATGCTTAGACAGTGTCATAATTATGAGTGTCTAATGACAGCCTTATAGCGCTCCTGTCATATCAAGTGTTACCAAATACCATAACTAGCGATTAATGAAACAACTGGAACATCAATTGAAGAAATAATTAGCACAGAACACGAATTTTATTGTTATTTACATCTGTAGCGCCACAATGCATGCTAGGAGGAATGTTGGACACTAACTTGACATCAGGTGGCAACAGATGTTAACCGTCTCCCCCATGGGAGCAGCGATGGCCAAATGAAGCTTCTTGAAGCAATGAAGCTTTGCAGCCAATTGGTTCAAAGCTTCATGGTGGTTCATTTAGTCTTATGACAGTCATGATGCCGCTGTCAAATAAAGTGGTTAATAGCTTTTTGTGTAAATATCCCATAATACAGTGAGGACAGCTGCGGCCTATAGTCCATTGCGGTTTATCTATGAACGAATGCTGTTTTCGTGTCAAATTTGGTGGGTGGTGGCTTACAGTCAGGTGCGCCTTATAGTGCAAAAATTATGGTAAATGTCTTTGTTTGCAGTTGCTTGGGCTCAGCTCTATGAGTGCACTAACATGAAAGCAATGTTTCCTCATTTTCAGTAAACACAACGTCCTAATAAGAGTCTTGTACTTTTATTTTTCACGTAACCTTTTGAGAACGGACAACTTAATAGGTATAGCTCTAGGTGTTGAAGCTGTATGCTTTTGCCTCAATACCTTGAAACAATTTTTTACATTTTAAATATTACCATCCGCTGCATATTGTAAACCCTTTTGTCTCAATCTGGAGGATGTTGCGCTGGTAATGTTTCAAAACAAATCACTTAAAACACTCGAGTATAGGTTCTCTCTGTAATGGGTGGTGCTGTCGTCGTCACAAAGCTTGTCGGCTTAGAAATACTAAACTCATTTAGTTATTGCCTGATTTTTAAAAAATGTATTTATTAAAAACAAAAGACATTCTCAAGCGTATGTAGGGCCACTCTAAATTATTTTAAGCTATAGAAAAAGGGACAACTATAGATATATTGATGACTCTAGACTTTCAAATGTTGTTTAATACCTTATACAAATTTCAAAATAAGCTTCTTCATTTTAAGTCCATGCAAACACGTAGTCTCTGCTACTCATTTGAATTTTTGTCGACGTCCACCTCTTTTACTCGTGTGGTTTCTTGTCCATGTCAACCTATCTGACTCTTCTAACACGGCGCTGGACTTCTTAGTCATACCAGGGACGCAACATGGACACTTTGTGCGCTTCCTCGTCCTTCCCATTCTACTTGTATTTGGACGAGCAACATTCGTGCTCTGGGCAGTTAAGTCCTTGGAGTTAGGGGTGTTATCTTCATCCGTGTTAGAGATATCATCTTCGATTGGCTCCACATAACCAACCATTATGCCTGTGTCTGGAACACAGCATATTGTCTTTGGTGGGGTTTTGCAGGAGTGGCACTTTGCGTTCTGGTTCAAATGATAACAATTGACTAAGCCTTTACCAGCATGAGGACTGGAAGAAACAAATTCTCTAGACAAATTCTGTTTATCATATAGTTTCGCTCTAATGACATTGATGAGACTACTGTGGCAGGCAGGGTTTTTGTTTTTCTGAATGTCCCCTATGGGTACCTCCTGTACAGGCTCGATGAGTCCATTTGCAGATGATCTTGAATTAATTCTCTTCAGGCAAATTCTCACATCAGCTGTAATCCCAAACATTTGTCGTAGATGGTGATCAGATGTTCTGCAAATTGACAAGGAACTCTGCAAAAAAAAAAAAAATCTCATTTTAGCTGTACATTCCATCAGAAAAAAGTCCATTAACTCATTTGCTCCCAAAAACGTATAAATACGTTCTATTTTTAAATGCTTCATTGTCCCAAAAACGTATTTATACGTCTTTTGCGTTTTTTTATTTATTTATTTTTTACAAGAAGCATCTATAGCTTCAGCTCTGTCTGAGAAACAAAGAACAAAGCTCCAAACCCATTTTAAAGCAATAAAACTGGCCACTGGAGGGCAGTAGCGCATTTTGTAAAGACCCGCAACCCGATTCAACAGCAATGAATAGCCGGGCAGCACAGTCGGAGCGCTGGCGGCAGTGTGCCAGGCGGCGGACGACCGAACAACCAAGAGGAATCCTCGAATGCCAGGCGCTGGACAACTGAGCAAAATGACGGAGACCACCGTGCAGCGGGCTCGCCAAGCAGACCCGGAGAGATTAAAAAATAATCCATCTCTGTGAGACAGATAACGATGAGGGAACAGTTTACACAGCAGAAGCGGCGACAACGGTGTCATTTCTCAGTAGTCATGTGTAAACAAATTGTTACTTTTCTATCAAAAGCTCTATTTGTCTTGTTCATTACGATATTTTGTAAAAGGAAAACATTATTCAGATGTTTGGGATGTAACTAATGCAAAAAATAGCTGTGTTAAAGTCAAAGTTATGTTTGAAATGTATGCGTTTACAAAAAGCTCATTTTCTCCGTTTTTTTTCATCAGAAATTGGAAAATTGCTCAAACTAAGCTATGTTCTAATGCTGATTTCTAAAGAATGGAAAAAGATATGAACTAACTTTTTTTCTGCTGAAAGAAGAGAGTCAAATCTTTCTTTTGGAGCGTTCCATGTTTATATAGCAACAGAACAGAATTTTCTGTGGTCCTTGCAAAATTAGTCAAAATCAGGTAAAACGGCAGGGAGCGAAGGGCCTTGCTCTGGTGAAAATGGCTGGTAGTGAATGAGTTAATATAAAAGATTTGCATCTCTTACCAGCTAATTAACTCACATTAAGTCATCTAAGGCGGTGTTTTTCAACTGGTGTGCCAGGGCACACTATCCAATATCGCATTTTTTTTTTTTTTTTACGTCTTCAAAATCTAGAAATCTGAGCAGTTCTTGAACGTGACACGAGCAGCTATTCAACAGCGCCATGGTGCCAAGCAAGCTTAAACGAAAGCTCCAAACGAAACATCGTCACTTAAAAACAAGTTGATGGACTATTTTGTTTGCCTTCGTGAAAACAGAGAAACAGGCAACATTTTTGAGAAAAGCTACAAAGGTAAATGAGAAAGCACTAAAAGGCAGTTACGTTGTTGCTGAACTTGTTGCTAAATCCAAAAAGTTTCACACTGTGGCAGAGACATTAATACTACCTGCCTGCAAAGCATTGTCAGCGAGATGCTCGGCCCTGATGCGGTTTGAGACATTGCTAAAGTCCGTCTGTCTGATAATTCTGAGTAGATTTGTGTCTTTATTATTCTATCATAAACAAAGTTGCATCAATAAAAAAAAAAAGTTGCTTCAATCAAAATATATATTTTCAATTTAAAAAAAGTGAGTTGAAATAAAAAAATGTTTGAATGCAAAAATAAATTTGAGACTTAAAAAAACTATTTTTCTTTGAATTTTTTTTTTTTTTTTTTTTTTTTAAATTGAGGTGATTTTTTTTTTTATTGAAGTACAGTAATGCTGTTTTGCGTTCCGGCCACATTTTGGCTAGGAAATTTGTATCGTTATTATTCAATCAAAAATAAGTTGCTTCAAACAACAACAAAATATTTTCCAAAGAAAAATCACTCCAATCAAAAACATTTTTTTTTCCAATTATTGAAAAAAGTTTTTTTAATGCGAAAAAATATTTGAGACTCAAAAATTTGCATTCGCACACTTAATTTTTCACGGAAAATGTTTTCTTTGAAAAACGCAATCCTTTTTGTGTTTGGGCCATTTTATGGGTAGGACATTTGTGTCTAAGTCATTTAATCACAAAAAAAATTGCTTCAATCAAAAAAAAAAAAAAAAAAAAAAAAATCAATCAAAGAAAAGTACTTTTGAAATGCTTTTTTTGAGTCAAATTTTTGCATTCAAACACATTTTTTTAATTTGAAAATATTATATTTTGATTGAAGCAACTTTTTTTTGATTGAAGCAAGTTTTTTTTTTAATTGAAAAATAAAAACAAAAATCTACCTCCATAGTTGGACAACAATTGTCATAAAGCAACTGAGTTGTTCCCAATAAGACCACAACAGCAGTATTTCTCACCTCCATTTTGTCTGTAGATTCACGACTGTTGTTGCCTGATGCATTGGTGTGACACAAACTTTCCGCTTCAGGGGAAACCTCTGAGCTGTCCAACAGCTTTTTATGTTTGGAATGTTGATTGCTCGTAACAGTCTCTCTGTAGCCATTTGTGACTAAGCTCACCCTGATGCTCTGGTCTGGTGTCTGTCTTTCATCAATGGAGCTTCCGTCCCCGTTTTCACATGGCAGGTGATCATGGACAGTATTGGACACATTTTGGGTCGCTCTCTGTTCAGTCACATATTCCAGTGTCCTCGTGCTCGTCTGATGCGTTTCGTTCCCTAGTGTCTTTTCTGCCAAATGTTGTGCTGGCACACATTCAGGCTTTGGTGGAATATATGATACAAATATTACATTGTCTTCATCCAGAGATGGTGATGATCCTGGCATGCCATTTGAAAAGATTTCACACAGGTCATCTGGATTATCGTCATTGCAAAGGTCTATCACTTCATTTGGTTGATTTTGTTTAATAATCGTTTTGTTTTGCAATAGTGACATTGAGTTTTTTAGCTTGCAACTTGTTCCTTTGCTTTCCAATGGCGATGAGAGGGAATTCTTTTGGGCTGCAAAAAACACCCTGTCATTGCACACGACTAAGGCTTGATGATGATGTGTTTCACTTGTAGCCAAGGTTTTTGAAGGAAAAGGAGAATGTGGAATATCATCAGCAGTCTCATTAGAGTTGACTTCTTCAATCACCCACTTCATTGGGCTGTTGTGCCTCTGGTAAACCTCTGGAATTAATTTCAAGTGAGAGTTGGGTGATCCTAGGGTTTCAAATTCTGAACTATACAAAGAAACATTGCTTTGACAAACAGAGTTTGAACTTGAAAAGGAGTCAGGCAATTGCCTTTTAATACCTGAAGGAACTTCCGAATCTGGAATTTTTCGCACCTGGTTTTGGGGTGTATTGAACACCTGTGGTTGTACAGTCCTAAGTGGATCTTCATTTGATGAAATATACAGTCCTTGACCTGCTACATCACGTTGACAAGGCAATGCATTCAAAACGGTAACCTCATTGCCCGCACATGGTCGTGGTGCTATTGGCCTAAAGGTTTTCTTCAGTCCAAGGGGTACAGGTGCTGAAATGGCATTTTGGACACATTTTCCATTGACCATCTGGACAGGAATCAACTTCATGATGTTTCTCCCATCAGCTCCAATGGCAGGCAAGGCCTCGTAAAAAACCCCGGTCCCTCTAGGAAAAACAAAATTAGCATACAAATGGGATAGCAATAAGAAGAGGTGAAACAAGTCAAATTTGGTGCATTGTCGACGAGCAAAGATTTACGTATTGTTTTGATTTAATGCTGCAACGATTAATCGATTAACTCGGGTATTCGATTAGAAAAAAAGATTCGAATTAAATTTGGCTGCTTCGAGTATTCAAAGTGGCGTTGTAATGGTTTGTTTTGAAAGGGTTTGCATTTAGTTTTATTGATTTGGGTGGATACATGGCCCTCTAGTCTACCTTATTTCACATGGCTGAATCCATCTGCTCCCTGTTAAGACCAACGTATGCTGAGTTTGAGTTTTTTTAAAATGCATTCTTGTTTATTGGTATATTTAAACATTTTTTGTGGGAATACGTGTCGAAACCATTTGTTAAGAGCATTGTAAAAAAAAATGTTATCATTTTATAGCATTTAAGCTAGCAGACGTTTGCTATGTAAGTTAGCCAACTTGTCTTTTGTTGTATATAGATTCTCGTTTATTTATTTATACCGTTATACCGTTTGAGGCTCAGCTCAAGAATTTTAAATTTTTTATGTTCCTTATCCGATTACTCGAGCTAAATAGTTAATCGATTAATCGACTACTAAATTAATCGATAACTGCAGCCTTACTTTGATTGCTTACTCTCTTTGTCAATAAATCCAACTGTCCTAGCCATTGTGTGCTAGATCAGGGGTCCCCAACCTATTCCACTAAGGCACACTGTGGGTGCAGGATTTCATTCTTACCAAACAAGATGACAACACTTTTTCCCCAATCTGGTGTTTTACAAGTGCAATCAGTTGATTGCAGTCAGGTGTGGCTTGTTTTAGCAGAAGCCTCATTGGTTCAACTGTCTCTGCTGGATCGGCTGGAACAAAAACCAGGACCCACAGTGTGCCTTGAGGACTGGGTTGAAAACCCCTGTGCTAGATGTTCCTTTATTCATTTCTTTTTTGTTTTTACAATATACCGATTACTTTGCATACTGTACCTTTGAAGTAACGACTGGTGGGTGATTCTCATGAAAGCTAAGCATTACAGTAATGAAAGACATTTTCAAAAGCTAAAAATAGCAGAAGATCCCTAAGATTTGATTTACACGAAAATATCTAGTTGATCATTGTCTAAAAAGATATCCATTAGTAAATATGACTTATGGTAGGAAGTCGTCATGTGCCGTTTACCGTGGTATGAAAACTTCACGGTTTTAAAACCGCATTTTCCGTCTTACCATAGTACGGTATTAGCTATTTTTTATGTCCCAAAAATGCAGTGAGAAATGGCTTGGAGCGGCAGCGCTCACCCCTCCAGTTCTTGCTCTGTCCTGTGTCTATTGGTGACACTACACCTTAGAGGTGTGCAAAATTTCCGATTCTTAGATTATTCGCAATTCGGCCGTGGAAGATTCGAGAGCGATTCACAAACATCCAAATTCCGATTATTGAAATATGCCAAGTAAAGCGAAAGTACAACACACCGAGTGTGCCGCGCGGTCTTCGGCACAATGAAGAACGGAGCGAGAGTAGCTAAACATCACGATTCTCATTACCCGGCCCCTCGGGTAATGCCAATGCTCAACTCACTGCTCCAGCTCAACTCATGCCACGAGATAATAAACACAACAACATACCTGACTGCTGCCGAAAAGCTGCTACAAAGTACATCCACATAATGTTACGGTAGATATCATTTATATAGGACTAGATGCATTATAGATTCGATAGCGTTAGCAGCACATCTACAAAAAGCTAGATGCGGGTTTTAGTAAACGGCCGCCATCTTAAAGCAGTACACTTCCCTGCAAGGCTGTTGTAGCGAACCTTCCAAGCGAACCTAATGAACTTTTTATCTAAAATACTCCCAAATCGGTAAAATATTGACTTGAATCTATCTTTAAAATAGTTTTAAAACTTTCACATGTCGAAAGTAGACCAAAGGGAAATTATGGAATAACGGGAGCAATTTTAACAACTTTAACGGTTGATTCACAACATTAAATTAATTGAATGTAGTTTAAAGCTGCTGATACAGAATGGGGACTGGAGTTTTTTGTTTAATGTTATTTTTGTATATTTGTTTACTGCTATATGTTAACTTGATACTGAAATAGTAGTTTGGTTTAGCCTGAGAGTATTTTTGAACAATTTTGGAACTAATGTACAAAACAAGGAGGGGGGTGCATCAATAATCGTTTTATAATCGAATCGGAGCCTCTGAATCGTAATCGTAATCGAATCGTTAGGTGCCCAAAGATTCCCAGCTCTACTACACCTAAGCTTTTTCACCCCTCAAAAAAGACAGTCACTACTAGTATGGTATTACAACCCACAAAATAACATTTTCATAATAAGCCTGTGGTATTTTTACTCTCTGGTGATTTTCTGTGTTGAGAGAAGGCGTGTGTGTATATTGTTTAAATATTGTTTTAATAATACGAGTCCATTAATATTCAACTAATATTAATAGTAGTAGTATTAGTAGTGGTAAAGTAACCCAGAAAAGGTGAACATACTCACATTCCTGCATCATAACTTGGACCAAGAGAGAAATACAGTAGCAGAAAATGAGCCTCGAAAGTCTCGAAAAATGTTGAGAAGGAGCTTTAAAGTCATCGTAGTGCCTACAAAAAAATATATATATATGGCGGAAAACACAGACAAGACTGAAAAAGCAGTTTCTGCTCTTGCACTCCTCTTTAAAATAAACTGCTGTATTTTAAGCCAAAACAACTGTTGTTTGATAAAACTATGTTTATATGCTGCCATAGCAGATTCATGGTGCATTAAGCCCCCGAACTATTTTTAATTTGCCCGTTTTACCCTGCAAACCCCCGTTTACAGACGTCGTGCAACCGTTTGTTTCAACCCAGCCATGAAAACAAGGTAAGTAATCATATTTATTATTCAAAATGTCTGTCGTTTTTAGCTTAGAATAATTGATCTCACATTTCGTTAAAAAAAAAAAAACAACTTTAAAACTTTCTTCACTCATATTTTAAACTTTTAAACAAATTATCTCACAATGAAAAAAAATGCGTCTGTAAAAAAGTCCCAGATATCTACCTCATACCTATCGCTTAATTGTATTTTTTTTTGTTACCGTCGCATTTTCTCCGATATGTTAGATGATAAATAATCGATCCAAACAAAGATGGATATAAAAAAAACGTTTAAAAGGGTAAATATATGAAAAAGAAAATCTCGACCACTCCTTGATGTCTGCGATTTCTGCATTGCGACCCTTGTTATATTACCATGTTTCACCCATAAAATCTTGCGTGGTCTCATCTCCAGGTAGGGTTTTGCTGTTTCAAAAACATTTTTTTTTTTTTTTTTTAAATATTAAAATGCCCTCCTCTTTAAAAAATTTCTTCCCCCAGAAAATTGAGATGTATGATGTATTACACATGCATATCGGACAATTTTGAAAGTTGGCCAAATTGGGGTTCTCAGAGCGGAACTTCAAATCACCCGAGTGTTTTCCACCATATATTATTTAGAAGTGTTTTTACCTTTTTATGGAAAATTATTATTTTTGTTTTAATGTTTAAAAACCTGAGATGTGACAGTGGGCTATGTCTTAAGATTTATTTTAGTTTTATTTAAATCATGTTACTTTTTTGTTATTTTTTGTATTTTAACATTACATTCATGTTGATGTTCCAATTTGCAAATATGTTGTGGAAAAAATAAAAACATCCTGTTTAATTGATTTTTATTCATTTATTTTTTAATCCATACAGCTCAAAATAACACATTTTTGAGCTATAACTGCAATACCGTGATACATTGAAACTGCGTTATTTTTGCTTAAGGTTATCATACCGTCAAAATCTCATAGCAGCACATCCCTAGTGGGAAGTAGGCATATATGTAAACATAAACGTAACTATTTACAATATCAAAAAAGGACAATCTTACCTTGCAACGGTCTTGCCTTCTGTGTGGTGCATTATGTATTTTCTAAAATGAAATCAATTGAATATTTATTATGCTGTATTGAGGTGCTTTTCATGGACGCATTTCAGTCATGAAATTCTGACTCTAAAATCAGAAAATTTCCGTTTAATTGTGGATTGGGCCACATAATAGACATCTTTCAAATAAATATTAACTATTTCAGGTGTTCGTGACTATATCCCTAAAATCTTCAAAGACTGTTGAGGTTAGCTTCATGAGAATCACCCTGGTGCTGAATCCTGATTAATGCTTATAGAGAAAGAATATTACAAATGTGCATGTTAATGTGCTTGTAGTTTCTAGAAGTCATTGCGTCTTTTTCAAAAGTCATAGCAAAATATGAGGTAATATATGACGTTCAGATGTCTTTTGTTGCGTGATTTGCGGAGTAGACACAATGTATAACATTCGCGATAGTTACTTTACCTTGGAGTCGCATCGTTTTCCCAAGATGCTGAATACATGACTATCAAAAATACGCTTGAAAGGGTAGAAATAGGCTCGAGGGCTTCATGCTAAATCCACGACCAAGCTAAGAATGGCAGGCACGCAAAATGAGCAAACTCTCAGTGTCCACTTTTGTTAGTCTATCGGTGTTCCGTTTACTTTATTAAGCGCTATCATGTTTACTGAAAAGACTAGTGAAAATACTAAAGACGTCATTTTCTAGCTTTACACCTGCTCTCTAATCACATTGTTTGGCATTGTTTTCTTCGCCTTATTGAAAATGAACAAAAGCTAGTTCTGAAGAGCGTTAGCGCCATCTTGTGATATAGAGACAGAATACTGTTTTTTTTTTTTTTTTTTTTTTTTTTTTTTTAAAGGGGATGTTTCGGCAAAGGGGGTGTGAGACATCAATAGAACCGTTATGCGCCAAGATAACAAATATTGATAAAGTTAACAAAAAAATCAATCACATTAATGAGCAATTATCGAAAATAGATCGAAAATGACGAACACTACCGAAAGTGTTCCGGAAACAGCCGAATGGGGCGGCGACGTCACGACAAGTGATTGAAAGTCGAGGCGGAGCTAGGTGCCATTGTTTTTTAACGACGAGAGAGTAGCGTTGGGGTTTGTTTGACCAAAACATCACAACAATGGTTCAAAACTGCTGTGCTATGTGGTGTACAAATAGTTGTTTATCGGAATATAGTATCCATGAGTTCCTGAACGCGAAAAAAAAAAGCTGGACTACACAGAAAATGGGTAAAGTTCGTCCGTGCAAAGAGGGCTAATTTTCTAGACACAGCCTCCGGCACGCTTTTCTGTGGTGCGCATTTTCCAACTGAAAGCTTCTCGAACTATGGACAAGAGAAATCGGGTTTTGCTAAAAGATTGCTGCTCAAAGGAGATGCGGTGCCGACCATAGATGCACAGCCACCTAAATGTCCCGAGATATCAAGAGAGAGACGATGACTGCTAAAGGAGGCTAAAGCTACGCAAAGAAGGGAGCAGCCAAGCTTGAAATGGCCAGAGTGAGTACTCTTTTATAATTAATAAAAAAAAATGTCACGCCTTTGGATACAGGACTCGACACATGTATAAATGATCGTTCGTAAAATATATAGAACAAATCCTCTGATCCCGTTCATATTTGTGTCTGTTGGCAGAGCGAAAAGCTATGATAGCGCAATAAATTATAATTATTCTATGCATTCCTTTATTTTGCAGTCACGGTGTATCAGCTTCACAAAAAGAAATGCTAAACAAATCATTGGTGTTTCCCACACGATCTGCTGCCGATGTTTCATCAGTGTCATTGCTCCCCTCAATGACCGTTTCATTACGCTGCATTGGCGTTCGTTTGGGCTCAAATTGGTCACCTATAACACCGATTAAAGCTTTGCAACTCTCCTCGTCACCATTAGATGAACATTCGTTACGTCCTTCTACGTCGGATTCGTCGCTGAAACTAGAAACGAAATTGTCTGCCATCATCGCCGCCATTCAGTATTAAAGCACTGAGCCTTTTTCTTGTTGAAGAAACAGCCCTCACTGCCAACTCTGAATTCTCTTTTATTGACAACGAGCGGTGTTTCTTCATGAGGGAACCTGGAATATGTGCAGGACAAACACAATGCATCAGCATAAACAGCTCAAAACACCCCTAATTCTCCCCACACTAGAAGGAATTATATTGATGCAGACAGGCGCTGCCCCCCTAGTGGCCGGTGGCACTCTCTTCACTTGACGTGACGTCACGCACACAATCTGCCAGATCTCGGGCGCCGGTCGTTTTAGCTTGACAATCGAGCCAAATTTCTCTCATTTTCTTGTGTGTAATTACACGAAGTGGCATGATATGAATACAAAAGGCATGCGTTTATGGATAAATGATGGAATATCAAAATTTTCCCAGGGCGCTACATCCCCTTTAATAAATTGAAAACCAAACAGCAATTTAAAAAATATATACATGGAGGGGTGAAAGTTATGGAGGTAGATTTGTATCTTTATTATTCAATCAAAAAAAAAAGTTGCTTCAATCAAATAAAAAGTTGCTTCAATCAAAATATATATTTTCAATCAAAGAAAAAGTCACTTCAATAAAAAAAAAAAAAAAAAAAAAAGTTTGAATGCAAAAATAAAATTGAAACTCAAAAACATATATTTGAAAACTTTTTCTTTGATTTAATTTTTTTAAAAATTTAAGTCACTTTTTTTTTTTTTTGATTGAAATAACATTTTTGATTGAAGTCATGTAATTTTGCGTTTGGACCACATTTTGGCTAGGACACTTGTGTCTTTATTATTCAATTAAAAAAATAAGTTGCTTCAAACAAAAAAAATTTATATTTTCAAAAGAAAAATCACTTCAATCAAGAATTTAAAAAATTCAATCGTAGAAAAAAAGGTTTGAATATGAAAAATATTTGAGACGCAGAAATTCGCATTTGAACACTTTATTTTTCATTCAAACTGTTTTCTTTGATTGAAGCAATCCTTTTTGTGTTTGAGCCATATTATGGGAAGGACATTTGTGTCTAAATTATTCAATCGCAATAAAAGTTGCTTTAAGCAAAAAACTTTTTAATCAAAGAAAAAAATCATTTGCAAAAATATTTTTTTGGGGAAAATATTTGTTTATTTGAAATATATTTTTTTTTATTGAAGTGTCACTTTTTTTGAAAAGCAAAACGTTTTAAACTTTTTTTTTTTTAAGTGGAAAAAGTTTTGAATGCACTTTTTTTTTTTGAAGTGGAAAAAGTTTAAGGCAAGAAGACAAGGCAAGAAACTTGACCCCCCCCCCAAAAAAAAAAAAAAAAAAAAAAATCAAAGAAAAATAGTTTTCAAATATATTTTTTTGAGTTGCAAATTTATTTTCGCATTCAAACACATTTTTTTGGATTGAAGCGACTTTTTCTTCGATTGAAAATATATATTTTGATTGAAGCAACTTTTTTTTTTTTGGATTGAATAATAAAGACACAAATCTACCTCCATAAAAAGTCGCTAGAATTTCTTGCCGGAACTCCCTGATATAAAATTTGCTACGGAGCCAGATTTCTTTTTCCCCTTGGGGGGTGGATGGACAGGTTTTGCATTAGGCTACTGCATTACACTTACTGTGTAACAAGGCATACATGAAAGACTGTTTTTTATGTACAATCGTATTTTTTTCAATGATGTGCAAAAGTAACATACATTAACAAAAATAAGTACAATGACTTACATTATGCACAGTGAAATGGAATATATTTTGAAGAAAATGCAACCTTTGCTTTTTTTTTTTTAAATTAATTATTAATAAGGAAATAATTAAGTAGCCTAACAAAGGCAACTGAAAAAAAAAAAAAAAAAAAAAAAAGTCCAAAGTGCACATTAAGTGCAAGCATTTTTGGACAATGCAGTAAATAAATAAATAAATAAATAAAATAAAACCTTATTATGTTTACCCTCACTTTAGTTATGTTTGTTTAACCACGAGAACAGCATGTAAAGCTTAATGTATCATTTATGATACAGATTAGAAAACATATATACAAAATAATTAAAATAAAATATTCAAAATGTTTTATTATGTTTAGGGACCACATAAAGCTTTCAAATTAAAAAAAAAAAAAAAAAAAAAAAAAGAATTTTCTCTTGTTTCTGGGGTCAGGCATTACAGGGTTAACATTTTCTGAACCTCCCCGTCAAAGATTAGTCTCTTCAACTCTTTCCTTTCTCTAAAAGATCTGATCAATTTTCTGTTACTTTGCCCTTTTTTATTGCATTAATTCTACAAGCTTGTTTTTTTTTTTGTCCCAGAAAACATATGCATTTGAACCAATCAGAGCTAACTATCCATGCTGATCACATGTCAGTATGTCACCAATTGAATGGACAACTGAAGTCCAGGCCAGGGAGGATAGTTAGCTGAGCGCATGCACAAATCAAGTCAACGACACGACTCGTCGAGAACTCTGCTCTCCGTGGAATAAATAAACAATAAATATCGGTGGAAATGTATGACCCTACATAAAGCACTTTATTAGGCTTGTTGTCAACACTTGTGTATGAAAATCTGACGTTAGTAAACAGTTTTCTTCTCGGAGAAGCGTGTGTGGCAGCCTGGAAGTTGTTTTTGTTTTTTTTTTAACATGGAGGTTTGACAGTTGCCGTTATATTTGTGGGATCAAACCACCGTTCTGCTCATTTTGCCCCCGAATTTTATGTCGGACCATAGTTCCAGGCTGTTCCGGCCCACTTTCAGCCCTGTCCATATAATAAAAGAAATCTACAACATGGCTTATACTTGAGCTTCCAAAATTTGGGTTTCAACTCCAACGTCTTGATTTTGAGGCACTACTCAGGTCCTCACCTTGTTAAAACCTCTCCCTTGAGTAAATCCTTTCAAAAGATGACAAATGTAATTTTAAACAGAGCAATCACAACCCGTTTATGCCATGTTTTTATTGCTAAAGAAGACAAACACACATGATGACACATAATTGAGAAAGGGCTTCTAAAATACAGCCCCTGAATTGAATGGACTTGAAAGAGGAATAAATGAAAGGTTAATTTTTTAATTCCTTAACTGTATTTCCCACTTCAAAAGAGACAGCCTCAGAGTGTTCCTTTTTCTGACAACAAAAACAATTACGTATTAGTCTTTCATGTAACATTGAATTTGTTTACTTTCTGGACTCCTCTAAAATAACTGGTCCAGAATGTACCCTGCCTCTTGCCCAAGTACCGGTGGCATCTGCCCCAGCTTTTTAAATCCCTGAATAATACAAGTGGTGCATAAAATGGATGGACAGACTAATAAGAGGAGTATTTTATTTCATAATCTGTATTTAAAGAGTGATTAATAATGCTAAAATGCTTTAAAAATACATTCAAATTTTGATTTACAAGAAATGTAAAATGTTTCCCAATTTCACAGTGCAGAGAATGCTTACGCCACATTATCTATCAGATCATCCAGAATACGCTCGCACATATACAGGCAGCGTGGGAGATGGAAAAACCCTGCAGGGAAAAGATGCAATTATTCAGAGCCAGTGGTATTTATTTCATTGGCAAAAGTGCTTTTAAATGCTCACCTTTATAAGGGCCTCCTTTGAAATCCAGAACTACTTTTCCATCTTGTGACAGATAGCCAAACCATTCACCATGTTCGTCATCAGAAAACTGCACATATATATTCAGGTCAATTAAAAAATGTAAAGGTTAAACTGTTTTGACAACAGTACACAGAGCACACCCAGCACTAGTGTTGTTAATAATGGCGTTAGAATATAATGGCGTTACTAACGGCGTTATTTTCTTCAGTAGTGAGTAATCTAATTAATTACTTTTCTCATCTTGGCAAAGCAGTTACCGTTACTGAGGGGGAAAAGGTGTGCGTTACTATGCGTTGCGATGTTGGTTGACTGACGCGAGAAAAGTCTGAAAAAGAGACTCATGGAGACGAGAGAGCAGAGCAGGAGTGGGGAGGAGGCAAGGGAGTGTTACGCCGTTGCAAACGAGATGCTACTATGCTAGGTGGCTCCAATAATACCTGACTGTAGCCGACAGCCTACAAACTACGCCCACATGATGCTTCGGTAGATATCACATATATACAGAACTAGATGCAAATGACAGACACGGCGGCATTAGCAACATGTATTATAAAGAACTAGATGTGTTAGTAAACAGTAGACTTCTCCAGAAGGCTCTGTTGTAGAGAACCTTCCTAGCGAACCTAGGTAACTTTTTATCTAAAATACTCCTAAATCGGCAAAACTTAACTTAAATCTGTCTTTAAATGATGAAACAGTTTTAAAACTTACACATGTCGAAAATAGAAGGGAACTAATGCAATAACGGGAGCAATTTTAATAACTTTAATGGTTGATTCCAAACATTCAATGACTTCCACACATAGCAAAGGTTACTATCTCGTTATCGCAATATCCGCAATACACCTGTGTCTAGTTCAGTTAGGGTAAAGAATTGGGCTTGGGTCAATTGTACCAAAAACCCTTTAAACTTCACATTGTGTGACCAGTTATTTTTTTTTTTGAAAAAAAAAAAACAAAACATGAAAATTATCACCAGTAACTTTGCCAAGTAACTAGTTACTCTTACATTCAGGTAACTGAGTTACTAACGCAATTACCGTATTGGCCCGAATATAAGACGGCCCTGATTATAAGACGAGCCCCTCTTTTTCAAGACTCAGGTTTGAAAAAAAGACTTTGAACATCAAATTATTTTTAATCAGAAAATAATTACAGTACATCCGAAACAAATGATTATAACAATATATTTAAGAGAAAAAGCATGTTATTTTGCCTCATTCAAATCTTAATATCTGAACATTTAAATTTGTAAACTAAAGTGCAATCGCATTTGTAAATGAATGGCTTCTGTTTTTTTAAATGTAAATAAAACAATCTATTGTGATAAAACAACAAAATTGCAATAACTGCATTCACCATAAAAGTGAAGTCTAACTGTAGTCTTGAAACAAATCTGAATAAGGAAAAACATTGCAATAAAATAATGCAAACTGGTTTAACTTGAGAGTTGCTGAGATTGATCATGACAGAACATTGCTTCAATAATATCTGGCGCCATCTAGCGTCGTTCAATGCAAAAAACACCGTCTTATATTCGGGCCACAACGGTACTTTTTGGGAGAAGTAATTTGGAACTGTACTTAAATACTTTTTTAAAAGTAAGATTAACAACACTGCCCAGCACAACCATACAGTAAATTGTTGCAGTATGATGAATGAATAGAAATTAGAAAAAAGATTAATTGGTGTGTGCTGATTTGAAATGTTTTATTTTTAGTGTGATACTCACATGGCTGAAGGTGTAGTCATAAACCTGAGAGAATCTCTCCAATAGTCCAGGCCTTTTTGTTTTGCTGTAGGCCATGAGGAAGGCGATGAGAGCCTCACAGTGAGGCCACCACAGTTTCATACTCCACTCCAACTGTTCAAACATATACACAGAGATGATATATGAACAGACACCAAAGAAATCCAAAACTTAACACTTTTCGATATGATCCTTCAAGTTGCCTTTGAAATTGTTATGTGCCCCAGCAAATAGAACACTAACACTAAAACTACACTACATCGTGTTTCAACACACGTCTGTCAATACCATCCTTTTGCTGAGCAATATAAATTGATCATTGCATGAATTCCAATTGTGGGTTACTGTCTTTGAGGGTTTTTGAAACCAATTTGTCTAAGCAGCCAAATTCAAAGAATTTCCATATTTTGGAGAGCGGGCATGCCCTTTAACTCATTCATTCCCAGCCATTTTCACCGGAGCAAGGCCCTTCGCTCCCGGCCGTTTTACTGGATTTTGAATGATTTTGCATAACCCGCAGAAAATTCTGTTCTATTGCTATGGAACCCACCAAAAGAAAGATTAGACTCTCTTCAGCAGAAAAAAAAGTTAGTTCATATCTTTTTCCATTCTTTAGAAATCAGCATTAGAAAATAGCTTAGTTTGAGTAATTTTCCAATTTCTGGTGAAAAAATGGAGAAATCGAGCTTTTTGTGAAAGCATACATTTCAAACATAACTTTGACTTATACACAGCTATTTTTTGGTTTAGTTACATCCCAAACATTATTCTGAATAATGTTTTCCTTTTAGAAAATAAGATAAACAACAAGACAAATAGAGCTTTTGATAGTGAAGTTACAATTTATTTACACATAAATAACTGAAAGATGACGCTGTTCTGGCCGCGACAGCTGGTTAAACATTTCCCTAATCGCCGTCTGTCTCATAAAAATAAATTTTTTGGAGTCTCTGCGGGCTCTGCTGGTGAGCAGCACGGACTCAAAGGCATCGTCCGCAGCACTAGTGGTCCCAGTCGTTCTGCTCGGTCGTCCAGTGCCTTGCATCCCGGGCGTCCTACCGGTAGTTCTGCTCGGTCGTCTGCCGCCTGGCATCCATTCGGTCGTCTTCCTCCGGCGCCCTGCCGTGCGGCTTGGCTGTTCGTTGCCGATGAATCAGGTTGCGGGTCTTACCAAATGCGCTACTGCCCTCCAGTGGCCAGTTTTATTGCTTTATGGATGGAAAATGGATTTTCAGCTTTGTGCTTTGGAGCTAAATTGAATCACGACCCAGAGACGTCTTTTTTTTGAAAAAAAAAAGAAAAAGTAAAAGACGTATGAATACGCTAAAACAATTAAAAATAGAACATATTTATACGTTTTTGGGAGAAAATTAGTTAAGTATGCAACAAGTTATCACAAAATACCTTTTCTGACCTCTGTTACCTTTGGCCTGATTATACCCAAGTTTAATCAGCTCTCACTTAATCACAGTTTCATATTAAACACATATCCTGCAAGTTTAATAATGATCCCCTCATTCGTTATTGAGTTCTTGCGAAATACATTTCCTGGTCTCTATGACCTTTGACTTCCCTACCCCAAATTCAATTACCTATTCAGTTCCATATTATAAACATATCCTGCAAGTTTGCTATTACTCCCTTTGTTCTTCAGTTATCACAAAATTCATTTTCTGACCTATTTGACCTTTATTACCCCCAAATTTAAAAAGCTCTTCTGCTTGTTCTGCAGGTATAACGATGCTTCATCCTTTAGTTATCTTGATCCCAAACGTAGAGACTGACACACAGCCAGAGGCATTTAATATTCCAGCACCCCTATTAAATGATGATGAAAAAAACTCATTGTAAAGAAGTAATTTACCTGTACATATGAATTTTATCAAATCTAACCTATATTCTAACCTATTGTATGTATATCATTTCTAACTAAAGAAAAGTAAAAGCATTAAAGCCCAAATTCACATTAATTTTAAAGCAACACTTGGTAGCTTTTCAGTTTTGGTCGATTTTAGCGATGTCGGTGGACAAAAGCGGTAGTGTTTTGCCTTAAGGAAGACTGCGTTTCCCATGAGGACCAGCGCACACCCGAACAGTGTCGTAAAATCATCAATGAATCAAAAATCAATGTCCTGGTTGCTTGCAGATGGATCAAACAGCATTTCTGTTGTCAGCGGCTGTATGAAGGATGAATAGTAATAAAGTAATGAATCCAGTTGTGGCTAAACAATAGCATTGGACGGTGAGCAACCATATGTCTTAGTATGGCTAACCACCCACCCCACCCGAACTCGTCAGCATTGCCAGAGGGGGGTGGGGGGTCACGCCATCGAGTGAAAGCGGGGCCAATGTTTATTCTGTATATCCTCTATTTTTTTCCTCCTCAAACAAAACTTTTTGTCTCTTGTTGCTCTGCCATCTTTGCAGCATTCGTGCGAAAGAGTTCGCATCGACTTCCGTCTTTATAACGAATGGGGGAAGGAGGAATTGACGTATGCCGTAAAGCAGTTAGCACATTTGTAGTTTTTTAGTGTGGCAGGTCTCTTGCCATCTTCCTCAAAGTTAATTATCGATGGTGAAAACGATACAAAGCCCCTCAAGATGTGAAAGAGGTGTCATTCAACTAGTTGTCAGTTGACATTTTATCACAAATGTTATGAAAATATTTTATTACGGTTGAAAAGTTACCTAATGTTGGTTTAACGTCCACTGTGGATTCCGTTTATTATTTAGTAAAATTTGTTAATGTTTAATTGAACTTAATTAAGATAAAAATACTGGATATTCTTAGCTGAAGGATGTGATTAATCCTATTTAAAGTCAGATTTTAAATGTAGATAGAAATCGCATTGAATGCGTGAATAACCTGAGTGGGAGAGTGTCCATCCACATCCAGGAAGTAGAAGAGGCCTCCATGCTCCTTATCCCAGCCAATCTGGAAGGGTAACTCCACAAATTTATTGATGGCTGTGTCCTGCAGCTCCTTGTCCTCCCATTGAGACGCGTATTCAAGCAGGAACCAGCCTGCTTCCAAGGCATGGCCTAAGGACACATAAAACATGAAATTTTAAATTGTAAGAAAGAGGGAGGGAAAAGAACTGTGCCAATTTTTGAGCTGTTTACTTGCACGACTATTATGTACGTAAACAGCGGATCCTTAACCTGGATTCTGTAGCCGGCCTTGACAACCTGGCAGCTCTCTCCCCTCCAATGACACATTTTCTAAGATAGCTGTGCCATCTCTCTGTAAAAACAGCATAAATATGGGCTTTTTTTTCCCAAAAAGGAAAAAGATACACATTCACACATTTCTACAAGAATGTCAAAATGACTGTAGTTAAAGAATACACTACATTGTGTCCAAACCTGAACATGTTGGACAATCTGCTGCACACACCAGCTGCTCAACTTTTTATACTTCAGGACTGCCTCCTCACCACGGCCTTCAGTGAGTTGTTGCACTAGGCACATAAGCATCATTGGGACAGCCATGCTGTTGGTGGGCATGTCACCTGGTAGCATGGGTCTGCCCAAACCTGTTGGGTCAACCTGAACCCAGAAGATGAGCTGTGCCATCATCTGTTCAGCCTCTTGCTGGGAACAAGAAGTGATACAAGTCAAATGTCTCATAATTTGAGATACATATATTGAAAGATCTAACAATGAAAAGAAATCTGTGACTCTTAATGGACACGTACATGTATACAGTATATTTAAAACACACACACACACATATATATTTATATATGGCGGAAAACACAGACAAGACTGAAAAAGCAGTTTCTGCTCTTGCACTCCTCTTTAAAAGAAACTGCTGTATTTTAAGCGAAAACAATATGTCTAGAACAATATGTCTATATTTTGCCATGGCAGATTCATGGCGCATTAAGTCCCCAAACAATTTTTAATTTGCCCGTTTTACCCTGGAAACCCTCGTCTACAGACGTCACGCAAACGTTTTTGTTTCAATTGAGCCATGAAAACAAGTAGTTAAGTAATTATATTTATTATTCAAAATGTCTGCCGATTTTAGGTTAGAATCATGAATTGATGTCTAATATTTTGTTTAAAAAAAAAAAAAAAAAAAAAAGACTTAAAAAAATGATTCACTCACATATTTTAAACTTTTAAACAAATTACGTCACAATGAAAAAAATGGTAAAAAAAGTCACGGATATCTACCTCATAACTATCGCTAAATTGTATGTTTTCGTTACTGTCTCATTTTCCCCGATATGTTAGATGATAGATAATTGATCCAAACAAAGAAAAAGAAAAAAACGTTTAAAAGGGTAAATATATGAAAAAGGACATCTCGAGCACTCCTTGATGTCTGCGATTTCTGCATCACGACCCTTGTTATATTACCATGTTTCACCTATAAAATCCCCCCAAAATCTTGACACTCGGTGGTACATGCTTCATGGAGTTTTTGGACCGAAAAGAGGTAAGTATGCGATAATATCTCGTTAAAATCATGGCGTCTTTAATTTTGCTCTCGCGTGCTCTCACCTCCAGAAAGGGTTTTGCTGTTAAAAAAACATTCTTTTTTTAAAAAATGGCCTCCTGTCCAAAATTTTCTTCCCCCCAGAAAATTGAGATTTTAAGCTTTCCAATGATGTATCACATATGCATATCGGACAATTTTGAAATTTGGCCAAATTGGGGTTTTCAGAGCGGAACGGGAAGAAAAATTTTGAACAGGAGGGCATTTCTTTACAAAAAAAGGAAATTTTGAAACAGCAAAACCCCAACTGGAGGTGAGAGCACGCGAGAGCAAAATTAAAGACGCCATGATTTTAACGAGATATTATCGCGTACTTACCTCTTTTCGATCCAAAAACTCCATGTAGCATGTATCACTGATTATCAAGACACAGCTGTGAATGGCCACAGCCGAATTTTTGGGGGATTTTACGGGTGAAACATGGTAATATAATAAGGGGAGCAAAGCAGAAATCGCAGACATGCAGGAGTAATCGACATATTCATAAATTTACCTCTTCAAACATTTTTAAAAAATGTTTTCTTTGTATTGATTATGAATCACCTAAAATATTGGGGAAAATGCGACTGTAACGGAAAAAAAAAATACAATTATGCGATAGTTGAAGTAGATATCCGTGACTTTTTTTTACAGACACCAATTTTTTCAATGTGATGTAATTTGTTTAAAAATTTAAAATATGCGAGTGAATAATTTTTTAAAGTGTTTTTTAAAAAAAAAAATTTTAACTAAATATTAGACATCAATAATGATTCTAAGCTAAAAATGACAGACATTTCGAATGATAAATATGATGACTTGCCTTTTTTTTACGGCTGGGTTGAAACAAAAGCGGTTGCGCGAAGTCTGTAAACGGGGGTTTCCAAGGTATAACGGACAAATTAAAAATAGTTAGGGAACTTAATGCACCATGAATCTGCTATAGCAGCATATAGACATATTGTTCTATCAAACACAACAGTTCTTTTGGCTTAAAATACAGCAGTTTATTTTAAAGCGGGCTGCAAGAGCAGAAACATATCTATATATATATATGTATACATATAAAACAGTGAAGAGCAGAGGTATTTGCACCCCTTGTGATTTTGCAGACTTAGAAAACAGAAAACAGTCTGAAATTTCAATTATAGATGCATTTTCACTCACAAAGACACAATCTTAAGAAAAATCCAGACATCACATTGTATGATTTTTTAAAAATAATATATTTGTAATCTACTGGAGTTCATAAGTATTTGTACCCCTGAGAATCAGCAATAATTATGACACCCTAAGAGTTGTCAATCAACCTTTAAAAAAAGTCCAATTTTACCCCATGAGTAACCACCCACCCACGACCCCTTTGAGCTCATTATTGTTACCTGTGCACCCTAAAGTCAGTCATTTCCAACTGCTACCATGGGCAAGACCAGTGAGCTTTCGAAAGAAACCGGAGAAAAAATTGTTGAGCTCCATAAAGCTGGAAAAAGCTATGGGACAATCGGAAAGCAGCTAGGTGAGAATAAATCAACAATTGCAGCAATTATTAGAAAATGGAAAAGGGTAAACATGATTTATAATCTACCTAGGAATGGGGCTCCAAGTATAATCTCTTCTTGTGGGACATCACTCATGATGAGAAAAGTGAGAGCTCAGCCTAGAACAGGGGTGCCCAATCCCGGTCGCCGAGAGCCCCTATCCAGCTTGTTTTCCGTGTCTCCCTCCTTTACCACACCTGAATCCAATGATCAGCTCATCAGCAAGCTCTGCGGCAGCCTGATAACGATCCTGATTAGTTGATTCAGGTGTGTTAGAGGAGGGAGACATGGAAAACAAGCTGGATAGGGGCTCTCGAGGACCGGGATTGGGCACCCCTGGCCTAGAACTACATGGCAGGAGCTGGTCAATGACCTGAAAAAGAGCTGGATGCACAGTTTCAAAGGCTACTGTCAGTAGAACACTACGGTGCAATATTTTAAAATCACACATTGCTCAGAAGGTTCCCCTGTTGAAGCCAGTACATGTGAAGGCCCGTTTGAAGTATTCCAGGGACCATCTGAATGATGCAGTGGGGTCATGAGAGAAAGTCATGTGTGGAGGAAAAAGAAGGATGAGAACAATCCCAAGAACACCATCTCCACTGTGAAGTATGGGGGTGGAGACCTCATGCTTCGGGGCTGTTTCTCAGCAAAGGGGACAGGACGACTGTACTTTATAAAGCAGAGGATGAATGGTGAAATGTATCGTCAGATTTTGAGCACCAAACCTCCTTCCCCCAATCAGAGACTTGAAGGTGAGTAGTGGCTGGATCTTCCAACATGACAATCATCTGAAGCACACAGCCAAGCTGACCACGGAGAGGCTGCGTAAAAACCATATCAAGGTTCTGGAGTGACCTAGCCAGTCTCCAGATCTCAATCCAATAGAAAATCTTTGGATGGAGCTGAAACTTGGTGTTTCTCAACAACGACAGCCCCGAAACCTGACAGATCTAAAGAAGATTTGTGTGGAGGAATGGGCCAAAATCTTGGTTTCCATATGTGAAAACCTGGTGAAGAACTACAGAAAGCGTCCGACCTCTGTAATTGCAAACAAAGTCTTCTGCACTGAATATTAGCACTGATTTTCTCAGAGTACAAATACTTATGAACTCCAGTAAATTACAAATCATTGAAAAATCATACAATGTGAGTTCTGGATTTTTTTTTAAAGATTATGTCTATGAGTGGAAATGCATCTATGATCGAAATTTCAGACCTCTACCAATTTTCTAAGTGGGTGAACTTGCAAAATAACAAGGGGTGCAAATACTTCTGCTCCTCACTGTATATACTGTATATTTTAAAATATATACATTATATATATCAACTTTGTACCTGCATCTCCTTGTCACCAGTAACTCTGCTCAGCTCATCTAAGGCCATGATGTAGAAACATTCACTGAATATGGTCCTCTGTATTTTTACTGCTTTCCCATCTCGTGTTAAACAGAAGGCACATTTCATCTGACCGCTGGCACTAGAAACACGAGCAAACTTCCTGAGGAAAGTTCCTCCTGAAATGTAGGAGAATTCCATCAAAGGAAAGTGATTACTCTGGTCAGATTTAATTTCAAACCTTGTTAAATTAGCAGCAACAAGGACCTCATCATGACTGGATTGCATATATTAACCTAAATCTTCCCTTTGTATGTATATTTTTTTTCTCAGAAAATAACCAACTGTCCAGGGAACACCTGTTACACAATCAAAATCGATATACTGCAATGTCTTTGACCAAACTAAAGATGAAATTTGTTGCGTATTAGACAAAACAATGTCTTACAGACATTATTTTATCATTTATCTTTTTATTTAATGTTGCTACTTACCAGAATCTTCAAAAAACTATTGTTTCTTTTAAATTTACCAACACTTCTTGTTGAAGGCAGTATTATATCTGACAAAGCAATAATATAATACTACAAACATGTCTGCAAACAGCACTGCAAAAATTATTTTTAATTTCTAATTGGATATGCTAAGCACTTGCAAAATCTTTTATTAAAACAGTAGAACCAAACGCTGAAAACCATTACTGTTAAAATTGGCGTTAAGAGTATAACGGAGTCCTTAATGGCGTTATTTTTTAAAAGTAGTGAGTAATCTAATTAATTACTTTTCCCATCTTTGCAACGCTGTTACAGTTAGTGAGGATGTAAACGGGCGCGCTACTACAATTTGGTTGAATGAAGCGCGAGTTGTCTGATTTTCTCACAAATCAGCTGTTTACCCGGAGAGAGCAGGGTGGGAGGGGGTGGAGGGATGGGTGTGGTGACACTGTTGCAAACTCGATGATGATTGGCTAGGTGGGTAGATGATGAACTGCGTTACTGCACGCTCAAGCACAACAAGACAGCGATAATGATGAAGGGTCGAAATTTCAAAGGTACCGTTCTCAAACTTGAAATATATTCAATTTAGCTACTTTACGGAATATTTAAGGATAGTGTTCTGCTGATTGTACTGTACGCCTACCATACAGTTGAAGAGATTTGCCCTGGGTAATGGTCGGTTTACATTTGTGCATAGAATCCACCATCAGTTGACAAGACAGCTCCCACAGAATTGCGCCACGCCTTCCCTTCAGGGGCCGACCCAGGCAGAACGTTGAGTTGGCTTTCAATGTGATCTACTCAAATACACGCTGCGTTCTAACGCAGGATTTAGGTGTAAACAGGACGAAGGTTTTACTGCATACAAGCAGGCAGGAGTGTCTTAAGAGTGATTTGGTCGAGGATTCAAGGAAATTATTATATTAAAATAGCACCATGTATGCACTTTGAAACGTTGTGAAAAAAATTAATGGATAAAATTAGTGTAACTTTGGCTTGAAATATTTATGTAAAATGAACAATAACTGCCCGTTTTTTTGCTTCTAACCAAGAATCTAGCCTCTTCTGAAGACCGTACACAAGAAAGCCCGCAAACAGTTTGCTGAAGACATGTCAACAAAGCACATGGATTACTGGAACCATGTCCTATGGTCTGATGAGATGAGCGGGCTTTCTTGTCAAGCCTCTTCTGAAGACGGTACACAAGAAAGCCTGCCCGTCTTCAAGCCTCTTCTGAAGACGGTACACAAGAAAGCCTGCCCGTCTTCAGAAGAGGCTTCCTCCTTAGGTGAAAGCCATGCATTCACACCATTTTGATGTAGAGTGCGGCGTATGGTCTGAGCACAAACAGACTGACCCACCACCTCTTCAATCTCTGACGCAATGCTGACAGCACTCCTGTAACGAGTCACATGACATTTTGGAGGGAAAATGACAAGCAGTCTTGAATTTGGACATTTAAGGATGTATGTATTTTCTAAGGGGTGTACTCACTTTTGTTGCCAGGGGTTTAGATATTAATGGCCATATTTTGAGGGGGAAAAAAAATTAACTCTATTATATAAACTGCACATAGACTACTTTTCATTGTGCCAAAGTGTCATTTTGTCAGTGTTGTCCTATGAAAAGATATACCGGTACTTAAATATCTGCAGAAATGTGAGGGGTGTACTCACTTTTGTGATACACTGTATATGCCTAAGGGAGATGCCTGTTTTGGTTTTAGGTTGCTAATGGCTTTGGTTTTGAAAATATTTGAATTTTAAGTTTTTTAAAATAAGCCTACTACGGATCGGCCCCGAGCCCCATCTCCCTTCAACTGGTAGTGAAATCTATGATTTGTTTTTTTTCCTAACAGACTGTAGTATGATCAAACTCCCCTATGGCCAAGACCAAAGAGCTGTCGAAGGACACCAGAGACAAAATTGTAGACCTGCACCAGGCTAGGAAGACTGAATCTGTAATAGGTAAAGCGCTTGGTGTAAAGAAATCAACTGTGGGAGCAATTATTAGAAAATGGAAGACATATAAGACCACAGATAATCTCCCTCGATCTGGGGCTCCATGCAAGATCTCACCCTGTGGCGTCAAAATGATAACAAGAACAGTGAGCAAAAGTCCCAGAACCACACGGGGGGACCTAGTGAATGACCCACAGAGAGCTGGGACCACAGTAACAAAGGCTACTATCAGTAACACAATGCGCCGCCAGGGACTAAAATCCTGCACTGCCAGATGTGTCCCCCTGCTGAAGCTAGTACACGTCCAGGCCCCTCTGCGGTTCACTAGAGAGCATTTGGATGATCCAGAAGAGGACAGGGAGAATGTGTTATGGTCAGATGAAACCAAAATAGAATTTTTTGGTAGAAACACAGGTTCTCGTGTTTGGAGGAGAAAGAATACTGAATTGCATCCGAAGAACACCATACCCACTGTGAAGCATGGGGGTGGAAACATCATGCTTTGGGGCTGTTTTTCTGCAAAGGGACCAGAACGACTGATCTGTGTAAAGGAAAGAATGAATGGGGCCATGTACCGAGAGATTTTGAGTGAAAATCTCCTTCCATCAGCAAGGGCTCTGAAGATGAGACGTGGCTGGGTCTTTCAGCATGACAATGATCCCAAACACACAGTCAGTGCAACATAGGAGTGGCTTCGTAAGAAGCATTTCAAGGTCCTGGAGTGGCCCAGCCAATCCGTGTTGCCCAACAACAGCCCCAAAACATCACTGCTCTAGAGGAGATCTGCATGGAGGAATGGGCCAAAATACCAGCAACAGTGTGTGAAAAGCTTGTGAAGAGTTAGAGAAAACGTTATTGCCAACAAAGGGTACATAACAAAGTATTAATATGAACTATTGGTATGGACCAAATACTTATTTTCCACCATGATTTGCAAATAAATTCTTTAAAAATCAAACAATGTGATTTTCTGGGATTTTTTTCCACATTCTGTCTTTCATGGTTAAGGTTTACCCTTGTTGACATTTACAGGCCTCTCTAATATTTTCAAGTGGGAGAACTTGCAGAATTAGTGGTTGACTAAATACTTATTTGCCCCACTGTACAAATCTTTGATGTGAAAGATGTTATAGAATGTATAATGTAATAACGTGTAGAACATTAAAAGTAAAGTCAGTTACTTTGCTGAGTAACTAATTACTCTTACAATGAGGTAAATGAGTTACTTACTCAATTGGGAGAGGTATTTTGTAACTGTAACTAATTACTTTTTTAAAGTAAGATTAACAACACTGCCCACAACAGCCTACCCCATCCCAAGGTATCCTTATGCCAAACCACTCACTGTACAAAAATCGATTAACTTCACAAAAGCAAACAGGTGTGCACTGAAACCCATTTAACACCTCTCTAAAATATTTGACTTCATATTGTATCATGTTCTTATTGTTATATTTTTCAAAATTGTAGTACTTTAACAGAGGTGTGTGGACAGTATTAACTTAATGTACAATACGTGTGTTGTAAAATCCTGGCTCACTAATACTTTTCGCAACATTTTGTACTTAGGCAGCACAAAATATGAGGATTTTGTCGAGTTGCAACTTTCTTTTTGGCTGACAAAGTTGTTGCGCAATCTCTTCAGTCGACAGTACAAACGGACCTTTTTACACATGTTGTGCTGACGTACGAAGATCTGACCTTCTTTGTTTTGACATTTCAGGCCGTTGATTGCAACAGGACATTAGAATGTGTTTTATCTTCTTTAGAATTGATCAGTCACATGATCGTTTGTCATTGGGGAAACAGACTACGGCAATATTAAAAGGGATCTTAGAGCCAGGTCATGTTGATGATTTGCTTGTTTCGATTTTAGCAACCAAATGGATGGGCAAATAGTATGCATGCAGCGTGCTGAGGCATGTTCCAAGATGTGTAGTGTAGAAACATTCTTTGTCTGCAATAGTATCATACGATTTTCCAAGGAGAATGATGTCATACACTTTAAAGTACTAAAGTACCATTTTGTAGAAACAATTGCTAATAACCTGACTTTTAATTATTCAATTGGTTTCAGAAATGGCTCATATGACAGCTAAGACCCTCCCAAATGATGTTGAATGTGAAAAAATATATTTGTTTCACTGAAAAAAAGATTTATCATTTAATGAAGACATAAAGGTCAAATTTTGGCAAGACAAAAGTTTTATCGCCAACAGAAACTAGTGTGAAAATTGAACAATAAATGTACTTCAAATACAAAAATATGTTACATAACATAAGCGAATTAAGTAGTGGTGCTGTGAGATCCAACCTTAATATTTTGTATGACTTCCACGGGCTTGAAGGACTGCATCTATGCGGTTCGGCAAGGATTCATACAATTTATTGATGAAGTCATCAGGAACATCAAAGAAAGCAGTCTTGCATGCCTCCCAGAGTTCATCAACATTCTTGGGTTTCGTCTTCCATGCTTCCTCTTACATCCTACCCCAGACATGCACAATGATGTTCATGTCTGGTGACTGGGCTGGCCAGTCCTGGAGGATCTTGATCTTCTTTGCATTGAGGAACTTTGAGGTAGAGATTCAAGTATGCGATGGAGCACCATCCTGCTGCAGAATTTGTCCCTTTTTATGGTTAGGAATGTAAGAGGCACCTGAGATTTGTTGATATTTCAGACTATTTACGTTGCCTTCCACCCTGCAGATCTCTCAGCGTGCAGACAATTAAAAAACAGTGTAGCATTTGCCAAGGCCCACAGCCTGTCAAAAGGATGGACGCTGGAAAAGTGGCAAAAGGTGGATTTTTCAGATGAATCTTCCATTGAATTACACCACAGTCGCCGCAAATATTGCAGGAAATCTACTGGATTTGAGATTCACTCAGAAAACAGTGAAGTTTGGTGGTGGCAAAATCATGGTCTGGGGTTACATCCAGTATGGGGGTGTGCGAGAGATCTGCAGGGTGGAGGTTTCTCAAGGTAAAGAAGATCAAGATTCTCCAGGACTGGCCAGCCCAGTCACCAGACATGAACATCATTGAGCATGTCTAGCATAGGATGAAAGAGGAAGCATGGAAGACGAAACCCAAGAATGTTGATGAACTCTGGGAAGCATGCAAGACCGCTTTCTTTGATGTTCCTGATGACTTCATCAATAAATTGTATGAATCCTTGCCGAAGGTCATGGAAGTCATACAAAATATTAAATTTTGATCTCACAGCACCATTACTTAATTAGCTTTTGTTATTAACATATTTTTGTATTTGAAGTACATTTTTTGAGCAATTTTCACACTACTTTCTGTAGGCGACAAAACTTTTGTCTTGCCAAGATTTGACCTTTATGTCTTCATTAAATGATAAATCTTTTTTCAGTGAAACAAATATATTTTTGTACATTCAACATCATTTGGGAGGGTCTTAGCTTTCATATGAGCCATTTCTGAAACCAATTGAATAATTAAAAGTCAGGTTATTAGCAATTGTTTCTATCAAATGGATAAGCGACAACACTTTTGTCAGGGACTGTAGTGAAAGCAACAATACAATGTTTCCAAATTGTGTTTTAGTGCCACTAACTTGTCGTGATACCCTGACCAATCAGTGTTGATCATGGTTATCAGTGATTGCATCAACTATGACTAAATATATGGAGAATGACAATTTCAGTGCACATACCAGCTTTGGCTGCTTCGAGGATTTCAGGTCTGTGGAATCTATCCATTGTCCTATATAAGCGACAGTACATCCAAACCTGGGAAAGGGCACAGTTATTCAAGATTGTAAACGAAAAAATGTGGACTACCTCATTAAAACCTGTGAGGCTTACTTGTCTACCCTGCAACCAGACATACTTCAGCTCATCATAAACGGTCCCATTCTTTCCAATACAATTAAAGAAGCCCCTGAAATACAACAAAGGATGTAATAAACACTTAAAAATCTTTTAAGATTTCATCATTTTACCTATTATTCAAAGCTTTGTGACACAGAAATTTTAGTCAGTATAACTCTAAATTATTTCCAGAGACAAACAGGCAGGACCGTACCCATAAGTGGTGTCATGGGAGTATTTCAGCCAAAAGTCCACAACGTTGTTCAGCTCTTTGTAAATCTTCTCTCGACACTCCTCCAGTTTCACCACAGGCATTGTGACTTTCTAAAAAAACAATAATAGGTGTGAAAGACTGATGTAACTGAAATGATTACACAAAAACTTTGTAAAAGTCTGAGAATATCATCTGAGTTAGCACAATCTACTTAGGGCACATTCCAATAAGCAGGATATGTAGTGTCAAAACCAGTCTGGCGCCACTACTAGAACAAATGAGTGTACAGCCTTCAGCAAACTACAAGAATCACTTTATAATTCACATGCCTTTGCGTATCTTTTTGGCTTTATTCGGAACAGCGATTCGCACGTTCAACAAAATTGTTGGGAGGGTACATGTTGACCAGAGGAAGAATAAGTTTAAATTTTTTTAGCAATTGGTCAACAAATGGTTTAAAACCGGTTAAAAACTAATATTTAAACCATACAAATCATAGTTTCAATACACACCACAAGGCCGACACATTACAGGGATCCCTTGCTACTTCGCGCTTCAAACTTCAATTCATCACAGGTTTCGTTTCAATTTAAAAAACTAGGGCTGTAATTAATTTTTTAAATTAATCACGTTAAAATATTTAACGCAGTTAACGCATGCGCGGAACGACCCACTCAAGCATTGCCGCGAACAGACTACAATGGCGCCGTTTGAAGTATATTGAGAGCTAAGGGCAGAGACAAGCAAGTGGAGTGGACACAGGTGTTACCAGCACCCGTCAAGGGGGCCGCTGTTATTTTCAATGTGACCGGCATTGTCAGATTGAGCAGTGAGGAAGAAAGTGGTCGAGCGAGAGAGTAGAGAAAGTGCGCAGTTAGCGCAGGCTCAAGTGCTGCGTCCCCCACATGATTTTGTTTTGTTAATAGAAGTACCCACAAAAAGCCATCCAACGTCTCTCGGTGTTTATACGTACACCGCCGTCTTCCTCTGGAGGAAATCGGACAAACCGAGCCAACCGACGACAACGAGCCAACATGAATCGCCGGTCCATAGCACGGCCAATTACCAAGAAGGACGAATTGGTAACGCAGGCATTTATCGGAGCCGCGCTATTTAATGGAATAAGCAGTGGCATCTCTTCCACAACTGTTATAACTATTGTGGCAAGCGACATGGGGAAGAATAACTGGAGATGATCTTTTTCTTAACGCCATGTATTATACTCAACGCAGAGAAGATATACCATTTGCAGCAACCACTGTGACTCATGGTTGCTCAAATTCCCATCATGCATTTGGCAGTTAAGAACATTTAAGTCGCTACAGTATCATTTAGTGAAAGCACAACAAAAATAATATTCCTATCTCTCAAAAATAAAATGATGTTCACAAAAAGAAAAGCGCTCAATGCAAAGAGATCTGGCATTCTCAATCAAAATAGCTATGCAAAATAATACTCTATTCAAACATTAAGTTTAGCTCAACAAATACACTAGATGGCAATATTTTGTCACAATATACAAACTATCAAAATTACTATAACTTGTACTCACATTTATCTTTTAAGAATTACAAGTCTTTCTATCTGTGGATCCCTTTCACAGAAAGAATGTTAATGTTAATGCCGTCTTGTGGATTTATCGTTATAATAAACAAATACAGTACTTATGTACTTTATGTTGAATGTATATATCCGTCTTATCTTTCCATTATTATTATTCCAACAATAATTTACAGAAAAATATGGCATATTTTAGAGATGGTTTGAATTGCGATTAATTGCGATTAATTACGATTAATTAATTTTTAAGCTGTGATTAACTCGATTAAAAATTTTAATCGTTTGACACCCCTAAAAAAACCCAAACAGTATTCAACTAAAAAATGTTTATATATGCATATATACACCTACAAATAATTGTTTTCGTTTTATTTATATGATAAGTATTACATTTGCAGTGCTAAAAAACGATTTATCAAAATATAGATATATATATAAGGGTTTTTGTTTTTTAATTATACTTTGGAATTTTCATGGTGGGGGGGTCCCTTTTAACCGCAGAAAACGAGGGAGCAATGTACTCTGGATCGGTAAAAAATTAAAAGATTAAAAGGGTTAGTATATTGTTTTCTATCTTAACGGGTACTTATTATACTTATTTGGTATTTTGAAAAACACTACATAATTTTACACAGATATATGTTTATAGCGGTCCTGTGGATTATAAAAGGTACATGGATTTGAGTCATTTTAATGATAGGGTGCCATTTATGTCCCCACTATAAATTAAGCTGTATTTTCACTAAAGTTGGAAAAATACTCAATAAACTTTAAAATTTTTTTGTGTGTATTACCATTTGCTGTATTTTATGAATTCAAGGGTAAGGCGCCGAAAGTCTTTTTTTTTTTTTTTTTTAATTATTTTATTTACTTGTGTTATATATATATGCTATGTCCCCAGAGTGTTTCGATCAAATTCATTGTATAAAATAATTAATGTAAGTAGAAAAAAAATCCAAAATAATTGTTATGATTGTACTATCCTGGATAAACCCGATAAACTTCAGAGAGGAGGGATATTAGATTTTTTTTTTGGGGGGGGGGGGCGGCAGCAGCCACTGTAAGTCATGTATAGACGTCAATGTTGTAGAAGTGTGGGAAACACCACTAATTTTGCTACTGAAAGTCCAACCTGCTTCAGAGTTAGCATAACATTAAACTTGCTAACCTGCAAAACTACTGCGGTCAGGCCAGCCTCCACAAGGAACAATGAAGTCAAGCTCGCCGTCCCTTATTTGGATCATTGTTTGCATTATGTGCATTATGGTAATATCGTCCCTACCAATGTTGAGACCAAAACTACGCCCAAATTGCAACTATTGCTGATCACTTCTCAGAATTAGCAAAAGAAATATTCCCTGACTCAAAGATTGCATCGGTAAATTCATTTTATCGATTGACCTTTTTAATTTATAATTGGACACACTAACGAACTACCAAGCCAAACTGAATTGCGAGCTGAAGTGCCATGAAGTGCAGCCTTTAAGACATGATAGAAATTGCCAAAAGTGCTACATACAAATTATAACAAAAGTCACTGTTAAATTTTAGTAATGTAGCTGAAGATATTGATTGTTCTTTGATTGCACCAGGTTATATGTGACAATATTACCGCTAAATTCATATTATTTTAAAAATTGAGTTTTATTTTTGTTTCATATAGCACGCTATATAAAACGTTGGAAGATAAGTCATCAATTTGTAAGGGCATACGTCACTATTTGTAAGATTGCCAACGGCCTCGGGTTGACGGGTATGACTTCGTGAGCAATAATAATCACGGGCGAGCGAGTTATCAAGGTTGAGCAGAACTGCTGTATGCTGTTTGGCATATTTACAGTTAATCTGAAGGATTTCCGGTTGAGCTGCAAAAATTAAAACACAAACAATGGGTTCTAAAAATCGAATGCTTACCTACTGAAAGAACCACAGGACAAACGTGATGTGGAACTCTCCAGGAAAGCCCGTATGTGACCGCCACAGCTCCGGCTGCGCGCACACTGATCACAGAGACGCGCTGGGGCTGTCACGTGATTACGCAAACAACCAGAAGCGGAAAGCGTCCTTGTGACGTAACTCCTTGAACGTGATACTTTAGTGCAGAAAAGTTGTGATAAACTGTAGCAAAAAAACATGTATTTTTAATTGCAATGTTGTATTTATGATTTAATTCAGGGAAATTAGCTCCTCCCCTCACAAAATCCTGCTAACGTGTTCGTGGTCAGTTTTGTAACTAGCAGTGGGATAGTTTTCGATCACGTGACTAGTATGCGTCACATTTTTTACTATCCATGGTTTCGCTATGGTTGAGGTCCACATTGGAAGGATACAAGGCTTGAAACAGAAAAAAGCTTATAATTGTGAACATATGAGGACTAAAAAATAGAGATGTTGTGGCAAAGACACTACTCGACGATGACACAAGTCGAGCTTCATATTATATATCATAAGCGGAGTTTAATGGGGGGCCAGGCCCCCCGGTGGCAAAAAGGTGTCATTGCATGTAATTGACTTTCCTATATATATATATATATATATATATATATATATATATATATATATATATATATATATATATATATATATATATATATATATATATATATATATATATATAAAAGTTGTAAAGCAAGAAAACAACAAAAATGAATGAAATGAACAAAATAATATATTTTTATAATGGGTCAAAATTATTTTTCGAACAGATCATGTGACGAGTACCTTAGACGGTCATTTGCTTTGCATATTATTATTAAAATAATTTAAAAAAAAGGAGAGGGCAATTTTATTTTTCAAATTATTTTTTTCTTTGATTGAAAATATACTTTTTTTTGATTGAAGCAACTTTTTTGGGGATTGAATGATTTAGACACAAATGTCCTACCCATAATTTGGCCCAAACACAAAAAGGATTGCTAAAATCAACGAAAACTTTATTAATGAAAAATTAAGTGTCCAAATGCAAATTTTTTAGTCTCAAATATTTTTTCACATTCAAAAACTTTTTTTCTATGAATTTTTTTTTTTTTTTGATTAAAGTGATTTTTCTTTTGAAAATATATATTTTTTTGTATGAAGCAACTTATTTTTTTAATTGAATAATAAATACTTAAATGTCCTAGCCAAAATGATACCCAAACACAAAACAACATTATTTCAATCAAACAGTTCCTTCAATCAAAAAAAAGGGGAAAAAAATCAAATAAAAAGAGCTTTCAAATGCATTTTTAAAAAATGTTTCAACACATTTTCTTTGGATTGAAGTGACTCTTTTTTTAATTGAACATATATATTTTGGTCGAAGCAATTTTTTTTTTGATCGAATAATGACACAAATCTACCTCCATATGGCTACGCCCAGGGGATACAAATTTTGACTGAAGTAACTACATTGGCACGACACCGAGCAGTGAGATGTGTACTCACTGTATTGTGGCGTATTTATACCAAAAGATAACCGTTAACACTTTATTTGACAGTGGTATCATAAACCTGCCATAAGACAAAATGAACCACCATGAAGCTTTGAACCAATTGGCTGCAAAGCAAAGGAGACAGTCAACCTCTGCTGCCACCTGCTGTAAACACTGTTGTCGTCCAACATGACTCCGAGCATGCATTGCAGTGATACAGATGTAAACGACAATTAAAATTCACATGTTCTGTGCTAATTATTTCCTCAGTTACTGCTCCAGTTGATTCATTAATTGCTTGTTGTGGTATTTGGTACACTTTATTTGACAGTGGCGCCGTAAGACTGTCATAAGACCATCATAATTGTGACATGACACTGTCACAAGTGTCATTTAGTATCAGACGGCAAATTACAGTATCTCATTTTTGAATGGATATAAAAGATCCGAGCTGGACATAAATGGAGTTAGTGATAAAATAATCGGTTATAAGCATTCATTAATGCCCATGACAGTGTCGTGTCGTAACTATGACGGTCGTATAATGTCCCTGTCAAATAAAGTGTTACTTATCAACACAAATAAAACAACAAATAAGCAGCACTGGACTATAAATCGCAGGATTCAAAATGGAGGAAAAAAGTAGCGGCTTATAGTCCGAAACTTACGTTACATACATCTTGACACAGTTCGTTTTCAATCCTCGGTTCACGCTCAGTTGTTGAAGCTTTTGAAAGCTTTGGTTTAAAGAAATTATAATAATCAATTTGACTCCTCAGGTATAGTTTTGGCTAAGTAAAGCAAAGGGCCGTATCTATGTGCTAGTCACATGATGTGTTTGAAAAATCATTTTGACCCATTATGAAATACTTTGTAGGATTCTTGTTCATTTAATTTATTTTTGATGTTTTATTGCTTTACAACTTTCAAAGACAACATTTTAACGGGTAGGTCTTCACTTTAAAGGGGAAGTTCAGAATTTCTGACGTTAGGCTTAATCTTAAGAGTTAGCGGGGGTTTAATTAGTCGGTGGAGTTGATTTCACCAAATTCCGTGCAGTTTTTCAGTTCTTTGGCTAAGCTTGCGCAAGTCAAGTGGAAACAACAAACAGTGTAGATAACAGTCATATTGCATTTTTACTATGTGCCAAGTTTTATGTTCAGTGTTGTTTGCCTCCTGTCACTTTGTCTAACAGATAAATGCTGAATTTCAACAAATTACAACGCGCAAATTCGTGACCACCTTCATGGCATGGTTGGTCTTCAGCCTCGGATGGCATCAGTTTGTAGAAACGAACCAAACATCTGCCGATCTTACAAGAAGTAACTGTTGCTGTCTCTTGTATGTGCTTCAATGTATTTTTCCCCCTATAAGGGTCAATTCAGTGTTCAGCAGAGGTGTCTGATGTGTTTAAAAGAATAATTGACTGTTACAGTGGACCACTATTAAATCTTTTGACATGCAATGATGTTTCTTGTGCTGCTTTACCTGTCCAAGTGAGTTTAGTAACATTTTTCCCCCTGTTGCTTATATAATAGAGCCAGGCAAAGTGTTGAAGCACAAAAACAAGCCTTAGAATGCAATGTCCATAACTGATTAAAATGTTAAAATGTGTCGTGTAGAAGTAGAATATATGGAGGGAAAAAGTTAATTTGTGGAAAATTCAAGTCAAAATTATCTATAGAGCCTTAATAATTGTCAGTTTATTCTAATAATTGTTTACACGATCAGAGACACACACACACACACAAATATATATATACACACACACAGTATATATATTAAAGTGAGTATTTTGATAGTTTTTCCATGTAAAAATATTCTTGGGACATTAAACTACTCTGCTGATATGAGATGTTAAGCATCTGTAGCTTATAAACACTGGTTGAATAAAAACATTTTGTGGTGCAATGCTGAAATTTAACTAGAATCAAGTTTGAAAAAAAAAAAAAAAAAAAGATAGTATTTATAGTATATATTATTTGTATAGTACTCATATAGTACTCATTCAATATTTTATTTTAAAGATATTCATTTCTGGTACTCATGAAACAAAGAAGTAATGAATTGAATAAAATAATACTTTATTTTGCCATCCAGAAATTATTTCATTATTATTGACTGATGCAATCAAAATGGATTTCAAACATCTTTTCACAAAAAAGGTACAGTTGTCATTTCAAAGACAGCATCTGTATAGTTTGCATAGTTTGAATCAGAAAGCTGCATGATGCAAAAATGTTGTTCACGTGTTTAAATTACATTTCTTTTTATTTTTGTCAACTGCATTGTGTGAGTATGTTTAAATATGTTTTTTTTGTTAAAAATTATATTCTTTCACCAACATAATATGGGTCTTTTAGGTGTAGTTCCTCAGGTACACTAGTCTGTGAGGCTGGAACTTCTCCCGACACAGGGGGCACTCTGCCTGTAAATGGTAATGCAAATACAAAAATACACAATTCACATATCAATTTTTACACCCCTTTTAAGTGATTATAATGATAGTTATGCATTGAGCCTTACCTTGGTGTTGCACCACTCTGTGATACACTCCCAGCAGAAAAGGTGTCCACAAGGGGTAGAAGTTGGATGTCTGCGCTCCTCCAAGCAGAGGATGCAGCGAGCAGGCCTGGACCTTGATTTTAGGCTTTGTTGTGGACTGAAAAGACCAAATAGAAAACTACTTGTGTTATTCTGGTGTCAACAACAGCAAACATCAAGCTTTCTTCTTCACAGCTTACTCGCCAGGTAAGCAAATTCTAATGCCGGACTATTGTTGGATTAACAAATGTGACAGTCCTCAAGTTGTACACACCAGACAGGGCTATAAATGTACGTTTACCTTTACTGCGTGCACAAAATGATAATTGTTGTAGCTGTATCTTTTGTAACAACATAACAGTGTTAAATAAACACTTCTGTCATGCCTATTTCATATTCCATTGTATGTTGTCAGTATTTTACTTTTTTTTTTTCCCCAGTAAATCAAGCACATATATGTTCAACTCTATTGATCCTATAGTTTGGAAATGTGACGTGATAGAAAACAAAAGAGATCAGTTTTCCGCACCAAAAATTAGTTCCAAAAAAGCCGTCAAACATTTAATAAGAAAAATGTGTTCCCCAGTGACATGCTCCTCCCTCCATTTCAACATTGTCTCTTTTCACCAGATGCTTCAGAGATATTCTCATATAGACCCTACTCACGACGTCACAACCACGCCTCCGCGCCATATTGTCCGTCTACTCGTCGTGTTGATGCATTACCACTACGTAAATTCCTCCTATTATGGCGTGTTTTTCTGCTCGTTAACATTAATAATCAAAATGGTGAAGCCGTGTGTGGCGGTTGGTTGCAATAACAGAGAAGATAGATGGAGGGACTTGAAGTTCTACCGTATTACGAGAGACCCGGGAGAGGAGAGCGGGATGGACTGCTGCAATTCGACGAGAAAACTGGGCTCCAAACGATTACCATGGATTATGTAGTATTCATTCATTCATTCATTTTCCATGCCGCTTTTCCTCACGAGGGTCGCGGAGGTGCTGGAGCCTATCCCAGCCAACTACGGGCAGTAGGCAGGGGACACCCTGAACTGGTTGCCAGCCAATCGCAGGGCACAAGGAGACATACAACCATTCACGCACACACTCATACCTACGGACAATTTAGAGTGTTCAATCAGCCTACCTGTGGTGGGAGGATGTGGGAGGAAACCGGAGTTCCCGGAGGAAACCCACGGCACGGGGAGAACATGCAAACTCCACACAGGAAGGCCAAAGCCGGGGATTGAACCCTTGATCTCAGAACTGTGAGGCAGATGTGCTAACCACTAAGCCACCGTGCCGCCGTATTATGTAGTAGTCATTTTATATCTGGTAAGGTGCATTTAATATATATTTAGAGGGTTTTGGGCTGACAACCACAATTAAGATCTTTGCGAGGCTAATCGCCGACAACATACAGTTTCAAATTCAAGAAGCTTATTTCTTCCACCATCATTACATTTTGAATAATATTTAGCTGGTACCAAGTGAAAGAAGCTGGCCTCGTCTACGGATCATCAGTTTAACAGGTGTGTCCAAACCTTTTGCAAAGGGGGCCAGATTTGGTGTGGTAAAAATGCGGGGGTCTACCTTGGCTGATTTACATAGAACAATATATTTATACAAATTTTAGCAAGCCCTTCTGTGTGTCACATTTGCTTTATTATTTTTTTAAATTCATAATTTCAACAGTCTCGTCTTTGTGGCTTTCTCTTTCGACACTCGGACTCTTGCTGCGTATCTTCCCTGATTGTTGTCGTACATGTCAGCGTGTCGTTTAGTAATATTGCGTCACATCGAACTCTTTGAAAACAGCGACTGTCTCTTTGCAAATAAGGCAGACACAGTTGTTGCGTGTTTTATTGAAGAAATAGTCAGATATCCACCTATCCTTGAAGCGTCGGCCATCGCAGTCAACTTTTGTTTTTTTTTGATTGTCGCCATTTTAGAAATCACACAGGGTAATGTTGCTTAGAGTGCTGCTCTTAAAGTTTTTCAAACTTTAGTGAGAGTAGGCTGATTTTGTGTGGACAAGATAGTTGTAGATATCAGGGTAGCAGATGTCAGGCAGAGAGGGCGAAGACAGTGGGTCGAAAAATATCGATTTAGGCATCAAATATGGATCTGGCGAATGGATAGACTGAAGCTTTTCCACATAACCCCTTTTATGCAACGCATCCAATGAGTTTACAGCGTCTGAAAGCACCGGGGCTTCCATGAATTGCTCTATAAACTGAACGACTAATTAAAACCATTGAGAATAGGGCTAAACAGAGACGGACAATATGGCGGCCGGATACAGCGACACGTCATTCTGTGACGTTGGTGAGTAGGGTCTATAAGATGTACAGTGAGGCAAATAAGTATTTAGTCAACCACCAATTGTGCAAGTTTTCCTACTTGAAAAGATTAGAGAGGCCTGTAATTGTCAACATGGGTAACCCTCAACCATGAAAGAGAGAATGTGGAAAAAAAACAGAAAATCACATTGTTTGATTTTTAAAGAATTTATTTCCAAATTAGAGTGGAAAATAAGTATTTGGTCACCTACAAACAAGCAAGATTTCTGCCTGTCAAAGAGGTCTAACTTTTTCTAACGAGGTCTAACGAGGCTCCACTCGTGACCTGTATTAATGGCACCTGTTTTAACTCATTATCGGTATAAAAGACACCTGTCAACAACCTCAGTCAGTCACACTCCAAACTCGACTATGGCCAATAGACCCTACCCACCGACGTCACAAAATCACGTGCTCGCTGTATGGTTCCGCCCCCTTGTCCATCATTTTGTGTCTGTATGGTCTCAATTGATCGAGCAATTTATAATGCATTTCATGGAAGACCCGGTGCTTTCGGATGCCGTAAACTCACTTGATGCGTTGCATAAAAGGCGTTATGTGGAAAAGCTTCAGTTTATCCATTCGCCAGATCCATATTTGATGCCTAAATCGATGTTTTTCGACCCGCTGTCTCCGCCGTATTTGCCTGACATCTGCTAGCTACCCTGATATGTACAACTATCTTGTCCACACAAAATCAGCCTATTCTCACGAAAGTTTGAAAAACTTTAAGAGCTTGGAGGCTTATAAATACTTCGTTGCTGGTTGGGTGAAACAGGTCCTCGTCCACAAAAATGCGGCAGGAATCTATCTTGTGCTTGGAAAGGTGAGTTACGAAATTTTCAATTCAAAATCTTTTGTTATTGCTAACATCCACTGTCAAGTCTAATGTATTTCATGTCGTTTGTCAATGGAGTTAGGGCTTTTAATGTTTATATGGTTTAGCGATAGCACTCTCACTACATACATACGTGTATGTTGTCGGCGATTAGCCTAGTAATGATCTTAATTGTGGTTGTCAGCCCAAAACCCCTTTAAATATATATTAAATGCATCTTACCAGATATAAAATGACTACTACATAATCTGTGGTAATCGTTTGGAGCCCAGTTTTCTCGTCGAATTGCAGCAGCCCAACTCGCGCTCTTCTCTCCGGGTCTCTCGTAATCCGGTAGAACTTCAAGTCTCTCCGTCTTCTCCGTCTATCTTCTCTGTTATTGCAACCGACCGCCACACACGCCTTCACCATTTTGATTATTAATGTTAACGAGCAGAAAAACACGTCGTAAATAGGAGGAATGTACGTAGCCGTAACAGGTCAACATGATGTGTTGACGGACAATTGGGAGGCACCAGTCAGGAGGAAGGAGTTGTGATGTCACGTGGGTAGGGTCTATACCAAAGAGCTGTCGAAGGACACCAGAGACAAAATTGTAGACCTGCACCAGGCTGGGAAGACTGAATTTGCAATAGGTAAAACGCTTGGTATAAAGAAATCAACTGTGGGAACAATTATTAGAAAAATGGAAGACATACAAGACCACTGATAATCTTCCTCGATCTGGGGCTCCATGCAAGATCTCAGCTCGTGGCGTCAAAATGATAACAAGAACGGTGAGCAAAAATCCCAGAACCACAAGGGGGGACCTAGTGAATGACCTACAGAGAGCCGGGACCACAGTAACAAAGGCTACTATCAGTAACACAATGCGCTGTCAGGGGCTCAAATCCTGCACTGCCAGACGTGTCCCCCTGCTGAAGCCAGTACACGTCCAGGCCAGTCTGCGGTTCGCTAGAGAGCATTTGGATGATCCAGAAGAGGACTAGGAGAATGTGTTATGGTCAGATGAAATCAAAATAGAATGTTCTGGTAGAAACACAGGTTCTCATGTTTGGAGGACAAAGAATACTGAATTGCATCCGAAGAACACCATACCCACTGTGAAGCATGGAGGTGGAAACATCATGCTTTGGTACTGTTTTTCAGCAAAGGGACCAGGACGACTGATTTGTGAAAAGGAAAGAATGAATGGGGCCATGTATCGAGAGATTTTGAGTGAAAATCTCCTTCCATCAGCAAGGGCATTGAAGATGAAAGGTGGCTGGGTCTTTCAGCATGACCTTGAAAGGTGGAAAAGCGCTACATAAGTATAACACCATAACCATAACAATGATCCTGAAGACAGAGCCAGGGCAACAAAGGAGTGGCTTCGTCAGAAGCATTTCAAGGTCCTGGAGTGGCCTACCCAGTCTCCAGATCTAAACCCCATAGAAAATCTGTGGAGGGAGTTAAAAGTTTGTGTTGCCAAATGACAGCCCCAAAACATCACTGCTCTAGAGGAGATCTGCATGGAGGAAATGGGTCAAAATGCCAGCAACAGTGTGTGAAAAGCTTGTGAAGAGTTACAGAAAACGTTTGACCTCCGTTATTGCCAACAAAGGGTACATAAGAAAGTATTGGGATGAACTTTTGGTATTGACCAAATATTTATTTTCCACCATGATTTGCAAATAAATTCTTTAAAATCAAACAATGTGATTTTCTGTTTTTTCCCCCCACATTCTCTCTCATGGTTGAGGTTTACCCACGTTGACAATTACAGGCCCCCTAATATTTTCAAGTGGGAGAACTTGCACAATTAGTGGTTGACTAAATTCTTATTTGCCCCACTGTATCTGTGCGGCTCGGTGGAAGAGTGGTTATCTATCCTGCCTCACAGTTCTGAGATTAAGGGTTCAATCCCGGGCTCCTGCCTTCCTGTGTGGATTTTGCATGTACTGCCTGTGTGGGTTTTCTCTAGGTACTCCAGTTTCCTCCCGCATCCCAAAAACATACATGGTAGGCTGACTGAACAGTACAAAAATTGTCCCTTGGTATAAGTGTGGGTGTGAATGGTTGTCGCCTTGCGACTGGCTGGAAACCGTACCCCGCCTATTCCCCATAGTTAGCTGGGATAGGCTCCAGTACCTCCGCGACCCTCATTAGGATAAGCGCCTTGGAAGATGAATGAAAAAGATGTATTTGTTTATTGCTCTTATTATAATGTGTACTATATTTTAAGATTGCTAACAGAATCATGAGAATGTGAGTGAGCTAAGTGCCTCAGCAAATGAATGGCAATTTTGTCCTATTAGCAATTGGAAATTTTCCCAAGGTCATTGACAAAGCAGATAAGGATGTTATTCAGCTGCAGGTGCACTGGTAGCACTGCGATTTTCCATTAATCATATTTAACGTCATATTTGATCAGATTTGCTGTCATGCCCTTGTCACGGACATAGACGTACTGTATTTACTTGCTCTTTTGCATAAGCACTTTATAGAGGTAGTTGTTGCTTTGGAGCCACACGTTTCTAGAAGCCTTCGGGAACACAGGCCCAAACCTGTCTGCATTTATTGTTTTGTGTTTATTATTCATGTTTAAATTATTTTATTTTACTATCTTGAGATAAATGTGTATCATCTTCTGTCCACTTGAGATAAAAAAAAGAACTTGCAGTAGCAGGGGTGTCCAAACTTTTTGCAAAGGGGGCCAGATTTGGTGTGGTAAAGATGTGGGGGGCCGACCTTGGCTGATGTCCTTTACTTAGAACAATATATCTAAGCAAATTTTAGTGAGCCAGGTTGTGTCACATTTGATTTATTATTATTTTTTAATTATTAATTTCAACTAGAGCTGCAGCTATCGATTATTTTAGTAGTTGATTAATCGATGAACTAGTTTGTCGAATAATCGAGTAATCGGATAAGTAACATGAAAAATTAAAATACCTGAGCTGAGCCTAAAACGGTATAAAAAAATTCAGTAAGAATCTATGTACACCAAAAGAACAATTGGCTAACTTAAATAGCAAAAGTCCGCTATCTTAAATGCTATAAAACGTTAACTTTTTTTTTTTGTTTGTTTTTTTGTTTTTACAATGCTCTTAACAAATGGTTCAGACACATATTCCAAAAAAAATGGCTAAATACTGTATACCCATAAACTAGATTACGAATACATTAAAAAAACATTAGCGCAAACAAAAACTTATCTTGTGTTGGTCTTAACATGGAGCAGCTGGATTCAGCCATGTGAAATGAGGCAGACTAGAAGGCAGAGTATCCACTCAAATCAATAAAATTGCTTGAAAACACTTTCAAAATAAACCATGACAACGCCACAATAATTAAACGAATACTCGGAGCAGCAAAATTTAATTCGAATCTTTTTTTTCTAATCGAATACTCGAGTTAATCGATTAATCGTTGCAGCACTAATTTCAACAATCTCGCAGCTAGCCTTTGTGGCATTCTCTGTCGACTCTCAGGCTCTTGCGAAATACTGCTGCTGTGAAATTAAGCTAGCTTCAAGTTGCTTCAATTTCTTGCTGCGTATCTTCCTTGTAATCTTTTCGTCCATGTCAGCGTGTCTTGTTTGGTAATATCGCCTCATATTGAACTAAATGAGGCAGATGCAGTTGTTGCGTATTTTAGTGTAGAAATAGTCCAATTTCCACCTATCCTTGAAGCGTCGGCCGTCGCAGTCAACTTTTTGTTGTTGTTGATGTTCGCCATTTTAGAAAATTGGAAGGGTCACATGGGGTAATGTTGCTTGGAGTGCTTATGCCTTTTAGTGGGTAAATGAGGAGCTGCATTTAGTGTGTAAGGTACTTCATAAGCTGGTAGCAGTACTGCTGACCAATTTATTAAGTCTGTGTGCGGGCCAGACATTATTGATTTTATGACAGAGGCTGGGGGCCAGATGAAATTTTACCACGGGCCGCATTTGGCCCCCGGGCCGGATTTTGGACATGACTGCAGTAGATGATGCCGGCTCTGGCTGTTGTTGTAAAGCTCAGTCTTCTACAATACCACAAAAATGCATCAAATAACCCTTTTTTAATACAGACTGCTTTTTGGCGGCATAACAAAATCCAGATCCAAAGAACAAAGAATGAAAAAATAAAATGATAGTATAGTTTTTTTTAGAATATTTTCTGTATTAAATATTTCGTTTTTGCAGAAGTACGCCCGCTTATCACCACGCGTATTACTTTACCTGCAAGTGAGGTTCCTGTAGAGCTTCCACTCCTGCCGGGCTCTCTGTCTCTGCCTAAAGTTGTTGAGCTGCAGATACATTGTGACAAAAAGTTGGATGAGGGAGACGGCTCCCAGCAGTCTGTAGCTACTCCTGATGGTGCCATCATCATTCCTCAGACCTGAAACACGCAGCTGCATACACACAAGCAGTCACACAAATGCTGACATAAATCAAGAAATTGTTTCCCTTTAAATGCAACCAACAGTGTGAAATAATTATATTCAAAAATTGAGGTAATAATTAGCATTTTGAGTAAACCGAAGTTTGTGACCAAACTTGGAAAACAGGTCCATGCAAACTGGAAACCTGAAAAACAACGTATGCTGCGGTTTGATGACATGATAATTTGAACATGAACTCGGTAAATTGTTATTCAAGCTTTCATGTCATCAGCCCCCATCAAACACAAGGATCTGTTAGTCTGTTTTCCCTGTTTGGTCACACGACACTTTCAACGGTGGTTGAGAAATTAATTTCACTTGCCAGTAGAGAGTAATATAACCCATATAAAGGCATACAAAAACATTTTCAACTGTTTCACTGTGTCACTAATGAAGTAAAGACCTTCGAGCAGGTATCCCCAACCACTGGGCAGGGGACCCGTGACACATTTGCTCCCGGGCCGCACAGAAAAAAATAAAACCTCGATTAACGACCGCATTCTGGCCTGTGACTCTTGACACACCAATTTGCCTGTGTTCTCTCTAATGATAACAATAAAACTGGATAGGATGTCATCCATAGGCGGAGTTTGACTTTTAGGGCAGGGGGGAACAATATGTTGATGACCCCTTAACGCAGTGTCGGCAATAAAATTAACTTACAATAATATTTATAAAAATAAGTTGAAAATTAGCATGTTTTGTTTCCCATCATTCTTGAGGGGAATTCTAAAATCAGGCTGCTTAGGCTATACTTTTCGCCAAGATCGTCATCCATTGAATATGGTACACCAACCGGTGTCGTGCCAATGTAGTTACCTCAGTCTGGGTGGAGCCACTGCACTGCACTGATTTGCTTGATTTCCGTGTTTTGGTTATGTAGTTATCTACGAGGTTTTAAAACATGGCACACCATTTAAAACTGAACTTAAAGTTAAAAAAGGCAATGTTCCACTGTTTTACTCGTAGGATGACCAATAACTGTTCTGTTAATTCAAGTCCTGTATGGAGTTTTTCCAGTTTAGTAAACATCGATGTCCAAAATATATAACTGTGGTTCTTTTCTGGCTTCAATTTATTGTTTAAGTCGACAACCCTCATACTTAATGTGTGTGTGTGCGCCCCCGCGGCCAGGGGACACAATTTTTTGACGGAGGTAACTACATTGGCAAAACACCGGTGGTGGCCCTGTTGTACAATTAGCATCTTTAGTGGGGCAAATTGAAACTCTGCTCACCATTTTGACGGTGGTCTCTAGCGTTTCATGATCCACATTTTCAATCCTTGGTTCTTGCTCAGTAGTTGTTGTCGCTTTTGAAAGCTTAGGTTAAAAAAAAAAAAAATTACGTATAGCCTATCCATCTTGCCTTTTCGGTCCTCGGGTGGTTTTGGCTATGCATACAAATGACCGTCTTAAGGTGTTAGTCACATAATCTGTTCGAAAAATAATTTTGACCCATTAAAAAAATATCTTTTTTTGTTCATTTCATTCTTTTTTTGTTTTGTTTTATTGCTTTACAACTTTTATAGACAATATTTTAATTGTAAAATCATATATTGTATAGGAAAGTCAATTACATGCAATGACACTTTTCGGCCACCGGGGAGGGGCAGCCCCCCTTGCAAATCCGCTTATGATGTCATCATAGAAATCCATTGGAACTAGCATCTAGTATCTATGTTTTTTTTTTCTTTTTCTTTTTTTTTTTTTATAGCTATCTCTTGATAAAGACGTATGACGTAGGGGCATATTTGCTACCTGAAATAATAAGCCCAAACTCTAGCGAAGATGACTGAAAACCAGACAGATTGGACAGATTTTTACAGGGAAAAGGCCACCTGACTAGCCAAAAAAATGAGCCTACAGTCGAAGCCAAAAACTTATTTTAACAGACAATAACAAGAATCCTACCTAAAATATGGGTTTGTTGCAACTGGTGACTCTCAGGCACCAAGTCTGCTCTGCATAATATGTGACCAAAAGCCATCAACTGAAGCAATAAAGCCTTCAGAGCTACTTCGGCACATAAGAGATTACGCACTCTGGATTACTTTGGAATTTTTTTTAAAAGAGAAAAGCGCAAGCACGAAGGGCAGAGAAAATGACTGAGGGCCAAGGAATTAACAAAAGTAAGAGCATCATACCTCGTGGCGAACCAGATTGCTAAAGCCAAGAAACCTTTCACAATTGGAGAGGAATCAATCCCGCGACCAAAGATATTTGCCGATCTTCCATCAAACTTAGATGGGACCATCTTGTCTCTATGAAACAAGCTCACGCCTCCCACTAGGGGTTTGACAAAATATCGAAATGGTGATATATCGTGATACTTTGTATCCCAAAAGGTTATCTATACGCACCTGCCAAGAATCGAGATATCGTTTTAAAAAGGTGTCAATGTTTAAAAAAAAAAAAAAAAAAAAGGGACCAACAAGTTGCTATCAAAATCTTCAACTATAACAGTGTCTCAGTTAACTCTATGGCTGCCATTGATGGCGCTCGACACCCAATCCATTTAGACTGGGAGTGTCGAACGAACGTTTATTCATTCGAAACCAGAGCATTCACAGTCACGCTTTCTGATTTTCAGGCCATTTACAAGTCAATTTCTGTTCATTTTAGTGCATTTACAGGTCGCTTCCTGTTGAGTTTGAGTCGCTGCCTATTCATTTGGGAGATTCCCGGGTCACTTCCTGTTCCGTAACCCAAAATCAACAGGAAGTGACTCATAAAATGCCCCAAAATCAACAGGAAGTTACTCAAATTCAATAATGATCTGAAATGCCTCAAAATTACCTCTTTGCCTAGCATTGGCTGCCACTGATGGCCATAGACGTTCAATCCGTTTGAAGTGGGAGGGATGGTACCGAATGAACGAAAGTTCATTCGCTGCCACCCTCCCAATTCAAATGGATTGGATGTCTACTAGTGGTAAACTCATTCCAATTCACAACAGAAACTTGTTTTTCTGTTTATTAGTCGTTTTGTAGAATATATTAGGTTGATTTCCTGACCAATGCATCGATAATCGTTGTATCGCCATATCATGAGATCATCATTATCGTAAGCTTTGTATCACAAATCGTATCGTATCGTAAGGTACCAAGAGGTTCCCCTCTCCTACCTCCCACTGATTCAGCGTATGGTGAGATACATTTTCCCTGCACTTATCATTTCATTTGTAGCTCCGTTGTGTTATTTAATATTTGTTGTATTTTTCTGCCAAATATTGCCGGTACGTGAAAAAAAGGCCCACATCACACCAGTCCGTGGCGCAAAAAAGGATGGGGACCCCTGAATTGGAGAATCCATATTCGAGATCCTGAGATTCTACAATTAAATATTGGATGTTGGAGAACATTAGACCAATTGACTTACATAACTGATTGCGGAAGTCCTCTTCGACAGTTGATAGAACATGCCGCTGACATAAAAGAGCGCCACATGGAATCTGTGCAGGAGGGCGATTGTCTGCTGTAGGAAAAACACAGCCGGCAAACACTTTTTCCTCTGAGACTCTGACAACTGTCCCACTGCCCTCTGTGCACATCTCCGCAGCCACAGTTCCAAGCTCCACGGCCCAGATGGAGTCTGCCGCCTTCTGATACCGCCGCGAGGCACTTTTGTTCCTTCTAGCTCGTTCTCCAAGCAGACCAAGACTTTGTCCAAGAGGTAGGGCAGGAATGTATGGCAGAAAACAAAGAGGCCTCGTCTGGCGGCGGAGGGGATGTGTCTTTTACTGGGGTCAACTTGGATGATGTTGACATACTCCTCACCCAGTGTCTGGTAACCTGATAAGGAAGGTAATGGATTAATGGTAATGGATTTAATGTCTAATACAATTCCATGGTTTCCCCTTGTGCTTTATAATCACTGACCCTTGTGGGCTGCCAGTGATTATACAGTGCTACGAACAGAATTCAACCACATTTTAACATTAGTTAGGTTAAAATGTCACATTTTAACATTTGTTAGAGCAAAGGCAACATTTTATGGTCTATATGTGTACAAACTAGGGCTGTCAAACGATTAAAAATTTTAATTGAGTTAATTACAGCTTAAAAATTAATTAATCGTAATTAATCGCAATTCAAACCATCTATAAAATATGCATTATTTTTCTGTAAATTGTTGTTGGAATGGGAAGATAAGACACAAGACAGATATATACATTCAACATACGGTACATAAGTACTGTATTTGTTTACTACAACAATAAATCAACAAGATGACATTAACATTATTAACATTCTCTTAAAGCGATCCATGGATAGAAAGACTTATAATTCTTAAAAGATAAATGTTAGTACACGTTATAGAAATTTTATATTAAAACCCCTCTTGATGTTTTTGTTTTATTAAAATTTGTAAAATTTTCAGTCAAAAAATAAACTAGTAGCTCGCCATTGTTGATGTCAATTACACCATGCTCACTCATTGTAAAATAAAATCATTTGGACCCAAGCGCCAGCAGAGGGCGCCAAACACAAAAAAACAAGTAACAAGCGGACATTACACTGCTGTCATTTTAATCTGAGCGGGGCATGTGCGTTAACTGCATCAAATATTTTACCGTGATTAATTAAAAAAATTAATTACCGCCCGTTAACGCGATAATTTTGACAGACCTAGTACAAACCTGTCCCAATTGTCTGTCAGTGCAATGACAACTCCTTTCTAGTGTAGTGTCATTTTTCGGCAACGAACAGATTATTTTGTTTTAACTTTTCTGTAAGCAGTTTAAGTAGGTACACATTTGTTTAATGTCAGTTATGTGACCATGTGCAAAAAAGGTCACACAGGACATCTTTCTTCAGCCTCTGAGTTACCTGGTTTTAGACATTGGCCATGTTTGCCCTTTATTAATTCATTTTAATTTTAAAAGTGACCAGCAATGGCAGGTTTCGAAGCTAAGCGGTAATTAAGGGAACGAGAGCAGAATAGTGAATGTACCGTAAATGAGAACGAACCAAGCAGGATCCTTTTCAAAACAAAACCAAAACCCCAAAACAGCAAAACAAAAAACAAAACAAAAAAACGGCACAGTTGTTGTTGTGGAAGACATCTCTCATGCCATGCTAGATTGGCTTTCGCTATCCGGGATTAGTATTGCTTGAAATTAGAGATAGACCAATATGGGTTTTTCAGGACCGATACCGAATATTAGTAGTTAGAGGGGCCGATACCCGATTTTGGGAGCCAATATTCTTTTGCAGTAAAAGTGTAAAAATTGGCGTTAAAAAAAATGAATATTGCAAACACTGAACTTCCTTGAAATGCCTAAAGCATGTTTTTGTTGAATCACACAAATAGAAAATAATATCTCCAGAAGCCCGATACCAATATACGTCGAATTGTCAAATATCGGCGCCGATAATCTGCCCGGCCGGTAATCGGTCTATTTCTAGAAATTGACAAACCCCAACCCAGTGTCATTCCATCAACCACAGTGAGGGATTTTGTTAAGTACCCAATTTTCAATTTAAATAATAAAATCTGGTAATAATGCTGCAGGCAAAACACGCTGCGTATAAAGTGCTTTTGGCACAGAACAAAGCAGATTATATAGCAGAAAAGTGCTATATATTTCATTTGTTTCTCCTCCTGGGCATGTGTAAACAGTAAACTTTTAGAATTAAACTGTCAAAATGCACTGAAACATCTTGCGAAGATAGTGATCTCATTAAATACTTTCGGCTTAGCAGGTGAGTGAACTTGAACTCAAAATTAACAAACGTGGTAAAATTATTTTTTTTCTGCCTATGAATGCGCCCAGCACAAAGAGTACTGAATCAATACAGGAGTGTACTATAACATGATAATTTTCATGCGATTGGCATTTTTTATATTAATATATGGTTAATTTATCCGATACTAGACTAACTTCTTAGTTGACTGATTTTCGCATTGTGGAGCATTTTGGCAACCGTGTAGTACTGCTCATGTCACATTTTCCCTATTTTGGTCCCCTGTGACTTAAGTTAATATATAAGAGCTAATATTTTGTTAAATATTGTTACTCTTGGGATAGTTCTTAAGTGCCGCGTAAAGACCCACTTTGTTAAAAATATTGCTTTGCGATAATTTTGCATTGCTCAAAATTGTTTAAATTTTTATATGCAAAATGAAGGGGAAAAAAAACTTAAAAGCTTACAAATGAAAAAAAAAAAAAAACTATCATCAAATTTGTAATAAGCGCCTCACAATTACATTAGAGCAAGTGTTTGCATCAATGCAACATTTGCCTTGGGTCAGCAAAAACCTGACTAAGGGGGGCAGGCAACAAATTGCCTATATAAATTTAAAATGTTAATGTTGAACACTGAAAGTATTATTTTAGGTTTCTCTAGAATTTATGTGATTTTTAAAAAATTGTATTTTGTTTCTAAAACCGAAACATTTATACATTATTATATATTTATTTATTTATTTTTCCTAAAGATGGTGGGCCGCCAGTGGGCTTCTCTACAAGCAGGCTTCGCAAGTTTTGTGGAGGAAACCCTAAATTAAGTAGTGACAGTAACATTTCATGTGGGTGTGGTCCTCTTACCTATGAGTGTTGTAAAACCAAAGTAGGCAATGTCTGAAAGAAGCTCAACTTCTTTCCTCCAGTCCAGCCACCTTTTGGATCCTTCAGAAATAGGGGGAAAAAAACAAATGTGACCAAGATAAATCATTTCAAAACCTTGAAAGGAAATCCTTTTGAAAGGGAACACAATAACTGAAATTCAGATGCTCTAGCGCAGTGGTTCTTTACTGGGGTTCGAACAAAGGGAAGGTTAAGAAATGCAGAGCCCTATTTTGTACGGTGACTAAATTTAGGCAAAGCGCCGTTTTAGATCAGGTTTTGGACTGGTTTGCCCGCCCCTCAATTTACAGGCTTTATTCAATTTCTTTTAACTACTGGCCCTGTATCTAATGGGAGGAGAAATCGGTTTGCTCGGTGGAAGGTTGACTTGCACTCGGTATGAGGAGGTATAACAGACCTACAGGCAGCGTGAAAAAATACAACAACAAAAATAACATTTGTGTCATTTATGTGATGCAAGGATGAGACAATAAAATGAGAATAGACAGGAAAACAAAAGGAACAGTATGAAATGAAATGAGTTATGGTTAATTTACCTACGGGAAAATCAACAGCAAAAGGCAAAATTATTTGTATTAAATTAGAAATCTGGAAGACATTTGAACAGGAATTCGCAAACAAATGCTTTAATATGAAATTACGAAGGGTGTATGCACCTGTGAATCTCGTGGGGTTCTGTACCTTTAGCAAGGTTAAGAGCTCTAGCGTATAAATAAATCTGAGGGTTTCCAAGGGTTTTTCCCGTGAAATGGATTTCATCGTGTCAGATTCCTCAAACTGAAATTTCGTGTAGGTCCAGGAAAATTAATTTTGTCGTTGTTTCGAAGAATGAAATAGCTTTTGAGTGCCGCACTGAACTCACCGGCAAGCGTTTGAAAGGCTTCATTTGCGTTGTTTCTAAGGAAGGCTTGGTAGTACTCGTCCTTCTGACCGGCTCGAATTAGCTGAGATTGGTTGGCCGGAGCGAGTGGCATTGCGATGTGACTTGCATCGAAATGATGCTAGCGTGCTATTGCTATTCCCAAACAGCTCCCAACACGGTTCTGTACAGGTTCGTGTAGAAAAAATATCGATTACACGGGCTTCCACAGAACGGTACTCGGTAGTGTATATTCACAATGTAATTTAGTACTTTTCAAAGCTGTCGTCGGTGCTAATTCTATCAGCTATCCGTGGAAGTTTGGAGCGGAAACGCGCCGGAAGTGGACACTTTGTAAACAAACATTTAACCGATAAAAGTTATGGTTCAATAATTTACAGCGCCGCTTACTGTTTTTTCATGATATTGCAACTACACGTGCCGTTATTAGGCTAGTGCAGTACTGTAATTGCTTTTTATGCTTTACACATATAGACATTTAGCCATGGAATCACACTAATGAAAAAATCCTACATTTGACCAGGACAAATGCACTTAGAAAACATATCGAGTAGTTTGAGCGATCTGATTCTATTCTATTCTATTCTATTCTATTCTATTCTATTCTATTCTATTCTATTCTATTCTATTCTATTCTATTCTATTCTATTCGAAAGTTAGTCGGTACAGGAATTGGTGAAGGTAAAACTTATATGAATAGATAAACATTAATGTAAATGTCTTTTTCAGATAATATAAGTGACCAAGCATTGATTAGTGACACACAAATACGGTGGAAAACATTGGGAAATATGAAATTCATTGTCTGACCAAAATCAGACCATCTTAGGTGGAAACCATCAAAGTTACATGAAAAAGGAAGCTTTCTAATATCATAATACTCCACTATATTTATATGTATTAAAAAAAAAAAAAAAAAGACGATACTGTTACATTATGAAAAATTACGAATGCACAGTGGTTATAATTAGGGTTGGGAATCTCTGGCATGAAGCCGATTTGATATGTATCTAGATACACAGGTTACGATTCGATTAAAAAACGATACATTTTTTTATGGCCGAGCGATTCGATGCGATTCGATACAGTTTAAGAACGATACGGTTCGATACAGAGTGAAACCGATACGATAGTAAACATTTGTTGTGTGTGTTCGTACAGTAGTTTAAACATATAAAAAAGACCACATTTCTAATAGCAAAATTAAACAACAAAATTTCATACCAATGTTATGTTTTATTTTTTTATGAAAAAAAATTAAGGCTTTCTGTATGACCGTCATTTTGTTGGATGGGATTGATAATAAAACTCCAGTGACCGACAACAATAAAGTGCAGTAATTCAATTACTGTATTTCCTGGTGTTCTGAACACAAGAGGTAAGTAATTTAAGTGCAAACTTTCAACGTAAACATTTTACAAACAAAAATATTAATTATATGTAGCAGCTCTAGAAAAAAAAAAAGAATTAAACCTGCTAGTGTTATCATAAATAAATTATAAATTATGCTTTACGACTGGTATAATTGGGGGAATAAAAACAAGGCATTTTAGACAGGTCATTAATCATTACTTTAACCTAATACACAGCAAAGTCATTCAATTATGCCTGTGCTTCCTCATCTTTTATTCCTCATCACTGTCCATATCTTTTTTGAAGGGCAGATTTTTCTTGAGGAAGATCAACTAATCCACATGTTCATGTTTAAAGGGTATGAAACGCAAGGGGGGTGTGAGACATAAATAGAACCATTATGTGCCAAGATAACAAATATTGATAAAGTTAACAAAAAAATCAATCACATTAATGAGCAATTATCGAAAATAGATCGAAAATGACGAACATTTCCGAAAGTGTTCCGGAAACAGCCGATGGGGCGGAGACGTCATAACAAGGAAACAAAAGGTCGAGGCAGGTGCCATTGTTGTTTATCGATGAGAGAGTTGCGTTCGTGTTTTATCAAAAAATCGCTAAAATGGTTCAAACCTGTCATGCTATGTGGTTTACAAATAGCCATTTGTCGCAATGTAGTACCCATGAGTTCCCGAACGCGAGAAAAAGAGCTGGACTACGCAGACAATGAGTAAAGTTCGTCAGTGCCAAGAGGGCTAATTTTGCAATTTTACGGGGAAAAGGGAACCTGACGAGCCAGAAGATGTGCCTACAACCTCAAAGAAAACAAAATTTATGCTACTTCCCAATCACTAAAGACCCACGAACTGCGAAGGAGTGAATTCGTGACCCGTATGTGAATAAATCGAGTGATTCGAACATGTCTGTGGAACAGGAATATCAGCTTGTACAGATCGCAAATCACGGCGACTTAAACGTACATTTGAGACAACAACTCTACCGAAGTTCTGGATTAAAGTCATTTCGGAATATCCTGACATCGCTAGGAGCGCGCTGAAAACTGTGCTACAATTTCCAACATCGTGTATTTGTGATGCTAGCTTCTCTCACTCTCCCATCTCGGGACCATCTCGTCTCAACGAAACAAACTCAGCCCTCCCACTGATTCAGCGGGTGAGTTGTATTTTTTCCCTGCACTTAACACGATGGGGCTAAAAACAAATGCTATTTTATATTTGCTGTATTTTTCTGCCGCACATCAATTGCCGGTGTTCTGACAAAGTTGGCATGCGCGTAACGTTAAAAAGGACCGCGAACGCAGCGATTCCTAAGTACACACTTCAAACTTTCTTTAAAGAAAGGAATATTAACTTACGTTTGCCATGTTTGGCGCACACAACAACTGCACGTAGCCCTCTCACTTAATGACTTCGCCGTGTCGTTAAGCGTTAATTTACGCCATTTCCGTGTTGCACATGTATGTTTGTGATGTAAATAGTTTTTTAGCACCATTGTTTTGCGGTCACGGTGTATCAGCTTCACAAAAAGAAATGCAAAACAAACCATTCGGTGATTCTGTTGCCGCCGGTGTTTCATCAGATGTGATTGCTCCCCTCAATGATCCTTTCATTAGGCTGCATTGGCTTTCGTTTGGGCTCAAATTGATAACCCAAAACACCAAAGAAAGGTTCATAACTCTCCTCTTCACCATTAGAAGAATGTTCGTTACGTCGGATTCGTCGCTGCAAATAGAAACAAAATTGTCCGCCATCATCGCCGCCATTCAGTACTAAGCACTGAGCCGGCTGTTTCCCTATAGTGACGTCACGCACACAATATGCTAGATTTCTGGCAACTCGGGGGCGGGTCCTTTTAGCTTGACAATCGACCTAATTTCTATCATTTTCTTGGTGTTGCGATGTGTGTAATTACACGAAGTGGCATGATATGAATTCAAAAGGCATGCGTTGATGGATAAATGATGGAATATTAGCATTTCCCCAGGTGTTGTCATACCCTTTAAGTAGACTGGGTTTCGTGGAGACAATATGCCACCCTTTCCACCATTGTAGTGGGTTATTTTTCAGGATTAAAAACTCATGATCTCTGTACCGCTCCACACTTCACACAAGCTCAGTCCCATGCGAACATATTTGGCTGCCTTCATCACTTCAAAGTCCGACTTTCGTTTTCCTGGGTGCGTTGAAAATCAATCGCTTCATGTCGCTGGCGTCGGTGATCACACTGTCCATTGTTTTAGCATGTTGCTTCGTTGCCACTACTAGTTTCGTGTTGGGCTGTGAAGAAAATGCTACGGAGCGTGCGTTACAGTGGTTTCGTTAGCTCTCGTATTGTTATGACACGCCCGTGACGATCGAGTAATGACGGCGACTAGTAGCGGTTCTGCCGAAATGCATGGGAAGTTGAGGCAACCACGACCGTGAGTAGTGCTTGTCCATATTATATCATGCGTGCGGTCTCCATCCAAGTGCGCTGTGTGGTGAATGACACAAGCGCAGCATGTGAAGTAGAATATTAAGCAATGCATTGAGCTAGGCATTAGAAGCCGATTCTTGTGCTCGCGATAGCCAGATTCTATTTCTACTATCGGTTCATTGAATATTTCATGGCTAATTACTGTCGAATGGTAACTTTACTATCGATACATCTGTATCTCTCACCTGTGCACCCGGATATCCGGTCATATCGGTTTATCGTTCTCAAGCTTAGTTATAATGTGTCCCTGATCAATATACTAATACAGTGTATACCAATTATTATACATGTTGTATGTATAATAAAGTATGTTCACCTTCTAAATGAAAAAAAAGATGTTTTTCCAAGTAATATGATTCTTTGACTCAAAAATTAAGATAGAGTTGAAAGTACACTATTGTTCTTTCTGCTTAATCGCTGTCTGATATCTGATCTCACGATTGTTCTTTTACAATGTACCACGACAATCTCTCCCACCAGTGAAAGTAGGTTAAGAACATTCATTCATTCATCAGTCCATTCAGAAAAGCTCTTCTATGATCTGACTGAAAAGTGGCTGAACCAGTTTCTTTGTATCCTCTGTATTGCCTCCTGAGCTAGAAGGTATACTGTATCTGCCCATAGAACACCTTTATGAGACCACTCTTGTGCCTTTGCTGTCTTTCTGCATGCAGTATACTCCTGATAACCCTTGGACGGTCTGTTCACCATCCTGCCTACCAGGAAGTTGACCTTTGCTTTTTATGTGTCTTGAGGGGAGGGGCCAGGGTGTATTTTCCTCCACTTGCCCTGAAATGCTACAACTCATACTGTAAGTTGTTGGTTTCAAGTGGAGGGTGGAAAGTGTGGAGGGTGTATTGTGCTGCCTGGGACTTGCATGGGAGTCACCAGGTAAGATTTAATAACCTGACCATCGGGATACACATTGTATAATACATGATTTAAATTTTGTGTTTCAAGACTAAGCAAACATCCATTTTAATTGGATAGGAACGCTGAACCGTTTGCTGTCTATTGATTAGCTGTTTTTTTATGGTTGCTGTACAAGGTGCTAAAACTGCACAGTAGTGGACCAGATCTGATGACAATGGCAGATAAAACAACAATGCTTACTTGTGCTACTGTATTTACACTACACACTCAGCCTTGTGTTTTAAAATCATTGTGACCTCTTAATAATAGGTAAATAGTCTAGAACAGCAACTGTTTTGGAATTTAGTGTTTTCATGAGTTTGGTGGGTATGTTTTAGAGAAAAGTTCTGTGCTTGACGACAATGAACTCACTGGATGTTGTTGGATTGCAATTTCAATACAAAATAGCTTGTACACAAAAACAAGTGGAAGGAAATGTGGGAGTGTAGGGGATACCACCTGTGCAGTGATCTATTTCTATGATGACCTCAGACAACATCTGCTTCGGTGTCAGTATCAGGAACTTGTTGTCTGGAATGGAAACTGCTAGGATAGGCACCAGAGCATTGGTACTTAACCGGTGTTCGGTCGAACCACAGGGGTTTCGTGAGTAAGCCTCAGAGGTTCGGTGACGGTTAAGAAACGCAGAGCCCTATTTCAGGGGTCCCCAACCTTTTTTGCACCACGGACCGGTGTGATTTGGGTCTTTTTTTCACGGACCTGTGTTGTCAAATTTTGCTCCCTTATAAAATGCTGCTCCCAAAGCTTTTGTGGTGGTGAAAAAAAGGCCTCTTTTATATTCAGTTGGACTCTCAATGTTGTCCAACGGTGCTAAAAAACTATTTTACATCATAAACATACATGTGCAACACGAAAATGGCTTAAATTAATGTTTAAAGACACGGCGAAGTCGTTAAGTGAGAGAGCTGCGTGCAGTTGTTGTGTGTAGCTAACAGGGCAAACGTAAGGTAATATTCCTTTCTTTAAAGAAAGTTTGTAGTGTGTACTTTGGAATCGCTGCATTCGCGGTCATTTTTAACCTTACGCGCATGCCAAATTTGTCAGTACACCGGCAATGTGCGGCAGAAAAATACAGCAAATATGAAATAACATTCGTTTTTAGCCCTGTCGTGTTAAGTGCAGGGAAAATACAACTCACGCGCTGAATCACTGGCTGAATCTCCCGAGATGGGAGAGTGAGAGAAGCCTGCTTCACAAAGATACAATGTTGGAAATTGTAGCACAGTTTTCAGTGTTCTCCTAGCGATGTCAGGATATTCCGAAATTACTTTAATCCAGAACCTCGGTAGAGTTGTTGTCTCAAATGTACGTTTAAGGTCGCCGTAATTTGCGATCTCTACAATCTGATATTCCTGTTGCACAGACATGCTCGAATCACTCCGTTTATTCACATACGGGTCACGAATCCACTCCTTCGCAGTTCGTGGGTCTTTAATGATTGGGAAGTAGCATAGATTTTGTTTTCTTCGAGGTTGTAGGCTCATCTTCTGGCTCGTCAGGTACCCTTTTCCCCGTAAAAAATCTGTCCAAGGACGTCTGTTTTTCAGTCATTCTAGTGTGGGGGCTAATTATTTCCGGGAACAAATGTGATGCGCCCACCCTACGTCATACGTTATTATCGAGGCCAAGCGTACATAGATATACAAAACAAGATGTACTGCTAACAGTCCAATCAATGCATTTCTATGACAACCTCCGATCCTGTAGTTGTATATCTAGAGTAGACAGGGATATTGGTGTGTTAAGCGGCACAGGCCAAAGTCAATCGGCCAGAATGCGGTCGTCAATAAATTATTTATTATTTCTGCGTGGCCCGGTACCAAATGCGCCACGGACTGGTACCGGTCAGCGGCCCGTTCGGTGGGGACCCCTGGCCTAAACCATCTGGCGGGCTGCAGCACGCCAGAGACGGTCCGCAGTCAATCTGGAGCACTGACGCGGCCGGTATACGTTGAACAATAGGATATAATGGGAACCGATTGGCTCCGGCGCTATTTTTTACCGGAGCCGGACTGGAGCCGGAACGATCACGCATCTGGTGTATTTGGGCCCTCAGGGTTTGTGTTCGTTTCCTCCTAGCGTGACTTGTCCCTGTGATTGCCCATTGATTTCACCTGTTCTGCTTGCTCCTTGTGTATCCTCCAATCTGCATCCTCCTGTGTCACCCACCTGTTATTTGTAGTATATTTGAAAACTGGAAGAAATTTGAACAGTAATGCCTGAGTTATACTCCTGCGTTGCGGTGACGGCGAAGTGATTATGGCGTCAATGAGCATTCGATAGTTCTGCGGTGTGGGAACGCGTTGCTCTGTAATTCTCCGCCAAGCCACTAGAGGGGTGTGGCGTTATGTTTGTACGGTTTTTGGGCTTGCTTGTTGACTTCCGCTAGTCTAGTTAAACGGAGAAAAAATTAACAATGCCAAATGGAACGCTTGAATGTAAATCTTCTGCTCATCAACATTGAATAAATGTTGATCATATAAATGTTGAGGGGCAGGCGACGCAGAAGACGGTTTCGAGGCGGTCTGGCCGACTTTTGATGCCGCACAGAGAGTTCTAGACTCGGGTGGAGATAGCTAGCTGTGGCGGCTAGCTTCAAACTGGGGTCGAGCACTGCGTCCAAGGTCTGCAAAGCCCTCCAGCCCGATTTGTTTGCCGTGTCATACAACTAGACAGTGGGAAGCAATAGTAGATTTCTGGTGTCTATGGAACTTCCCAAACTGCGTTGATTTTGGGAACCTTGATTTTAACGTTATCATAAAAAGCACCGAGGCACTCTCAATCAGCGATGTTGTATCGTGTGTGAACTGTCTGTTATTAAAAATTAAAGATCAAAACTATTGACACCGAACCTGTGCTTTATTTTTCATATACTTGAAGTGTGACACCTAAATAAGTCACAGACTCACAGCAAACATATGTACACAATAAATGATTAAGTGCACCAACCAAAAATACGACATAAAGTGATAAAAAGTTGGCAGTTTTTGACCGACTGGGTCACCGCTTCGTGTGGGCACTCGATTCCGAACACACACGTCTCGGTGGTTCTTCCATTTTTTTTTTTTTTTCCCCCAATCGCTGACCTTGCCATTTGGCAATCATAATAATGCCTTGACGAGACTTGCTCTTCGATGATACTCCCGTCGGCTTGGTCCATTTTTGCGTGTAGAAAACTAATGTTCACAATGGCGGTGATTTCGCGCCGAACTGGAAACAACAGTCAGAGTGAACCAATCACAGTCCATTTCCCCCACGTCATGATGCTAGGGTTTGAAAAATCAATAGGAGCGCGTCAGCCTACGGCGCAGGGTCGTAAATCGGGTCTTCCTTGACGGCGCAGGTCTGACACGGAAGTATAACTCGGCCTTAATTCACTTAGATGTTAGCTTTCTAGGTTTTTAATTCGTTAAAAAAATGATCATGAAATTCCGAAGGGTTCGGTGGATGCACATGTGAAACTCGTGGGGTTCGGTATCATTAGTAGGGTTAAGAACCACTGCTCCAGAGTACCCATGACATGAAGTAGTATACTGGATGATGAAAAAAAGGGGCCTCATAGCTCTGTTTTCATGCTCTTTAAAGGGCAAGACGAGACCTTTATCCAGTGCATATCAGAGGAAAAAATCTTGTTTTATAAAGCGAAAAGAAAGAAAAACTTTTAATAGCCCATATTTCCCGGAAGTGGGCAAATAGCCGTTGTCAGACATTTTCAAATGCTGGTACTATTTTAGCCATTCAAATGTAAGAATCTCTGATCATCCCACTTATTCGTCACTCTACCCACAACACTATGCGCCATCAATGGCTTATAGTTGTGTTCAAAATTATTCTACCCCCACACTAGATAAATGTCAAACAAAAAACACTTTATAAACAAGATTTAATTTTTTTTTAAATCACATTAAATAATGACATCTCAACTAGACAAATTCAACTGAAATAAAAAAAAAAAAAAATTTTTTGGGGGGGGAATATTGCAATTTTTGGCCTTTCAGTGATTACGTCATTGACAAAATTATTCAACCCCTTAGGTATGTAAAACTTTAGTACATAGTACAACATCTTTTGCAACAATAACATCCTTTAGACGTGAAGCATAGCTTGACAAAAGTTTCTTGCAGTAATGCACAGGTATATTTGCCCGTTTCTCATGGGCAAAGGCCTCCAGATCATTAACATTTTTGGGCTTGCGTGCTGTAACTGCCTTCTTCAAGTACCACCAGAGATATTCAATGGGATTTAAGTCTGGTGATTGCGATGGCCACTCCAGAATCTTCCAGCACTTCTTTTGCAACCAAGATGTGGTGGATGTTGAGATATGCTTAGGATCCTTATCCTGTTGGAAGGTCCAACCTCACCTAAGCCTCAGCTTTGTCAATGACTGCATGACATTTGCATTCTAGATCTCCTGGTATTGAACGGAATTCATAATACCTTGCACACCCTGAAGATTCCCTGTACCTGAAGTAGCAAATCAACCCCAGAGCATGACTGACCTCCCCACTGTGCTTCACAGTAGATAGGGTGTTCTTTTCTTTATAGGCATCATTCTTTCTCCTCCACAGGTACCATTGATCTATTGGCCCAAAAAGTTCGTTTGCTCTCATCACTCCAGAGAACAGTGTCCCAAAACTTTTGTGGTTTGTCTACATGGTTTTTGGCATACTCATACATTAATTTCGCAGCGTACGTCTTTTTGTCTAGGATGAAACCTGAATACCTTCCTATGACATGTCTTGTCATAGTTCTTCAGCTGTCACCCGGGGATTTTTCTCCACCTTTCGCTTCAGGTATCGCACAGCAGTTGCAGACAGTAACCTCTTTCTACCACGCCCAGGTAACGTTTCCACTGTGCCTTTAGTTTTAAACTTGCGGACTATGCTCCAAATTGTGTCTCTTAAAATTTTTTAGTCCTTTTGCTATTTTTTTACATCCATATCTTTGCTTATGAGGTGAAATGACCTCCTCGCTGAACTTTTTTTTTTTTACCATTCCTTGGACTTCACCATGTTGTAAAGATGTCATTAAGCCATGAAGAGCCATGTGTAACAATCCTTTTAAATCTGCTTAACTGCTGCTCATTAGGGTTTTGTTCATATCCACAGATGTTTTCATCAGCTTTTTGACAACAGTTGATGGAAACCTTTGTTCTTAAGAGTGGTGGACTTTTTGGGGTTGAATAATTTTGTCAATGAGGTAATCAGAGAAAGGCCATTAATTGGAATATTCCCCCCCCTAAATTTTGTCATTTCAGTTGTATTTGTGTATTTGACATATCATTATTTGATGTGATTATAAACAAGATGAAAAATAAATGTCAAACTTGCAAAAACACTTATCCACCGTGCGGGTTGAATAATTTTGAACGCAACTGTACATACGCTTTAATGGACCTAGGAAGTGCAGCAGGTTTTGTCTGAGTCTCAGATGGAAAAAGGGGAAAGACAGACTAATTGCAAAGGTACAGAAATTCTTCGCTGAAGAGTAAATATTGTGATCAAACCTCATCACAACGGTAATGCGTGATTGAAAATACTTTACTGTAGCATTTTGGACATGAAGTTCAAAATGTACCTATCCATCTCAAGTCTTTTATAAACAGCGTCTGACAGTGCATATATTGTTGTCATTCACTTCCCATGAAACGTTAGTCATGACCAGAGTTGTGCAATAGAGCTTAAAGGACTGCTTGGGCTTGTCTCTCTTTTAGTATGTTTGCACAGGAAGGACAGGAGGTCTTTGTTTCATTTAAACTGACTACGTCTTGAAGTACTGTGATTAAATGCTGCACTAATGTAGCATACTGGTAATATGTGTACTCACGCTCACGCGCCAATTAACAGATACAGTACAAGAAATGCATTACAATATAGTAGAGCTTTTACAGATTTTATCCTTGTGAGGATCTCTTTGTTATGTGTTCACTGGATCTGAATGGAGTTATTAAGTTGTTTTGAAGGTTTAAGTAACTACTGAGGCAATCTCCCCCCCCAGAAACAAAAACATGAAATATTAAGTCATATTACTTCACTTGAAATTTCAAGTTTTGATGGGAAAAAAAAAAGCCTTAAACGCAAATTGGACTTCCGCTACATAGTATGAACTCCAAATCTTAAGTAAAACGGATTTAAGTTTAAATGCAATGATAATAGTTTAATCCAATTGGGATTTGAACCCAGGTTTCTCAATGACAGTGCAACAAATAGAAAACTGCTAAACTGTCGGCCTACCCTTTTAAAGGTATCGGGAATAAGGCTAAAGCTGAATTCACATAACTTAACTTTTCATGTTAAGCTTACTCAAAAATTGTAGCATTGAAAACAAATTTGATAATTGAAATTAGTACAACTCACTTAATCCTGAGTTAAGAATACTCAAAGTAAGGTGCTTAAGAAAACTTAAGAATTTGAGTTACTTTATGTCCACATAAAATCTTAAGTTAGCACTACCAATAGATTTTCTAATTTAATTTTGTTTTAGTTAACAAGAAAGCTAAAACTACAGATAATGATATCAGTTTGACCTTTATACATACATATACTGTACATAAACTTTTGCATGCTATTTACTACAGTTAAAAAATACAGCAAAACAATGATTTGAAATAAATATGATTATGGTGATATCAACTCACTGCACTGATTGCTAGATGTTTAACGGACAACCTATCCTGCAATCAGACAAACCACCTGTTTTGTGCTGTTGCAGTAATTGTGGTGGAATATAATGTGGTAATGGTGAGTCTTTACAGAAAGATTTTGTCATCCTTTGCAAAGAAAGGTATGAATGTACTGCATGAAGTCCGACGTGAGAGAGACGTATGTTTACTGTAAAATATGATAATTTGACTTTTCTTAAAAAAAAAAAAAAAGCAAACTTAATGCATTATGCAAATGTGATTTATGTTGCTTCCATTAAATGGATGAAATTTACTTAATTATTTCAAGTTTAAAAGACTCAAATTAACTTGAATGAATTAGATTACAGCAATGTATTTATTTTGGGTTTGCAGTACTCAAAATAACTTTACAGTAACTTATTTTTGTTAGCTTCCAGTACTGAACTCATTTTTGTTAGCTTCCAGTACTGAATTGATACCTTAGTTAGCTTTAGTGCTGCTCATTTATCATATGTAGGTGAACTTCATTTTTTTTTTAACTGAAATCATTCTACAATATAAGCAGCACATGCTAATTTAATTAAGAACCTATTTTCAAACAGTAATGTCCCTAGCCCCAAATAAATGAAGGGAGAACACTCAATGGATTCACTCAGTGGAATTGAACTTATTTTAAAATGCTCAACAATGCATTTAAGACATGAAACATTGGCTCTTGACATGCAGCAGAATGTTTTGTTGATGCTTAGGGTGAAGTGAACAATCAGTAGTATAACCCTATACAGTGGGGCAAAAAAGTATTTAGTCAACCACTAATTGTGCAAGTTCACCCACTTTAAAATATTACAGAGGCCTGTAATTGTCAACATGGGTAAACCTCAACCATGAGAGACAGAATGTGGGGAAAAAAAAAAAAAACAGAAAATCACATTGTTTGATTTTTAACGAATTTATTTGCAAATCATGGTGGAAAATAAGTATTTGGTCATTACCAAAAGTTCATCTCAATACTTTGTTGTGTACCTTTTGTTGGCAATAACGGAGGCCAAACGTTTTCTGTAACTCTTCACAAGCTTTTCACACACTGTTGCTGGTATTTTGACCCATTTCCTCCATGCAGATCTCCTCTAGAGCAGTGATGTTTTGGGGCTGTCGTTGGGCAACACGGACTTTCAACTCCCTCCACAGATTTTCTATGAGGTGGAGCTCTGGAGACTGGCTAGGCCACTCCAGGACCTTGAAATGCTTCCTACGAAGCCACTCCTTTGTTGCCCTGGCTGTCTGTTTGGGACCATTGTCATGCTGAAAGACCCAGCCACGTCTCATCTTCAATGCCCTTGCTGATGGAAGGAGATTTTCACTCAAAATCTCTCGATACATGGGGCATGGCCCCATTCATTCTTTTTTTTTTACACAGATCAGTCGTCCCGGTCCCTTTGCAGAAAAACAGCCCAAAGCGTGATGTTTCCACCCCTATGCTTCACAGTGGGTATGGTGTTCTTCGGATGCAATTCAGTATTCTTTCTCCTCTCAACACGAGAGAACCTGTGTTTCTACCAAAAAGTTCTATTTTGGTTTCATCTGACCATAACACATTCTCCCAGTCCTCATCTGGATCATCCAAACGCTCTCTAGCGAACCGCAGACGGTCCTGGAGGTGTACTTTCTTCAACAGGGGGACAAGTTTGGCATTGCAGGATTTGAGTCCCTGGTGGCGCATTGTGTTACTGATAGTAGCCTTTGTTACTGTGGTCCCAGCTCTCTGTAGGTCATTCACTTGGTCCCCCTGTGTGGTTCTGGGATTTTTGCTCACCGTTCTTGATATCATTTTGATGCCACGGGGTGAGATCTTGCATGGAACCCCAGATCGAGGGAGATTATCAGTGGTCTTGTATGTCTTCCATTTTCTAACATTTGCTCCCACAGTTGATTTCTTTACACCAAGCGTTTTACCTATTGCAGATTCAGTCTTCCAAGCCTGGTGCAGGTCTACAATTTTGTCTCTTGTGTCCTTCCACAGCTCTTTGGTCTTGGCCATAGTGGAGTTTGGAGTGCGACTGACAGGTGTCTTTTATACTGAGAATGAGTTAAAACAGGTGCCATTAATACAGGTAACGAGTGGAGCCTCGTTAGACCTCGTTAGAAGAAGTTAGACCTCTTTGACAGCCAGAAATCTTGCTTGTTTATAGGTGACCAAATACTTATTTTCCACTCTAATTTGGAAATAAATTCTTTAAAAATCAAACAGTGTTATTTTCTGTCCCCCCCACACACACATTCTGTCTCTCATGGTTGAGGTTTACCCATGTTGACAATTACAGGCCTCTCTAATCTTTTCAAGTAGAAAAACTTGCATAATTGGTGGTTGACTAAATACTTATTAGCCCCACTGTATAGTATAACCAGAGTACTCTTCAACACCTTCACTTACTTTACTGACTTCACACCAATTCAGTGAGTAAATATTTTACTCTTTCATAAAATGTCACATTGCTTGTTGCATATGGAACCCCAAAGAGTCAGAATTAAATAAACAGAAAAAGCATTTTGAAAGAAATGCCACTTTGATAAATAACAAATTATTTGCAAATTATTTGACAGCGTGGTTCACCGTGGGCATGTGCGGTAATGTTTTGTGTCAGAAAGCGCGAAACAGACTAGGCATAGCTGCGCATGTCCGAAAGGACGCCCAAAGAACACTGGGTACAAAAAAATATTTATTCCAATTTGACTTATTGAGATAAATAGAGTTGGGCATGTTTTCTAGCCCCAAGTTACTACTTACTTATTAAAAAATTGTGTTTGAAACAGGTTGATAAAAATTGAGTCTGGCTCACTTATAAAATTTAATTAAATTGTATACTAGCGTTTACAGTGTTGGGTTCATTAACTACCAGAGGCAAAAAAATGTATTCATATAAGAGTCATGTTATTTCAAAACATTAATACTCATGTAAAAGTAGTCATCTATGTAAAAAAGTATTCATTGAAACGAATGCTCAAATAAAGAGTATGTTACATACAGTACAAACATCCAGTATTTCCTACTATGAAATTAAAACAATCAGGTTTTCCGTAGTCTATTCTTGCCAAATAAAAACTGGAAGTGAGGTTGAAATATGCGCCTTCGAGTATAGTTAATTTTATTTATTTATTTATTTTTTTACTGTGATTTAAAGACGCCACGTAATTGACCAGACAGGTGTGGTCACAGGACTTTGAATTGCAAGCTTGTGTGTGGTCATGTGACTGTATTGTTACATTTTACTGTGATTTAAAGACGCCACGTAATTGACCAGACAGGTGTGGTCACAGGACTTTGAATTGCAAGCTTGTGTGTGGTCATGTGACTGTATTGTTACATCTGATTAGTATAATTTAGTCATGTGATTATTGTTGCAACGTCTTATTGGTGAAACTGGTAAAGCCATTGTGGTCATTTCTGGGAAAAATAAAGTCAAATCTTATATGTAAAATAAAGAGAAAAGATGTAACGACTGTAGCGTTGCCCAAAGTGGTGGAGTAAGAGTAGCGTTATCTCTTCAGAAATATAGTCAGGTAAAAATAAAAAGTGTGGCATGGTAAAACTACTCTTAGAAGTAAAATTTTCTCAAAAAAAGAATAAAGTAGAAAACATGTATTGTCATGGTACAGAGTACAATGAGATTTAAAGCTATGCTGTCACGAGCACCACATAAAACAAAAGAAAAAGTACAATAAGGCTAATATAAAAACACAGGTTACAGTGTACACAGATTGGGAATAAAGTGAATACAGTAAGTGACTAGCAGCAATTGGTGATGTAGTGATGATATAACAGTGCATATATGACAATTTACAATACTCAGACTAAATGGCAGATGGCTGACTTGATATTAAAGTGCAAACGACAGTTTGTGCATGGATACTGATGTAACAGTGCATAAATATTATAATGTTACTGTGCAAATATTGCATATGCAGTATCCAGATTATGCAGTACCAAGATTGAGACAGATGCCTGAGATCATATTACTCAAGCCCCTTTCACACACATCGAAACAACGTGAAAATCGCGGGATTTAAACGTGTTGCCCTTATGTGTGAATACAATTTCTGACTGACACGGAGTTTACGCGGACATTTCACGGGTCGCGTCTTAGTATAATATCCGGGACTTTCCCAGGAAGTAGTGTGCGTGAAAGCAGCAGTTAAATTCCCGGGTCACAGCACGATAGCTGATGACGTAAATATCTGATGGGCCGATCGTCACTTCCTCTTTCTTCGCAGTAAGATGAAAAGCGGTAAACAAACATCGCAATTATCTACATAGCAAGCTGGAAATAGCTAAATTAAAGTGAAAACATAATGAAATTAAATTGCTTCGGGATCGTAGAGCCGAGGAAGGGAGTCCATCGGCCATCTTTGGAAATGTGTGGTTTATTTTGTTGCCGATGTTAGTGTCTGCTACTGCGGAAACAAGGTTGTACTTCAAAGCAGGAAACAACGGAAGGATGAGTTCAAGAGTTTATTAAATACAAACAAAAATACACGCAATCGCGTAAAAGGGGGAATAACACAATGGGTCCGTGACGGTAGGACAACAGGGATCAATAATACTAACCTAAGCGGTAGGCAGAGAGCCGATAAGACAACAAAACAAATATAGGACACTCAAATACTAGCACAATGTAGGGGATTTCAAAGTGAGAGAGGCAGAGGTGTCGAATGGCACCAGCATGACACTCTTCTCTTGGATTGCCTGGGCTTAAATACGCTCTTGATGAGCTTTAATTGGCTGCAGTTACGACGTCAGGAACGCTCACTCTTGAACAAAACACGACTTGACCAACATTGTGACAGCCAATGCCGACCAAAAAAATCGTGCAGATAGTGCCAGTGGGCAGAACGGGACAAGTGTGTGAAAGTATCCAACCCACATCATTCTCAGGAAATCTCTACATGCGTGAAAGCACTGAGGGATATGTGTGTGAAAATGGCTTTAGTGAGATGTATGTGACAATGTTGTGGCATTAGCAGTGCAATGACAGTGACATTTCAGTGCGAACTTGAGATTAGTGTGGTGACAACTCTTGGAAATAAACTGTGCGGATGCTTAGGCATGGTGGACCCAAAGGCAGGGAGGCGAGGCAGGGTTCAAAACAAAAGACCAGGGGATTAAAATTACTTTTAGGGGAAATCGAACACCAGACCTTGGAAGTACAAATAGACACTCGGATAGATATGACATCGACATATTATAGATGCATGGATTAGACAATGACTGAACAAGACAGCACATGGGGAACTTAAATAAAGGCATGGGTAAGGAGACAATGAGACACAGGTGGTTGATACTAGAGGTAGCGGATTGGTCAAGACACAAAGAGCAGGCCACAAAAGGTGAACTCAATGGGTAATCACATGGACAAGAAACACTGGGGCAAAATCCTAACAAAATTCAACTCAAGGCATGAGATTGTCCCTCAGTTTGTTTTAGTTACTCAAAACTTACTCTAGTAAATGTAATGGAGAAAATGTAACCATATTTTTTGGATCATAAGTCGCAGCAGCCAAAAAATGTGCAATGAAAAGGAAAAAAACATATATAAGTCGCACTGGAGTATAAGTCGCATTTTTGGGGGGAAATTTATTTGATAGAATCTAGCACCAAGAACAGACATGTCATCTTGAAAGGCAATTTAAAATACAATGGAGAACAACAGGCTGAATAGGTGTACGGTATGCTAACATTACATGATGCTAGAAGTTAGATCGGGCCTAAAAAATGCAGCCGGCCCGACCGGCCCGCGGGTATTAAAGCCCGACCCGGCCCGACCCCAATCAATTAACTTGATTTGCTTGCCCGAGCCTGAAAACCACCGAAATTTTATGTTTTATTTGTAGGCACGAACCCGAAAAACTAAATTTTATGTTTTATTTTTGAGGACTCAGGAGGAGGAAATGCCGGGATGCAATTCGTGGTTGCGCTTTGTGTGCTCACGTTTGTTACGATGCCGGTGCATATATGCATATTGATAACAAATTAAAGCCTGTCTTTTGTAACAAATTCCCCCAGTTAAACAAGACTGTAAGATGGATATTCAATAAACATTTATATCTTTTATATTGGTGTGTCTATTCTAACAGGCGTATACTGGATTTGGCATTTATTTTAATCTCGAGTTGGCAGAAAAAAAGATTTCTCAATGTTTAAATAGTCGACATACTTTTATGATCATTATAAAAGCATTTACACAACGAAATAACGCTGGAAAAGTTTGTTAAATATATTTCTCGTATGAGACCAAAGCGGCACATTCGTTTACATTCAGCGAAGCAGACACAGGTTTCTGTATAGCATCTTAAAAAATCAATTTGAATCCTTTCCATACCCCACTCCTACCGCAGTTGTTTGCTTTTCAATTCCTCTGTCTTTAGTTTGTTTTTTACTCCTAGCTGCTCCATATCGAAAAGGAAATAACAGGATGCTCGCAGAGGAGGGGAGGATTGGAAAGAGACCGGGGCCACGGCGTTAACGTGTGCATGCATGCACCGCGCTATCTCTGTTTTATCCAAATTATTTATTTTATTTAACATCCATGCATCGTTTTAGTGTAAATATATGAATAAACCGTATTGGCCCGAATATAAGACGATGATTGTAAGACGACCCCCTCTTTTTCAAGACTCAAGTTTGAAAAAAGACTTTTTGAACACCAAATTAATTTTTATACAGAAAATAATTACAGTACATCCGAAACAAATTAATATAACAATATATTTCAGAGAAAAAGCATGTTATTTTGCCTCATTCAAATCTTAATATCTCAACATTTAAATATGTAAACTAAAGTGCAATCACATTCGTAAATGAATGGCTTCTGGTTTTTGAAATGTAAACAAACCAATCTATTGTGATAAAACAAGAAAATTGCAGTAACTGCATTAACCATCAACGTAAAGTCTAACTGTAACTGTAGTCTTGAAACAAATCTGAATAAGGAAAAACATTGCAATCAAATAATGCAAACTGTTTAAACTTGAGAGTAGCGGAGATCTGTCATGATTTTTATAAGAAAGTGCAAAAACATTAACCATTTTAAAGGGAGTACTTATTTCTCTCAACAATACAATAAAATTTACACAGGTCGAATGAATTCCACATTTTCTGGAAACAAACTGCCTTCAGACATATGACTTCTTTTAACCAATATACTTTGCTTTCACAGATTTTTGTACTATTTCGCATGTTTGTAGTGTTACCGCTTCACTTAATCATGGTTTTACACGTTCTGCATATGAAATAAATACACGTTAGCGAATTAGCTAATTAGCTTAGCGCTAACTATTAACACCTAAAAAACAACAACAATCAAGGCTAAACACTACAAGAGGGTTCGTGTACTCACCTCATATAGACGCACACGGGTCTTAGCCACACACTCAGGACATTTTTCAATTGACATGACTTGAAATTACAGCTGGATATCTGAAAGACAATGAGCAACGAACTATCTCTCTTCCCCTCTTGCTCTAAAAAATAACTTGCGCACAAAAGTGCGACCACTGGGTCGCGCTTCTGTACCTGCCTGTCTCATACACAAATTTATTTTCCAGTCTTTTGAAAAGGAGTAAGTCTCTCACTCATTTACAGGCAGCAATGGCATCCATTATAACGTTGTGCGTGCGTCCGGTAAATGTGTCCAGGCGGCAGACGTGTCTTGAATTTTGTTCCGCTACGAGCGGCTGTCATAAAGTTATGTGGGAAAATCATCGTTTTTGAACCTTAATGAATTGTAATCGAATCGTCACGTGTCAAATCGCGATGCATGTAATAATCGATTTTTTGGAACTCCTCTACAAGGTATTTTTGTCAAACTCTCGCCAAACGTTAACATGGAAAAGGCTCCAACTCACCCATGACCTAATGAGGAGACTACTGAAATGCATCAGCACAAAAAAACACGAGCTCAGACAAAGACACACACACATGGTTTTCCCGTCCAGAGTGAATATATGCAACAAGGACATGTTCTGACCTGCAGCTTACTAGCTGCCGACCAACCTCCGACAAACAGCTCTCAACATGCTCTCTAGTCTGCCCACCACATGTAGCAAACCCCACCTCATCAGACACTCACATTCATTGTGGGTACTTGGTGTGCTTTGTGGTGGATTGCACATACTTAAGATTACCAGCGCGGTATCTGATTTTTTTTCACCAGACGGACAATAGTTTAAGGTAAGTTAAAGATATGTTAAATAAGTTGTCATTCTTTGGTTTATCCCTGTTAACTTTTTAAAAGGTTTTGCAAACACAACTATTGCTAATTTAAGCTGTGTATATTATTTACTGCTGATTTATTATCTTTTTACACACCAGTTTAATTTAAATCAAAAAGGTTATTTGCTAGGTGACAGTCATGCAGAGAATACAAGAAAATGAGGGAAAAAAAGAGAAAAGAAAGAGAAATTCCTTATTTTGAATTCTTGTGGTTGTGCGAATTTTAGGGGGGGGGGGCGAAAAGTGTCATTGATAGAAATTGACTTTCCTGCATATATAAAAGTTGTAAAGCAATAAAACTGCAACAAAAATGAATGAACAAAAATATATATTTTTATAATGGGTCAAAATTATTTTTCGAACAGATCATGTGACTAGCACCTTAGACGGTCATTTGCTTTGCATATAATTAAATTATACTTTTCAAATGATTTTTTTTCTTTGATTGAAAATATTTTTTTTGATTTAAGCAACTTTTTTGGGGATTGAATGATTTAGACACAAATGTCCTACCCATAATATGGCCCGAACACAAAAAGGATTGCTTCAATCAAAGAAAACTTTTTAAATGAAAAATTAAGTGTTCAAATTCAAATTTTTCAATCTCAAATATTTTTTCGCGTTCAAAAACGTTTTCAATGATTGAAATTTTTCTTTTTTGATTGAAGTGTTTTTTCTTTTAGAAAATATATATATTTTTTGAAGCAACTTGTTTTTTGATTGAATAATAAAGACAAAAACATCCTAGCCAAAATGTGACCCAAACACAAATCAACATTACTTCAATTAAAAAAGTTGCTCCAATCAAAAAAACTGGACTCCAAAAAAAAAAAAAAAAAACAATTCAAAGAAAAATAGCTGTCAAGTGCATTTTTTTTGAGTTTCAAATTTATTTGTGCATTTTTTTGATTGAAGCGACTTTTTTTATTGAAAATATATATTCTGATTGCAGCAACTTTTTTTTTTAAAATTGAAGCAACTTTATTTTGATTGAATAATAAAGACACAAATCTATGTCCATATGGCTCCGCCCAGGGGATACAATTTTTGACTGGGGTAACTACATTGGCACGACACCGGCGGGCGTACCATATTCAATGGATGACGATCTAGGCTAAAAGTATTGCCTAAGCAGCCTGATTTAGAATTCCCCTCAAGAATGATGGGAAACAAGAAACGCTTATTGACAACTTATTATTATAAATATTCTTATAAGTTAATTTTATTGCTGACACTGCGTTTCCGAGTCATCAACATGTTGTGCCCCCCCAGCCCTAAAAGTCAAACTCCGCCTATGATACCCAGATTTGGGATGTGTTAAATACGCAAGAAACAATTATAGACTGAGAGTCCCAACCTTTAAGATAGCGGCTCCCTTGAGTTCTATTCAAAACTGATCATAAAATTATAATAATTAAATGCAGGGGTGCTTAGGCAATGTTATATTGTGAGAATTAGTGGTTGTTGAGGAAAACACACAATATGAGTTCATAAAGAAATGCAGTGCAGCTCACTTTCTGACATGAAGATGTCAACATTAACAACATCCATTTGATGTCGAAAGTCAATGTGAAGATTAGGGATTCGCGAGAGTTTAAATGCAAGGGGTTGATTGCTGTTAACTGTGAATCTGCATACAATGTTATCTATAAATCCTCAAACAAATGTCATGTTCCATTTTTCTTTTGTTGTTGTTTATTGTCATCATCATTGGTATCATTGACAGTTACAAGATAGCATTGTGATAAAATTAATTAACCCGAAGAAAAGACGAGAAGCCTGGGCTTATTAAATCCCGTCCCAATTAAACCAAAGGACACAAATCTTCGCATAATAATGTAGACATTTCACATTGTGATACAAGTGCAATATTTTTATTTATTTATTTTACACATGAATTATCTTCCCAATAGTCATTGATTAGACGTGTCACTTGGGTCAATCAGTCAATCATCTTTTTGTGCACTGATTCGGTGAGAGTTTATCTGATAAGAGATCTTCAGTTGATGGAGGACAGCCGAGGGAGACACAGAAGCCCACCTCGCCACATCCCGCGCAGGTGGTTCACTCCTCGTCAGCCCTGGCTTGGTTCACGCGAACAAGCCTCTCTTGGTCCCGAATCTCTGTGATGATTTTCGTCACCATTTGAACTGTGGCAATACTAGACGCTGTTTGGTCCATCTTCACCTGTGATAAATCATCACAGACCTTGTTGAGGCTGGTGTGCCCCGCTTTGATAGCGTCGCCGATATTGCGAGCAAGCTCCATTGCTTCTCTATGGTGTCGCACCACTTTCGCCAAGAAACGGAGCATCCAAAGGGCACCAATACCCAGCAGGAGAGCTAGAACCAACCGTGTGATGAAAATGTAAACATCTTCGACATCCTCAATGTCAAGCGCAGTCAAACATATGGGCCTCCATGTCCCCCAGCTGTCTGCATAAATCCAGACCTGAAAGTGTTGGTCGGACATGGGCGTTGGCTCGATATAGGTTGCATTGTTGAGAAAATCTTGTCCAAGGTACTGAGTGACCAGTTGAGCAGTTCCATGATACATACATTTGGTACAGATTTAATCAGAACTAGACTGCATTCGCGTATGTCAGCAGATGAATAATGTTCTGTCTTTGCGAGAGAGCTGATTGTTAAGGCCTCCTATGTCTCACTTTATCTTAGTCTCTCCTATTTCTCCACTTTTTGTTATGGGAACACTATGTCGTGAATGTGTGTCTGGCTGAACGCCCTGATTTTGAACCTTGTACAGTTCTTATCCATGTTAGAGGTCAGACTCTATAGTGGGTCAGAGTAAGTTATTTGTATATATATATATATATATATATATTGTGTGTGTATGTGTGTGCTTTATATGTTTTGAACATATTTTCAATATGTTCCTCTTGTGTTTCAGACTGGATCTATTGTAGGCGACTGGAGTTTCTTGGTGAGAATCATCAGAACAAGGTTTTCTTTGGCTCGGAGCAACAACTTTTAAGAAGCCTATTTACTATTAATGGGACATCAGAAAACAAGGAAGTCCATTGTTGTCCTCTTTTCCTTGAATTAATTTTTCTAAAGACTCTTAGCTTTTTAGAGCTCTCCAATGGTTTGATAACAATTTTTAGCAGATACTTTTTGCGTGATAAATATTGGATGATTCTGCAGCTGAAATAGTTTTCTGAACTCAGGATTTTTTTTGTTTGTTTCATCTGCAAAACTTAAATGTACTTGCCAATGGGATAACTAACCAATAATTTTAATTTGCATTAACCAACTGAATTTTTCTTAATGGAAAGTGAGGTCAGTTTCAAAAACACATTTTTTTGACACCAACTTTTCTCACGGAACATTCAATACCAGCTTTTAATGGAGCCTGGCGGAGTCAAACTTGCCATGGCAAATGAATCACCAAACGTGTCGCTAAGATCAAGGACAACTATGACCAAGGATGGCGACTTCATCCTGAGCACAGCCAGCCTTCCCTGCAGGCACTTCCTGTCAGCTAATGTCATCAATATTGGTGAGTGTTTTTTTTTTTTAATTTTTTTAACCTGAGTGTTGCAAGCTGGATTCTGGTTGTATGTTTCTTTTATGAAGCATGTTAGTCTTCACAAGTCTCTATGGGTTTTATTGTCTTATGTGTCATGTGGTGAGATACAGTATTCTAATGTCTGATTGCTGTTGGAAGCACAGAGCTTTCTGTATTTCAACGATGTGGATTAAATCAGATTGTGTTATTACCATACCATACAAATGATTGTGATGTACATGTAGTGGTCTAGAGCATGGGTTTCAAGTTCAAGGCCTGGGGGTCAAATCTGGCTCGCAACATCATTTTATAAGGCCTCCAGAGGTAAATCATGTGCGTCACCTCTCGTTAAAATGAATAACATTTCTGCAGTCCCGAATGGGGGAGAAAAAACAAGGACTACAGAAATGAAGTCGTATTTTTTCCTTTTAAAAAAAACACTTTCAAAGGGAGACATGTTTGGACCCTGTCAGGTTTTCTCTAGAACTCAACACATTTTAACTATAAAGCCAAGCTGTTGTAAGATGTAGAATTTGACTTGAGATTCTTGCTGAAATAAGCAGGGACATTCCTGGAAAAAACACATCAAGTTGCTCCTAAACCTGTTCATACAGATATGTACTGTACCTTTCAACATTACCGTAGATGATGAAGTTCCTAAATTCCGTGGAATATGTTAAGAATCGTTAGTGTTAGTTGGCTGTAATACCCATTTACAGTGTATCGCAAAAGTGAGTACACCCCTCGCATTTCTGCAGATATTTAAGTATATCTTTTCATGGGACAACACTGACAAAATGACACTTTGACACAATGAAATATAAGCTGCACACAGACTACTTAATAGTTAATTTTTTCCCCCTCAAAATAACTCAAAATATAGCCATCAATATCTTAACCCCTGGCAACAAAAGTGAGCCCACCGCATGGGAACTACGTACATCCCTAAATGTCCAAATTGAGTACTGCTTGTCATTTTCCCTCCAAAATGTCATGTGACACATTACAGGAGTGCTGTCAGCATTGCTGCAGAGATTGAAGAGGTGGGGGGCCAGCCTGTTAGTGCTCAGACCATACGCCGCACTCTACATCAAATTGATGTGCATGGCTGTCACCCCAGGAGGAAGCCTCTTCTGAAGACGGTACACTGGAAAGCCCACAAACAGTTTGCTGAAGACATGTCAATAAAGCAAATGGATTACTGGTCTGATGAGAAAAAGATTTGTTTGGTTCCGATGGTCTCAAGCATGTGTGGTGGCGAACAGGTGAGGAGTACAAAGATAAGAGCGTCATGCCAACAGTCAAGCATGGTGGTGGGAATTACCCCCACACCTCTTCAATCTTGGCAGCGATGCTGACCGCATTCCTGCAACGAGTCACATGACATTTTGGAGGGAAAATGACAACCAGTACTAAATTTGTACATTTAGGGATGTACGTAGTTCCCATGCGGTGTACACACTTTTGTTGCCAGGGGTTTAGTTAATGGATATATTTTGAGTTATTTTGAGGGGAAATAAATTAACTCTATTATATAAGATGCACACAGGCTACTTTTCATTGTGTCAAAGTGTCATTTTGTCAGTGTTGTCCCATGAAAAGATATACTCAAATATCAGCTAGTTTTCTTCGTCCCAATCCCTTTCAGGCATTTTTGTTGTTTGTTGAAAGCAGAAGAACTGTATTTGTAAGAATGAATGTAACTGCCTGAAATGAAACGAAACTTAAATAAATAAAGCTTTAGTTCTTATTTCTTAAACTGTGGAGCAGACAGGGGAGTCTTGGCAAGCCTGTTAGCAAAAAAACATTTAAGGGAAAGTTTGGGGGGGGGACTTGAGTGTGCGTGACACATTAGGTCAGTTTCTTCTTCCCCGGGAGGCCTGTGCACAATGCATGCAGCGTGGAATATTCCATTTTTGATGGTGACCCATTTCCTGTGATAGGATCGAGTTAACCACTTTACAAAGATCTGCACTGTAACTGAAGAGGTGCTTTCCGATTTTATACTCCCTACACCAAGGGCGTAGGTTTGGTCTCAATGTTGGCAATATAACCTTAATCAAAACTTGAATGTGACAAGGATTCACTAAGGACCCAAATGCACGAATGTTCCGTTTCAACAAAAAAATATTTATTTTCAGTTCACAGGAGTTCAAAAAACAGCCAACGAAAAATCACAGCACTTGCTGGATGCTAAAATCCGAGCAAAGTCAACAAAGTAACAAAAAGGGCATTTGAACCCAACATAAATCTTAAGTCAAGAAAAAAGGCTTACATGAGCTGGTAACATGAAACATGGCATGATACAAGACGAGCCGACACAGGGCAAGGTTAGATGCAGACTATATATACAATGGATCACAGGTGGATATGATCAGCCTGATTGGGTAGAGCAGGAAGTAAAGCTGGAACCAGGCAGAATGCCATTACCAAAATAAAAGCAGGAAATTCTGCACCAACAAACAAAACACTAACATGACTTCCTAGACATGACAGAATGTACACTTTTTGCTGGGGACAGGACATTAATAAAACAAAACAGACTGGGTGAACGGCGGTCAAGGCTACATTTCTCTCCAATAAGAACCTAATCAATTGACAGGCTTAATGATTGATGAAAAAAGAAAAAAATCTGTGTTGACCTATACTTTCACACTGCAAATTTACAGTATGACGTCTTAATCTGTTTTTCTTGAATCTAGCCGAATAGTTTTCATCTTGTTTTGAGTTTTAGTCTAGTTAACATAATAATGCATCAGATTCTTCCACTCACTTTTAGTAAATATTACCATTTGTTCTTATTAAGCCTATACATGTAAAAGTCGGTCATTTTTCACCTAGGTCAAGAAAATAATGCTTTCAAATAATGTTTTGAACAATGTCTATTCTTGAATTAAGAAAATTTTCCTTTTTTTCCCTTTAACCTGTCCTGTTCAGCTGCTTGTCACAGAGAATGGAGATCTGAGTGTTCGATTGGTCTAAACAGTTATCCCTTATTGGCCCGAATATAAGACGGTGTTTTTTGCATTGAAATAAGACTGAAAAAGTGGGGGTCGTCTTATATTCAGGGTCTAGACCAGTGGTCCCCAAACTACGGTCCGCGGATACGGCCCGCCTCCACATTTGGTCCGGCCCCCTGAACAATTTTATTATTATTTTTCCAATAGTGTTATTTATTTCCTGGCTTTTTTCTGTGAAGAACGCAGAGAGGGTTATTTGGTTATTATCTATTAATTAATAGTGTTATTGTTATTTATTAATATAATATAATATAATATAATATAATATAATATAATATAATATAATATAATATAATATAATATAATATAATATATTGTGAGGGCTGTCAAAATAATTGCGTTAACGGGCGGTAATTATTTTTTAAAAATTAATCACGTTAAAATATTTGACGCAATTAACGCACATGCCCCGCTCAAACAGATTAAAATGACAGTACAGTGTCATGTGCACTTGCGACTGATTTTATGGTTTGCAGCACCATGAGAATTGGTGGTGCTGAACAATGGCGAGCTACTAGTTTATTTTTTGTTTGAAAATTTTACAAATTTTATTAAAACAAAAACATTGAGGGGTTTTAATATAAAATTTCTATAACTTGCACTAACATTTATCTTTTAAGAACTACAAGTCTTTCTATCCATGGATCGCTTTAACAGAATGTTAATAATGTTAATGCCATCTTGTTGATTTATTGTTATAATAAACAAATGCAGTACTTATGTAGAGTATGTTGAATGTATATATCCGTCTTGTGTCTTATCTTTCCATTCCAACAAAAATATGGGACATTTTAGAGATGGTTTGAATTGTGATTAGTTATGATTAATTCATTTTTAAGCTGTGATTAGCTCAATTCAATATTTTAATCGTTTGCCAGCCCTAATAATAACACTTCATATACATGACATTGTGCTGGGAAAAAAAAACATACCAAGACTCAGGACCTTAAGTGATACATTATACAGTTTTTTAATTAAGCAAGACATATTTATTTCATTCTAGTAAATGTCTTTTGTTTTACAAATTCATTGCTGATAATGATTGTTTTTTTCCATGTGCTTATATCACTAAAATATGCATCTAATTGATTCTTGTTTTAGCCCCCCCCCCCCCCAAAATAAATAAATAAATAAATAAAATAAAATAAAAATAGAAATAAATAAAATATCAATTTACACATACAGAAAACAACTCAAGGGTGACGATTATCCGGCCAGCTGGCTCTACCATTGAAATGTCCCATTTTTTTTCTTGGGAGTTGGCAACCCAACATGCTGATGAAGTTAATGCGTGCGAAGGATGAATGAGTAAATGAATAAAGCCCCAAACCCTCCAATTTAGACACAGCAGCAGACTGATGCTGCATTCAAAAGTAATAGGGAGCCATCTGCTCATTCCCAGGGTGTTTAAAGAGCTGTCAGTCAAACAATAACATCTGTTCATTAATGTGTATACCAGTGCAAACATTGGAAGTAATTAAAGATCGTAATGTTTTGTCCATTCCTAATATAAAACTACAGAGTATGGGTTTTAACTGTTTAGAATTTACCACAAATCAAGTTGCACCTCAAGTAGTATTGGTAGTAGTAGTTGTTCTTGTAGACACTAACATTGAACATCTTGAAACTTGGTACTAACATCAAGATACATCATGCTTTTGTAACCAGAGGGGGGCAGTGTGAGGCTCTTTTTTAATTCAGCGCATTACTGCATCTTCCCTCAGGTCTCAATATACTGTAATGTAGACAGCGTTTCATTTGGCTGACATAAGTTATTACATAATTGCTGAGATAACATTATTTTTATGAAGAAAATGATGGATTTTATTTATTTATTTGTACTTTTTTTGGGAACACTGAGTTCATCATTTTACTGACTGTAGAAGAATTGCATTCTAAATACAGTCTCTTAAATGTTATTGAATTCATTGAATAACTGAAGAGGCCATTTCTGCATTATTTACTACGCCAACATAACTTCATCGAGATGCAAAGGAACATGAGTGTTTGTATAATTTTCCGAATAGCAGAAAGTGTGACAAAACACAAGACAAGAAAGCACAGTGAAGGATCCGTCCTTGACGGATGGAATGGCAAGGCTTTTGTGCTGCGGAAAGGTAAACACATGACAGGAGGAGGGGCAGGAGCAGGTGAGCCTTCGACCCCACTGCGCCAAGATGTGTGGATGACAGACAGGGCAAACACATAACTAGTAGGGCTGAGGGGAAACTGGAGAAAACAAGGGGATTTTTTTTCAGTATTTGTAATAAAATGAATTCATCAATGCTAATAATAAAACATAGTCACCACACTGTCATTAAAGATGAATAACATGTCACTGACCACCATTAAGCCTAGTCAAGAATTAAAAAAGAAATAAAATAATTGTTGATGCTTTTATACAAATACTGTTGTGCCCCCACAAAGGGTAAAATTGGATAAAGTGAGGAAACTCAGGTCTGTTTATTAGAGAGGTAGAACTAAAACACCCATCTGCAACTGAGGCCATGTCTACACGTAACAGGGTATCTCTCCAAATGAAGGCATTTTTGTACGGTTTGACCTATCATCCAAATGCAGACACTTATTTTGGGCATTAAATGAGGTTTTTTAAAAACTCCGACCAAAATGAAGCTTTGATGATCATGCAACTTTTATTTCGAGCATGCACACACAAAACAAACAAAAACCATACAATATAATTCAACAAAAATAATTGCACTCGAAAGGGAGTGGGAAGAAGAAAAAACTTATTTTGTCCCACCCCGATCTCATTGTCCAGCATCCTTACTCGTGGGATACTCCTGTCCACACAATGAAAAAGAAGAAAAAAGGAAAAACAGACAAAACCAACCAAACCAACAGACAACCAACTAATGTTGGCTCATTCACAATAATTTCAATATTTACACCAATTGACAAAAACACCAACACACATTGTCAGCAAATGTCATTATATTGTGACCAGACCATATTTTTATACAACGATTTAAATCTTTTGATATTCTGACACTGCTTGAAACGATTGTCTAAATTGTTCCAGAGTTTCACTCCACATACAGACACACGAAAACGTTTGCAAGTAGTTCGAAATCTTGGCAACATAAAATCTCCAGAGCCTCGCAGACTATGGATATTCTCACGAACCTTAAATAGGTTTTGTAAATTATGTGGCAGTAATTCATGTTTTGCTTTAAATAGCATTATAGCTGTATGATACTTTACAAGATCTTTGATTTTTAATAGTTTTGAGTGAGCAAATAAACGGTGGGTGTGATCGAAAAATCCGACCTTATGTATGATTCGTACCAGGGGCGGACTGGTAATCTGTGGGTTCTGGAGGATCACAGAACGGCCGGTGCCCTGGACGGCCGGCGGCCGCCATTCATTATAGATCACTGTTTTTGTCCCCCCTAGCCTCTGATTATCTACAGTTTGCATCCAATCCGACAGGTGGCAGCAATGCGCCTGGCTGTTCATCGCCAGTCCGATAGAAGAACGAAAGAAGCACAAAGTTGCCTTCATTGGTTCCTTGTGGAAGCAAAATGGCGACGAGCGTTAATGCCCAATATGGATGGTGGTGGCAAAAAAAGAAAAGAGAAGGGTGGCGCGGAGAAGGTTAGGAAGAAAAAAATTAAAGAAACTGGAGAGCAAAGCATTAAAATGTCATAAATTGACAAATATTTTCGCAAGCAGCAGTCTGGCTGCAACGGCCACGTTGGGTAACAGCAGCCCAGCCCCGGCGATGGTGAGAGGGGGCAGCCGCTCTGACGTGCAGCCGGTGCAGGGAGGGAGAAAAATAGAGGGAGGAGGTAATGATAAGCTGGTGGAAGTTCGAGAGGGAAGTTCCCCAGACAAGCGCAGAGCAAGTAAAAAGGGATGAAGAGGGTCATTTGCTCGGTATACTGGCAATTGTTATCCACAAGGTAGGTACATTTTAAATGAAATAAATGACAATTAAAGGGTTAGTGCCAGCTAGTCGATGTACCCGTTTGCAATCGTGTCAAGTTATAATATGCTAGTCCTACTATCACTCTCCTAAGAAAAAATATTATAGCTGTAAAACAACGTATGCACACGCAGCAGCAATATTAATTCAGAAGAAATATAACAAAATATTAATAAAATGAATGGTTTTACTTTAAAGTTTAGGTAGTTAAATTGATATATATATTTAATCATTTATATATCGTTTTGTTTTCTGGTTAATACTTTCCAATGAAGGTTATGTATACAGGATTTGTCTTGAAATGTTTTTTGTATTTTCATTGAAATTTATTATTTGTATGGCAAGATTAATTATGGCAGGGGTCTCCAAACCGGTCCTCAAGGGCCACTGCGGGGCCTGGTTTTTCTTTTAACCGATCGAGTACCGACAGTTTAACCAATGAAGTTTCTGCTAAAACAAGCAGCACCTGACTGCAATCAACTGATTACACTTGTAAGAGGTGTTGTCTTGTTTTGTTGGAATGAAATCCTGTGCCCGCTGCGGCTTTATGTGGAATAGTTTGGAGACCACTGAATTATGGCATAAACAATGAAATCGTTTTATAGACAGAGATATATAGAGATATATTATAATCAATTGGATACATGAATGAATGAATGAATGAATTTATTGTCATCATCATCATAATCATTGACAGTTTCAGAATGTGGAATTTGCCCGAATACATAAAACTTGCTTTGAAGAATACATTTTCATTTGTTTATTCAGGTCTATCATAGAGCTAGTACAGAAAATGAACCCAACTCCAGTTCAGCCTTGCAGTACTTTGAGCGCCCCAAGTCAGACAGTGACAGTCTAGACATATTTTCTTCATTTTCTCTTAAAGTGCAAGAAATTGATGCATTTTACAATAAAATGTAAAAAAAAAAAAAATTCCCCCCGAGGGTTTGGCGGTATGCCCCCGGACACCCCTTTGGGGTCTGTTTCCCTTCGTATAGCGTATCTTGTGGGCTGGGCTGAGTCAAAGTCCAGGGCTGCTTTTTAGTCCCAGTCCGCCCCTGATTCGTACCGCACGTTTCTGCAATGTGACTAATGAATTGAGGGTAGATTTGTAAGTGTTTCCCCACACTTCAATACAATACGTGAAATATGGGAGCACTAGAGAACAGTACAAAGTGCGGAGTGCACTGTCATCAAGATATGATTTCACTTTGTTTATTAGTGACAGGCTTTTGGAGATCTTGGTTTTGATGTGTCTGATGTGGGGTTTCCATGATAATTTACTATCTACAATAACTCCTAGAAATTTGAATTCATTTACATTCCCGATTGGGACCCCATCAATCTTTATTTGTAGTTCTGAATTATATTTTAGGTTACTAAATATCATTACCTTTGTCTTATTTAAGTTAAATGATAATTTATTTATATCCATCCACCTCTTTAATTTACTTAATTCCTCATTTACGGTAGTTACTAGTTCATTTTGGTTTTCACTACTATAGAATATGTTTGTGTCATCTGCAAAAAGTATAAAGTATAAATAAAGTATAAGGTTTGCGAATTCTGCGTTTGATGCGTCGTCATACGTACATTAACAACCAGATGTTTGCGTTCTTTGAACAGTAGAAACAGCTTACGCTCATGGAGGATTTGGAATTTTACAACATCACATAAACATCGAGAATGTATTAAAGACATGTTAAATGCACATAAACACATAGGCGACCACGCGCGACAGCGACCAGTGCTAACATGCTCACCGATCATGAACATCTCACAGGTAAGGGGACCACTTCCATAAGGTCAAAATGGAGGACATATTAAAAAAAACATCACACTTGCTGTGTTTTTTCATCAGCAATAAAGTTTTGCATAGTTTATAGATCATATTTGTGTAACTAAATAGTAAGAAAATACCAGTTAACTAATTTGCTCCCAAAAACGTATAAATAGGTTCTATTTTTAATTGTTTCAGTGTCCCACAGACGTATACATTTTTTTTTTTTTTTCAAAAAAGACATCTCTGAGTTCTGATTCAATTTAGCTCCAAAGCGCAAAGCTGAAAATCCATTTTAAAGCAATAAAACAGGCCACTGGATGGCAGTATTTGGTAAGACCCGCAACCCGATTCAACGGCAATGAACGGCCAAGCCGCATGGCCGGGCGCCGGCGGAAGACGACCGAATGGATGCCAGGCGGCAGTCGACCAAGCAGATCAACAGGTAGGACGCCGGAAAGCAAGGCGCTGGACGACCGAGCAGAATGACCGGGACCACCAGTGCAGCGGACGATGCCTTTGAGTCCGTGCTGCTCGCGAGCAGACCCCGCAGAAGCTAAAAAAAAAATCATCTTTATGAGATAGACGGCGATGAGGGAAAAGTTTAACTGGCGGCCACGGGCAGAACAGCGTCATCTTTCAGTTAGTTATGTGTAAATAAATCATTTTGCTATCAAAAGCTCTATTTGTCTTGTCGTGTATCTTATTTTGTAAAAGGGTAAACATTATTCAGATGTTTGGGATGTAACTAAAGAAAAAATAGCTGTGTATAAGTCAAAGTTATGTTTGAAATGTATGCTTACACAAAAACTCAATTTCTCTGTTTTTTCATCAGAAATTGGAAAATTGCTCAAACTAAGCTATTTTCTAATGCTGATTTTTAAAGAATGGAAAAAGATATGAACTAACTTTTTAATCTGCTGAAAGAAGAGAGTCTAATCCAGACATGTCCAAAGTCCGGCCCGGGGGCCAAATGCAGCCCTTGGTCAAATTTCATCCGGCCCCCAGCCTCTGTCATAAAATCAATAACGTCTGGCCCACACATACTTAATAAATTGGTCAGCAGTACTGCTACCAGTATATGAAGTAGCTTACACACTAAATGCTGCTCCTCATTTACCCACTAAAAGGCAGCAGCACTCTAAGCAACATTACCTCGTGTGACTCTTTACTCCTAATTTTCTAAAATGGCGACAATCAACAAAAAAAAGTTGACTGTGACGGCTGATGCTTCAAGGATAGTTGAAAATTGGACTATTTCTTCATTAAAACACGCAACAACTGTGCCTGCCTCATTTGCAAAGAGACAGTCACTGTTTTTAAAGAGTTCAATTTGAGGCCAAACAAGATACGTAGCGAGAAATTGAAGCAAGTTGATGCTAGTTTAATTTTACAGCAGCAGTATTCACAAAAGCCACAAGGAAAACGCCACAAAGGCTAGTTGCGAGATTGTTGAAATTATTAATAAAAAAAAAAAATAAAGCAAATGTGACACAAGGAATGGCTTGCTAAAATTTGCTTAAATATATTGTTCTACGTAAAGAACGTCAGCCAAGGTCGGCCCCCCACATTTTTACCACACCAAATCTGGCCCCCTTTGCAAAAAGTTTGGACACCCCTGGTCTAATCTTTCATTTAGTGAGTTCCATGTTTATATAGCAATAGAACAAAATTTTCTGTGGGCCTTACAAAATCAGTCAAAATCCAGTAAAACGGCCGGGAGCGAAGGGCCTTGCTCTGGTGAAAATGGCTGGGAGTGAATGAGTTAAAGGCCAAACGTTTTTTTTAAATTTTTTATAATTTTTTTTACAATTTATTTAGTTTACAGTACCGTGTTTTCAAATTGCAATATGCTCAAGAACAAATCTTATTTTGAAACTGTATTAACAAGGAAAATTTGTAACAAAAACTTTTTTTTAAGAACAACATCTTTTGTGTAAAAACAATGTGAGCATTGAACTGCTCAAAAGAAGTGAACCCTTGATAAGATAGGGTGACCATATTTTGATTTCGAAAAAAGAGGACACTCGGGCTGGCCTCGAGATACTTGAATTTTACTCGAAGATCACTCAAAGATGCGTATATCTCCCACTTTCTTTTTACTCAACAGGCTTTATTCTTCCTAAAAAAAATAATCAAACAATAAAAAAAATAAAAAAATAAAATAATAATAATAATTATTAAAAAAATAATATAATGCAGACTCGTGGAAATGTACAGTGCCTTGCAAAAGTATTCGGCCCCCTTGAACCTTGCAACCTTTCGCCACATTTCAGGCTTCAAACATAAAGATATAAAATTTTAATTTTTTGTCAAGAATCAACAACAAGTGGGACACAATCGTGAAGTGGAACAAAATTGATTGGATAATTTAAACTTTTTTAACAAATAAAAAACTGAAAAGTGGGGCGTGCAATATTATTCGGCCCCCTTGCGTTAATACTTTGTAGCGCCACCTTTTGCTCCAATTACAGCTGCAAGTCGCTTGGGGTATGTTTCTATCAGTTTTGCACATCGAGAGACTGACATTCTTGCCCATTCTTCTTTGCAAAACAGCTCGAGCTCAGTGAAGTTGGATGGAGAGTGTTTGTGAACAGCAGTCTCCAGCTCTTTCCACAGATTCTCGATTGGATTCAGGTCTAGACTTTGACTTGGCCATTCTAACACCTGGATACGTTTATTTTTGAACCATTCCTTTGTAGATTTGGCTTTATGTTTTGGATCATTGTCCTGTTGGAAAATAAATCTCCGTCTCAGTCTCAGGTCTTGTGCAGATACCAACAGGTTTTCTTCCAGAATGTTCCTTTATTTGGCTGCATCCATCTTCCCGTCAATTTTAACCATCTTCCCTGTCCCTGCTGAAGAAAAGCAGGCCCAAACCATGATGCTGCCACCACCATGTTTGACAGTGGGGATGGTGTGTTCAGGGTGATGAGCTGTGTTGCTTTTACGCCAAACATATCGTTTTGCATTGTGGCCAAAAAGTTCAATTTTGGTTTCATCTGACCAGAGCACCTTCTTCCACATGTTTGGTGTGTCTCCCAGGTGGCTTGTGGCAAACTTTAAACGAGACTTTTTATGGATATCTTTGAGGAATGGCTTTCTTCTTGCCACTCTTCCATAAAGGCCAGATTTGTGCAGTGTACGACTGATTGTTGTCCTATGGACAGACTCTCCCACCTCAGCTGTAGATCTCTGCAGTTCATCCAGAGTGATCATGGGCCTCTTGGCTGCATCTCTGATCAGTTTTCTCCTTGTTTGAGAAGAAAGTTTGGAAGGACGGCCGGGTGTTGGTAGATTTGCAGTGGTCTAATGCTCCTTCCATTTCAATATAATGGCTTGCACACTGCTCCTTGAGATGTTTAAAGCTTGGGAAATCTTTTTGTATCCAAATCCGGCTTTAAACTTCTCCACAACAGTATCTCGGACCTGCCTGGTGTGTTCCTTGGTTTTCATAATGCTCTCTGCACTTTAAACAGAACCCTGAGACTATCAGAGAGCAGGTGCATTTATACGGAGACTTGATTACACACAAGTGGATTCTATTTATCATCATCGGTCATTTAGGACAACATTGGATCATTCAGAGATCCTCACTGAACTTCTGGAGTGAGTTTGCTGCACTGAAAGTAAAGGGGCCGAATAATATTGCACGCCCCACTTTTCAGTTTTTTATTTGTTAAAAAAGTTTAAATTATCCAATAAATGTTGTTCCACTTCACAATTGTGTCCCACTTGTTGTTGATTCTTGACAAAAAAATTAAATTTCATATCTTTATGTTTGAAGCCTGAAATGTGGCGAAAGGTTGCAAGATTCAAGGGGGCCGAATACTTTTGCAAGGCACTGTAGTCCAGTTAATACACACACACAGTTGGCTATGTGCCAACTCAACATTTTTAAAATTACGATCACGACAATTGTCATTGACAAAATGTTATTCCCACTCAATTTTTATTCTCATACAATGTTTTAAATTTTACGCAAACAATAACTGAAATAAACTGACAAGCGATTCAACTAGCATGTTTCCAAACGCAGCAGTTCAAATTCAAAACTACATTGCCTATAATGCCTAGCGCAGCTGAGCTCACTGATTGCTATCCTATTAGCGAATACGGGAGCCGAGGCAAAATCAGACTTTGCTATAAAAGTTTACCACCATCGGCAGCGCAAAGAAGCGACAACAAATGGGATTTTACAGATTACACCAGTACAAATCTCCGACAGAAGTCAACAGTTGCCATTATATATGTATTTACTCATAAGCAACACAGCTATTTAGCTATACTAGCATTCAACCGCTAACTAACGCTGAACAATCACAAGACTCATACAATATACTGCATCTCTGTGTACACATATAACCCTATGTACAACAGGAGACACGTGATCGACATTAACAGGAGAAACTTACAGAAAGGTGTATGGAGCCACGTCTTTTAGAACTTCTTATTGAACTCCTTACTGTAGTCTGAGCTCTCGCCAAACCGTCAGTAAATGGTGGTAATTCCCCATGAAACAAAGGGTGAACTGCCAACAAAAAAGAAGAAGATCTACTCCTTCTCCCGCCCCTACTAGTAGGAGCAACGTCAACGCAGGCAAGCGCTGCCCCCTAGCGCCCAGAGGAATTCTCTTCAAGTTCGTCCCGTAAAAAAAATCATAAAAACCGGACATTTTTATGAATTTATAAAACCCGCCCGGACGACGAGGATACTGCGTGAAAGTAGGATTTGTCCGGGCAAAAGAGGACATTTGGTCACCCTATGATAAGAGGAACAACTTTACAAAGTTCAGCTGCAGTTATTTTGTTATCCAGAGGTGATGAGGGTTCTCGAAAAAATGTTTTCAATGTCGAAGCACCTGCTGCTCGCCTCATTCTTTTATGTTTCGCGCTCTGCTTGTGTCATTCTACGGCTGCTTTACCCCTGCTGCTCACGTCCACATCACACCGGCAAAGCGTGCAGAAACCGTGGAATGAGTCTCAACTGCTTTTGGCGAAGAAATCGCGCTCTTTTGTCGAAGAAATCCCGCTCTTTTGTCCATTCGGTGTTAAAAGATGTCCGCCGTTTTGGCATGTTTGCTTGCACTGTTGTAAAATATTGACGAGGAAATGATGTCAGACATGTGAAGCTTTTTTTACATTTTATTGAACCACTGGAATAGGACGATTTTAACTAAAGCCACTCTTGGCCAATCACAGACCAGTTGTTACAACCGTGGGGCTGAGTTGTGTCACATAAACCGAAACGCGGCCCATTTTCTTTAAAAGCTGGACAAATAGTGTCGGGTTGTGCCGAACGCCGGACACATCGCTGAAATGCTGAGTGTCTGTCCTAAAACCGGACAGTTGGTCACCCTACCAAGGCAAGGGCTAAACAGGCAAAATACGATCGTTGAGCCATTTTCCTTTTTGTCATTCACTCTGTGCTTGAATGCACGTGAAGAATTATGTCATAAACAAATCACACACCTATATGGTTGGGTGTGAATGATATTTTTTCTACAAACTAGGTGGTGCGGACGTGTGGAGTTTTTTTTTGACGGATGAGGTAAAAAACTTGTTTTCAAAAAGCCCTGCTATGTGTGGACATGGCCTGAGTCTCTGGGTCTTATCTGGTGAGGAGCAGGTTTTACTCAATGAACTTTGAGTTATTTTCTGTCTCCGCCCTCGTTCAAAGCGGCAAGCCATTTCATCAGGCACAGTACAGTGCTGGCCAAAAGTATTATTGGCACCCCTGCAATTCTGTCAGATAATGCTCAGTTTCTCCCAGAAAGTGATTGCAATTACAAATGCTTTGATAGTAATATTTTCATTTATTTTGCTTGCAATGAAAAAACACAAAAGAGAATGAAAAAAAATCATTAACACAAATAATTATCATTATCATAATAAATCATTATCATTTCACACAAAAGTCCAAAAATGGGCCGGACAAAAGTATTGGCACTCTCGGCCTAATACTTTAGGCACAACCTTTAGACAAAATAACTGCGAACAACCACTTCCGGTATCCATCAGTGAGAGTCTTACAATGCTCTGCTGGAATTTTAGAGCATTCTTCTTTGGCCAACTGCTCCAGGTCTCTGAGATTTGATGGGTGCCTTCTCCAAACTGCCATTTTCAGATCTCTCCAAAGGTGTTCTATGGGCTTCAGGTCTGGACTCATTGCTGGCCACTTTAGAACTCTCCAGTGCTTTCTCTTAAACCATTTTCTAGTGCTTTTTGAAGTGTGTTTTGGGTCATTGTCCTGCTGGAAGACCAATGACCTCTGAGGGAGACCCACCTTTTTCACACTGGGCCCTACATTATGCTGCAAAATTTGTTGTTAGTCTTCAGACTTCATAATGCCATGCACACGGTCAAGCAGTCCAGTGCCAGAGGCAGCAAAGCAACTCCAAAACATCAGGGATCCTCCGCCATGTTTGACTGTGGGGACAGTGTTCTTTTCTTTGAAGGCCTTGTTTTTCCTGTAAACTATGTTGATGCCTTTTCCCAAAAAGCTCTACTTTTGTCTCATCTGGCCAGAGAACATTCTTCCAAAACATTTTTGGCTTTCTCGGGTAAGTTTTGGGAAACTCCACCCTGGCTCTTTTATGTCTGTGGGTCAGAAGTGGGGTCTTCCTGAGTATCCCACCATAGAGTCCCTTTTCATTCAGACATCGATGGATAGTACGAGTTGACACTGTTGTACCTTCGGACTGCAGGACAGCTTGAACTTGTTTGGATGTTATTCAAGGTTCTTTACCCACCATCCGAACAATCTTTTGTTGAAGTCTCTCGTCAATTTTTCTTTTCCGTCCACATCTAGGGAGGTTAGCCACAGTACCAAGGGCTTTACACTTACTGATGACACTGCGCATGGTAGACACAGGAACATTCAGGTCTTTGGAGCCTTGAGATTGCCCATGATTCCTTACAATTTTGCTTCTCAAGTCCTCAGACAGTACTTCGGTCTTCTGTCTTTTCTCCATGCTCAATGTGGTACACACAAGGACACAGGACAGAGGTTGAGTCAACTTGAATCCATTTTAACTGGCTGCAACTGTGATTTAATTATTTCCACTACCTGTTATGTGCCACAGGTAATAACAGGTGCTGTTAATAACACAAGAGAAGCATCACATGATTTTTCCAAGGGTGCCAATACTTTTGTCCAGCTCATTTTTGGAGTTTTGTGTAAAATGATAATTATTTTCCCCCCCATTCTCTTTTGTGTTTTTCATTGCAAGAAAATAAATAAAGATATTACTACAAAAGCATTTGTAATTGCAATCATTTTCTGGGAGAAATTGAGCATTATCTGACAGAATTGCTGAGGTGCCAATACTTTTGGCCAGCACTGTATGTGTTAGACATTTTTTATTGACATTACATGTCCTTTTGTCAACAATCACATGGATGAAGGTGCATCCAGCAATACTGTGAAAAAAATTAAATATCCGTTAGAAGTCGACTATCTTATTGACATAGATCTACTCTCATTTCCTGACAGCTATCTTTTAGAGTGCTACCATTTCATGACTCAGGGGCCGTTTACATGGTGACTCTCCTAGAATACGAAAAATTTCAAATTTGCATTTATATGGTTCCGTCTCCAATGTCGCAATTCCGCATGAAAACGATGTAGTATTTATGCTAGGCCCAAGCGGGCAGTGCAGATTTACAGGGCGACAGCGAATGACGCTCTTTGACCCCACCAAGCTGCTCAGCCCTGAAAAAAACATGCCCACCCACTCCAAGCAATGGCATTTTCTTTTGCTGCAAAAGGCACAAAAAATGGAAACTTTCAACTTATTTAAATTCAAAAATATTATTAAAACAGTAAATTAAAGCCGACGTGCCGCCATTTTCTGTTTTTAGTGTTTAATAGCACATTAAACACGCCCATGCGCACGCCCATGTGACGTGTGCGAGTCCTTATGCCGTCAACGCGAAGGCGGTTTCCATTCATATGAATGCGCTGCGACCCCCGTAATCGAATTCTTCCACTTTGGAGGCAGGATTCAGAATTTTTCGTCTTCGCCGACACCATATGCACGCAAGGCCGTTCCGCTACTCTGTCATTGCGTCTTCGTGTCGCAGAGTCGCCATGTAAACTGCCCCTCAGTCAATCATTTATATACACACTTAACTCATTGGCTGCCTGTGACGGCAATAAACGTCCAATCCAATTCGAATCCAATCCGATGGTTGCCAATCCCCCCATTCTAAATGGATTGGACAGCTATCGCCATCAATTGCAGACATTAAGTTAATCTTTCCTTGGGCAACAGTACCGCTTTCAGTCATGCACCGTTTCTTGTCCCTTTAATGATAGCATTTATGTAAGGCAATTTAAATGATTACTGCATCAACTTTCAGGTGTATTATGTGTAAATCCATTACTTTCATATCATATTATGCTAATTATGTTGTGCTCCTGCCGCAGATTGTGATGAGTAATTTTGTTAAATTCTTGGATTTCCTACTGGCCACCTCTTTGAGTTTAGATTTGTGTCTGATTTTAAGTCATTTCCAGCCATCCTTTTCTTGTCATTGAAGTTAATATTTCTAATTCAATAAGAGTGAAAAATGCAGCCCTCTCTTGCCATGAATCATTGAATCCGTTCTATTCTATATATAGCTCTATCATTCATTCATTCATTTTCCGTGCCGCTTATTCCTCACGAGGGTCGCGGGGGTGCTGGAGCCTATCCCAACTAACTACGGGCAGTAGGCAGGGGACACCCTGAACTGGTTGCCAGCCAATTGCAGTATAGCTCTATCAATGATGGCTTTTTATGGCTTTTCTCCAGGTGAAACTGCTTCAAGTTGATTACAGTAACTCAATTAAACTGACTAAAATCAGCTGTCACTGAGAATGTGGTCAATCAAAATAGTTCAACTTTTAGTTAGTAGAGAGTGAAATTCATAGTTTATTGAAACTGCTTTGTGAAATAAATCACTGGTTGGTAAACTTCTGAGGCTCACTAACTGTTGATTTTGGGTCACTTCTGTTTACTTTGGATCACTTTTCATCAAAATTGTTGGGTCACTTGTTGATTTTGGGGCATTTTCAATTCACATCCTCTTTATGCATTTATATATGATTTTTGTTGTTGTAATAATAATGATAATTAATTAATATATATTAGGGCTGTCAAAATTGTCGCGTTAACGCGCGGTAATTAATTTTTAAAATTAATCACGTTAAAATATTTGACGCAATTAACGCACATGTCCCGCTCAGACAGTATTCTGCCTTTTGGTAAGTTTTACAGCAAGGCTTTTTGTGCTGTCTAACAGCGAACTCTTGTGGTCGCTTTGCGACATGGTTTATTATTTTCTTACCAGTTCAATATGGCTGCACGACGTCTCGGGCTGACGCCTACGTTGTAATGCTGTGCTTATATGATCCTTGGACAAGATTTGTCCGTAAGTATGGTTGTTGTAAAGAACGTACATATTATGTTAGTAAGCGAAATGTTATATTTTTTGTATGAGACACTTTTTTTTTTTTTATGTTTAGTGAACCTGTATAGCGTGCTAAGCTAACATTGCTGCTAATGCAATGCTTGTGTACTTTTTTTTGTAGTTTTACGACGGCCTGAGAGGACAATGGTTTGAGGCCATTTTATTTATAAATCAGATGAAAAAGGAAGAAGTCTGATTATTAAGGCGTCGTTCACTAGCTGTCTAGCTTTGGAAAAAGTAGACGCTTCAGAGTGAGGACAGCATAGACAGATTTAAATGACATTAGAGTGAAATGCCCACTACAGTCCTTATGTACCGTATGTTGAATGTATATATCCATCTTGTGTCTTATCTTTCCATTCCAAAAATTTATTTTACAGAATATATATATAATTTATAGAAAAATATGGCATATTTTATAGATGATTTGAATTCGGATTAATTGCGATTAATTTCGATTAATTAATTTTTAAGCTGTAATTAACTTGATTAAAAATTTTAATCGTTTGACAGCCCTAATTTTTATTTTTTATACAACGATTTAAATTTACATATATATATATATATATATATATATATATATATATATATATATATATATATATATATATATATATATATATATATATATATATGGCGGAAAACACTCAGGTGACTTGAAGTTCCGCTCTGAGACCCCCAATTTAGCCAACTTTTCAAAAAGTCCGATATGCACGTGTGATACATCATTGGAAAGCTTAAAATCTCAATTTTCTAGGGGAAGAAAATTTTTGAACAGGAGGGCATTTAAAAAAAAAAAATTAAACAGCAAAACTCTATCTGGAGGTGAGAGCACGTAGAGCAGAATTACAGATCCCATGACTTTAACGAGATATTATCGCGTACTTACCTTGTTTCGATCCAAAAACTCCATGTAGCATGTATCACCGAGTGTCAAGACAAAGCTGTGAATGGCCACAGCTGGTTTTGTTTGGGATTTAATGGGTGAAACATGGTAATATAACAAGGGTCGCAATGCAGAAATCGCAGACATCAAAGAGTGGTTGAAATGTTCTTTTTCAAATATTTACCTTTTCAACCCTTTTTTTCCCCAATTTTTCTTTGATTGGATCGATTATTTATCATCTAACATATCGGAAAAAATGCGACAGAAACAAAAAAATTACAATTAAGCAATAGTTATGAGGTAAACATCCTTGACTTTTTTACAGACGCCATTTTTTTCATTGTGACGTAATTTGTTTAAAAGTTTACAATATGCGAGTGAATAATTTTTTTAAAGTTTTTTTTTTTAAACGAAATATTAGACATCAATGAATGATTCTAAGCTAAAAATGACAGACATTTTGAATAATAAATATATTTAATTACCTTCATTTTATGGCTGGGTTAAAACAAAAGCGGTTGCGCGACGTCTGTAAACGGGGGATTTCAGGGTAAAACGGGCAAATTAAAAATAGTTCGGGGGCTTAACGCGCCATGAATCTGCTATGGCAGCATATAGACATATTGTTCTATCAAATACAATAGTTGTTTTGGCTTAAAATTCAGCAGTTTCTTTAAAGAGGAGTGCAAGAGCAGAAAGTGCTTTTTCAGTCTTGTCTGTGTTTTCCGCCATATATTTGTAATTTTTGATTATTAAAAATATGCTCTAATGCAGGGGTCGGGAACCTATGGCTCTTTTGACGGCTGCATCTGGCTCACAGACAAATCTTCAATTATGTTAAAAAAAAAAAATGTTCGTTGTGTAATTTGAAGGGCGCTAGGACCTGGGCGTAGGGGCCACAGGGGGAGCGTTAAAAAGAGCAACCAGTAAGGTGCGCTCACATTTTTTTCTTTGAGAAGCCAGTGATCATCAGGCAACATTCAAATTTCAGGACTGGTGCGGCAGTTGAGAACGCAAAAGTCTGATGAAGCATGTGGCAGTCGATTGAAATAATAGCTATGCATCTTTAGTATGGTGCAGACACATTTTTGTTTTATTTTCATTTTTCTTGTACAGCTGAAACAAGAAAAAACTAACAACGTCCGCATCACGTTGCTGCACACAGACGGTTCATTTCTTATTCGCTCTATAATGTGAATTCTTATACAATTACAATAATAAATAAATACAAGTTTTTGTGACAAAATATTTAACTTCTGCATTTTAGACGTTACAAGCATTCACTCGTCGTCCGCTCGCCATTACGAACACATCTCCAGTCATACATAAACATAAATAACGTTTAAAATATTTCTGAACTATATGAACACACAATCATCCTAAAATAAAGCAATCCGCCAATATACACAGTCAAATTACTCTTTTTCTCACTAGAAACAAGAAAAAAATACTTTTAACAACATCTGTCTCGCATTACAGCACAGACGGGTCATTTCTTATTCGATCTAAAATGTCAACACTTATTGCCCATGCACGCTAAGAAGCGAACGCTGCCCCTGCTGGTTTAAAACCGTAAGTACAACAGTCTTTTCTGGCTGAAACTTGTCGTATTTTTTCCACAAAAAACAAAATAAGATGAAACATTTTAAACATACGGTGAATCTATCTGTGGACACAACAAAATATTAAAATAACTATTTTAATATGATTTAATATTTATAATTTAATTTAAATTATTATTTATTAGGGCTGTCAAAATTATCGCGTTAACGGGCGTTGATTAATTTTTTAAATTAATCACGTTAAAATATTTGACGCGATTAACACATGCAATGAATGACCCGCTGGCATATTGCCTCAAACAGATTACAATGAGGCCGTTTATGGACATTAAGAGTGAAGAGAATGCCACCGGCTGCTTGGGGGCAGTGCCGTTCCATACTCATGTTATTTCTTCTAAACATGGGAGAATTAGTAGTTGTGAGACGTTTATGCTGTATTCACAATGCAATGCAAATTGCTATTTGTGCTCCACACATATTTTGGTAAGTTTTCTTTCTTTTAGTGGCAATTATGTGTCCCTTGTTGTATTTTGGGTAAGATATGTACAGATACAGTGGGGAGAACAAGTATTTGATACACTGCCAATGGGAAACCCATTGGCAGTGTATTGGCATAAGCTTCTCCTTCACAACAAACATAATTATCGTTTAGTGAAAGCACAACAAAAATAATATTCTTATCTCTCAAAAAAAAAAAAAAAAAAAAAAAAAAAAAAAAGTTCAAAAAAGAAAAGCACTTCAGTCTATAGTAATAAGGCCCTATTCTGACACACAGTTAAACAACAATGCAAAATGAACTGGCATTCCATATCAAAGTAGCTATGCAAAATACACTTAAAACTTTTCACTCTATTTTTATTATTGTTATTTTTATTCTTCTTATTATTATATTAACTCTACTTTTGATTGAAAATTTTACAAATTTTCAGCACCATGAGAATTGGTGGTGCTGAACAATGGCGAGCTACTAGTTTATTTTTTTGTTTGAAATTTTTACAAATTTTATTAAAACAAAAACATCGAGGGGTTTTAATATAAAATTACTATAACTTGTAACTATAACATTTATCGTTTAAGAACTACAAGTCTTTCTATCCGTGGATCACTTTAACAGAAAGAATGTTAATAATGCCATTTGTGGATTTATTGTTACAATAAACAAATACAGTACTGATGTACAGTATGTTGTATGTATATATCCGTCGTGTCTTATCTTTCCATTCCAACAATAATTTACATAAAAATATGGCTTTTTTAAAAAAAAATTATTTTGAATTGCGATTAATTGCGATTAATTACGATTAATTTTTAAGCTGTAATTAACTTGATTAAAAATTTTAATCGTTTGACAGCCTTATTATTTATATAAGTTATTAAAAAGAATTCTGAGACTTATTGTACTTTAAAAGTGTTGAAAATACATAAAATGCACGTATTACTTTTATTTATTATTATTATTTTTTGTTTTAAACGTACTGTATGGCTCTCACAGAATTACATTTAAAAATATGTGGTGTTTATGGCTCTCTAATCCAAAAAGGTTCCCGACCCCTGCTCTAATGTAATCCTATTTTTGTGATATAAAGTTTGACAATATCCAATATTTATGATACTTAAGTAAATTTGCAAATGTTTGGGCATTTGTATGGTGATGTTTTCTTCATTTTTTAAAATCTAACATTATATCCCGTGTGCACGTGCGTCCACATTTTCTTCCTGCCCCCGAGGCTCCTCTCCTTACATTGACACTCATTATGAGCAATATACAGTACAAGGCAATTAGTACCAATGGCACATTCCATCTTGCTAAGGCTTCATTTCTAACATCTGCCAGCTGCCACATAGAAGAGCCTAATGAATTATATAGCACATGTTCCATTGCAAAGTATCCTTATGTGCAAAATATGGAGTGATTCTTAGGGTGGTGTGTTTTCAGCTAAACTGAGGCGATAGGAAGGGATAATGATGACAATATCATGCAATATTAAGGAGCATCTTGAAAAGGATGATCTAACCTATATAACAACAACAAAGGCTACAGGGATGTTTTTTTCCCACCAGAGGAGCGAGGAATATAGTAGTGGACTGTAGTATAATATATGTATTAATTTGATGGCTTGCGAAGCAGTTGTACTTAGGGACCCAATTGCAAATGACCAAATTAAACTATAGTACTACAGTATTAAGACTTGGATTTAGATAAAGACAAAGTCAAAGAGAGCATAAATGAGAATAAATGAAGTAAAATCTATTTAATAAACTAGAACTAATGTAGAAGTTCATTATTGTTAACAAAAAATAAATGAAATGACGAAAACTACAATTAAAAACATTTTCAATAACTGAAATAAAAAATGATTGACAAAAATAAGTAAAACTGTGTCGTGTATTGATTAAACAAACTAATACTTTCGTTTTCATACTTTATCCCTGAACCAGTATTTACACATCACAAAATGACAAAATTCAATGACTGAATACATAGTTTAACTCTTTCACTCCCAGCCATTTTCATCGTAGCAAGGCCCTTCGCTCCCGGCCGTTTTACTGGATTTTGACTGATTTTGCAAGGCCCACAGAAAATTCGGTTCTATTGCTATATAAACATGGAACACCCCCCCCAAAAAAAATTAGACTCTCTTCTTTCAGCAGGAAAAAAAGTAAGTTCATAACTTTTTCCGTTCTTTAGAAATTAGCTTAGTTTGAGCAGTTTTCCAATTTCTGAGAAATCAAGCTTTTTGTGAAAGCATACATTTCAAACATAACTTTGACTTTAACACAGCTATTTTTTGCTTTAGTTACATCCCAAACGTGTGAATAATGTTTTCCTTTTACAAAATAACATAAAAAACAAGACAAATAGAGCTTTTGGTAGCAAAGTAACAATTTATTTACACATAACTAACTGAGATGACGCTGTTGTAGCCGCTGCGACAGCCGGGTTAACTTTTCCCTCATCGCCGCCTGTCTCATAAAGATGTATTTTTTTTGAGTCTCTGCGGGGTCTGCTCGGCAAGCAGCACGGACTCAAAGACATCATCCGCTGCACTGGTGGTCCCGGTTGTTCTGCTCGGTTGTCCACCGCCGGGCACCCTTCTGCCGGTGCCCCGGCCATGCTGCCCGGCCATTCGTTGCCATTGAATCGTGTTGCGGGTCTTACCAAATGCACTACTGCCCTCCAGTGGCCAGTTTTATTGCTTTAAAATGGATTTTCAGCTTTGTGCTTTGGAGCGCAGTTGAATAAGAACCCAGAGATGTCTCTTATGAAAAAAAAAAAACCTAAAAGATGAATAAATATGCCTTTGGGACACTGAAAAAATAAAAAATAGAACGTATTTATACGTTTTTGGGAGCAAATGAGTTAAAAATTTTGCCTGTTTTAGTTTTATTAATTTGTTCATTTTTTAAACCTTGCACGACATATAACCCAAAGTATGAAAAAGTAAAACAAATTAAAAAACAAAAAACAACAAAAAACAGGCAAATACACGCTTTAACAGATTAAAATTTAAGTCGAGTTAAAAAAAAAAATCTAAACTGAATAAAAATCCCAAACTATTATAACTTTGATAAGTAATTAACATTGCACTGACAATATTATTCTAAGAGAATTATAGCATCAGTGTTGGGAGTAACGCGGTTATAAATAACGCCGTTACGTAACGGCGTTATTTTTTCAGTAACGGGGTAATCTAACTGATAACTTTTTTCGCCGTTACAACGCCGTTACCGTTACTGACGGTCAAAAGCGGAGCGTTACTTACTCTGAATAAATTGAAGAAACAACCAGCCGTGTCGAGTCGAGACTCTGCTCTGTTGATTTGTCATCCAAGACTTGGGGTGCGTTCAGGTTCCAGAATAGCGCACGTACTTCTGACTCCAAGCTGTTTGTCCCTGCTCATTCAATTAGACAATGCTTTCCAAAGTTTGGTAACGTTTCTGTGTTTGCTACACCTGATGCTAGCCTCGTTCCCATCTCCCACTGTCAACCAGCAATAATTCTGCTTCCATCTTGAGGACGGCAGACGCTTTGAAGGTGACGTGAATTGTCGGGAAACGGGCCTGCCTGAATGCAGCCCCTCGAGATATGCGATGGAAGTTATTGTGATTGGCTAAGGGTTAGAGTCATGGGTCTTGGTAAGCCAATCAGAGCCGGTGATTTCACAAGCAAACTGGAACAGCGCGTGCGGCAAACACACACACGCAAAACAGATGGCAGAGCATTCAGAAGAAAAATTGTCCTTTAAGAGGTGGAGATATAGACACTATTTCAAGCTTGTCGAAATTAAAGGAAAGAACCTACATGTAATGTGTAATTTATGTCCCGCGGCAAAGCTTTTGTCGACATCTGTGGTAAGCAATTCAAATCTGCTGAAGCACCTAACAAGTTAACTACCTGTCTGTTCTTCTCTATTCCACTGACTCGAATACTGCTCAGAAAATTTCGAATTCTTTGACATACAACAAGTTCTTTTTAAAGTAACGGAAATAGTTACTTTCCCTGGTAACTAGTTACTTTTACTATAGAGTAATTGAGTTACTAACTCAGTTACTTTTTGGAAGAAGTAGTGAGTAATGTAACTAATTACTTTTTCAAGTAACGTGCCCAACACTGTATAGCATTAATGAGAAACACTTATAAATAATTACTAATATTTGACTGGTAAACAGTCTGGGGTATCCCTGTTAGGACAGGCTCCAATTTACACTGAAAAAAATAGCTGGTGGATTTACTTGATAAAATCATTGTAACAATTTGCACTTTTATTAAGTAAATTTTACTGCTTGTGAACTGAACTTAATATTGCAAGCATTACGATTCTAGTAGATTTACACAGAAAACAAGGGAATTTAACTCATTTTAAGGAGGCGCGTTAACAAGTTAAATTGTTTTGTTTTCAGTGCAAATCTACTGATTTAGACTGAAAATCATTACTGTACAATCATTGTACTTAATAAAAGTGCAAATTGTTACAATGATTTTATCAAGTAAATCCACCAGTTTTTTTTTCAGTGTACACTGCAAAAACACGCCTCCTTAAAATGAGTTAAAATCCCTTGTTTTCAGTGTAAATCTACTAGAATTAAGTGAAATTATCTGCCAGTGCATCAAGTAAAATTTACGCACTTTTATTAAGTAAATCTTACTGCGTGTGAACTGAACTCAATATTGCAAGCAGTAAGATTTACTTAATAAAAGTGAGTGCAAATTGTTAAAATGATTTTATTAAGTAAATCTAACAGTTATTTTTTGCAGTGTACCATGACACTGAATAATATCAGCGATAATGGATTAAACTAATGAGAATATTACAGAAACGGAAATTTAATTTTACCCAGCATGTGTAGTTTTATGTTACGTGTGCGCGGAGCTGTTAACAACAAGCAGAAGCAGACATCTGGTGAAAATGGCTACTTTTTATTTCTTAATGCGCACGAGTTCCAAGGCACAAGAAAAAAAAAAATTAACCTTACATCAACAGTTTTATCCATACCTGCCCGTTGAAATGGGATTTGTCAGGACCCTTTTGATGGTATTATCTATTTTAGATGTGGGGCTCCACTCTGCTGACAATGTTAAGTTGTAAAATTGAGTTCTTAAAATGTTTTTTCCCCCCTGAGACTTATTTTCACAAGCTGACCGGTGTTAAAAGAGGGATGAGGAGGGAGGAAAAAGCAGGGTTGGCCATGAAATATGAAACGGACATTAGAGAAAGGCAGAAGCAAAAGTAAGACAGTAAGAAAGAGAAGGAGAGGTCTCTGTATAGCTGGGGGGATGTGCAGCATCTGCAAGTGGAGCAGAGAAAGAGAATTGTCCTCAGCTGCACCATTGCTTTTATGAGAGCCGAGCTGCAGCAGGAGACAACAACCCTGATTCCTAATGGAGTGTTTGTGCATATGCGTGGATGGTTGAGCACACACGCTCGCGCACACACGCACACGGAAACGGTAGACTAAATTTAATCGCAACTTAGTATTTGAATTGCCACGTTGTCATAAAAGATGAAGCGAGACACTTTCATAGCAACAACAGCTTTTTATTGTTCATAACCAGATTATTAATAGATTTCTTTTTTGGTTTGCAGCCAGAGAAAAATGTGTATGTGTGTGGGAAACCTGTACAATCATAGATAGATAGTCCAAGTTTTTTTTTTTTTTTTTTGCATTTTGAATGCTTAAGGTCATCAAAAATATGTAAATATGAGACAAAGATAACTCAAGTAAACATATTTATATTAAGGGGAAAAATATTAAAAGCTACCAGGCTATGGGTGAAAAACATAACTCCTTCCTATAAGGCTAATAAATGCGGCAACAACTGAAATTGAACATTTTCAGTACTGTTTTGGCCCGATTATAAGACGACCTCCTCTTTTTCAGGGTTCAAGTTTGAAAACAAGTTTTTGAACTGCAAATTAATTTATTTTCAGAAAATAATATAAAGAAAATAAATAAAAAAATGAAGAATTTCATTTACACAAACATTGGAGATGTCACACATTCTCTTAATCTATCGCAGATCGAGTAATTAACACTCAAGAAACTAAGAAATGGTCTACTGTCAAAGTTCTACAATCTACTTATATTCAACTGCAAGGAATCATCAGTGGATAAATTGAATGCTTGGAGAAATGACTTGAACGAAAATATTTCTGAGAATGATTGGAATGAAGCCTGTTTGAAAGCCCCCCAAAATACAATAAATACTAGATTAAAACTGATTCAGTACAAGTGGTTAACAAGAATGTATATAACTCCTGAAATATTGAATCATATGTCTGGTAACATTCCTGATACATGCTCTAAATGTAACAACTTTAAAGGTACCCTCATACACTGTGTTGGGGAGTGTTCGAAAATTTTGAATTTTTGGAAAGATATTACAAAATGTTTATCATGTGTCTTTAAAGTGAATGTACCTACCTCGGCCAAACTTTGTGTTTTGGGTATTTATCCCACAGATGCTGTTATAACCAAAAAAATGAACAAAAATGTTAGATTTTGGATTTTTGCATGCATGAAGTGTGATCGCCTTGAACTGGAGGAACATGGAACCCCCTTCGTTAAGACAATGGATTAAGGAACTGTCGCAAGGCATAGGAATGGAAAGACTGACTTACATTGCGAAAGGAAAACCGAAAGAATTTGTGAAATTATGGGACACATATATGTATATTGTATCAACATTCTAAAGAAATCTGGGAATGTAATGACATCTATATATGTATATATAAGAATTTTTCATTTTTTCTTTGCAAGCTGTGTGAATGTGTGTGTGAATGTGTATAAGATTATTCATTATTTTTGTTTTTTTATCCAATTGGGTTGCGAAATATGGCCTTCTTATGGCCATGATGTTTTGAATTTTCAGTTTTTTTTCTTTTCATTTTTTGAAAAATAATAAAAATATAGATAAAAAAAAAAGAAAATAATTACAGTACATCCGAAACAAATGATTATAACAATATATTTGAGAGATAAAGCATGTTATTTTGCCTCATTCAAATCTTAATATCTGAACATTTAAATATGTAAGCTAAATTGCAATCACATTCGTAAATGAATAGCTTCTGATTTTTGAAATGTAAATAAACCAATCTATTGTGATAAAACAACAAAATTGCAATAACTGCATTAACCATCAAAGTGAAGTCTAACTGTAACTGCAACTGTAGTCTTGAAATGAATCTGAATAAGGAAAAACATTGCAATAAAATAATGCAAACTGGTTAAACTTGAGAGTAGCTGAGATCTGTCATGACCAGTGTTGTTAATCTTACTGAAAAAAAGTAATTAATTATAGTTACAAATTACTTCTCCCAAAAAGTAATTGCGTTAGTAACTCAATTACCTGAATATAAGAGTAATTAGTTACTTGGCAAAGTAATTGGTGATAATTACTTTTTTTTTTTTTTTCCTCAAAAAAAAAAAAAAAAAAAAAACATTGGCCACACTATGTGAAGTTTTTTGTGGAGGTTTTTGGTACAATTGGCCCGAGCCCAAATCTTTACCCTAATTTACTCTTTACCCTGAATCAACTGTTAAAAGTTGTTAAAATTGCTCCCATTATTGCATTAGTTCCCTTCTCTCTACTTTCGACATATGAAAGTTTTAAAACTGTTTCATCATTTAAAGATAGATTCAAGTCAAGATTTTGCCGATTTAGAAGTATTTTAGATAAAAAGTTACTTAGGTTCGCTAGGAAGGTTCTATACAACAGAGCCGTCCTAAAAAGCCTACTGCTTTAAGATGGCGGCTGTCTACTAACGCATTTAGTGCCATGTCTGTCATTTTGCATCTAGTTATATCTATATACAGTACATGTGATATCTACCATATCTACCATAACATGCGGGCGTAGTTTGTCGGCTATCGGCTACAACATGTATTATTGGAGCTACCAAGCATCGCGTTTGCTCGGCGTCACAACTTTCTTGCCTCCTCCCCGCTCCTGCTCTGCTCTGCTCTGTCGTCTCGGTGAGTCCGTCTCCCTCAGACTTTTCGACCAATATAGTAACGCATAGTAACGCATGCCTTTCCGTCCTCAGTAACGGTAACGGCGTTGCCAAGATGAGAAAAGTAATTAATTAGATTACCCACTACTGAAAAAAATAACGCCGTTAGTAACGCCGTTATATTGTAACGCCGTTATTAACAACACTGGTCATGACAGAACATCGCTTCAATGATATCTGGCGCCATCTTGCGTCGTGAATGGGTATAATGTCTAGACCGCGAATATAAGACGACCCCCACTTTTTCAGTCTTATTTCGATGCAAAAAACACCGTATTATATTCGGGCCAATACTGTACAGGGTGACCCAAAAAAAAGTTTACACTCAGTTGACTGCTTGTTTAAAAGCCATTGATACATATCTAAATAGGTTGTCATGCTTAAGTGATTCATTAAAGTGCCTGTGACACGAAAAAGCATGTTTATTTCATAATACACGCTGTATTTTATGCCCCTGAATGATATGGACCGCTTGGATGTGTGTGGAAGCGATCGCTATATTTATTTAGTTTTTTGAATCCCGCGCCATGAAAATGAGTGACTTCCGGCTTCGGTCTTGCATTGAGGAGGAGGGCGCTGTGACGTGTACGGTAGAAGACGTTCTCTTCACTATACAGTGTACTGTTGTGTATGAGGACGAAGGATTCAGCTGATTTTGCGGATTAATACTTTTATTTTTTGCATCACGCCAGCCAAGCGGCTGCAGAAAAATCTTTCTGTATGCGGGAGAGGCGTATGCGCCTTTTTGGAGTTTCAAAAGGTTCCCATTCACCGTGGATATTTACTGTGGGACCATTGGACTTACAAGGAAGTGAGTAAACATCTTGTTTTGTATTATGTCAAATACGAATACAGTGATTACAAAGTAAACACTATAAAATTCCTTTAAATAAAGGACTACTTACTGTTATGATACGGCAAGCCGTTAAGCATGGGTCCAACACAGAGGTGGAAGTTTGTCGTATTTATTACAAAATGAGAACTAAGGGAGCACGCCAGAAAACGCGAGACAAAATACAAAATAAAAATGGCACGAACCTAGTCGGCGAGTAAACTAAGGAGGAGGCGCAAGGGCCGGAAAAAGGCTAAACTAAATGACAGCAAAGTCCAACAAAAATACTAGCACAACAATATGATAACAAAGAATACAACTGTAAATGGCAAGTAGAACTCGAGATGCACACAGCGGTAAGCAAGCAGGTTGGCATGTAATAGTCCGACACTTGCAGATGGTGACAGGCTTCCTTAAATATCAAGCTTTCCTAATGCAGCACAGGTGTGTCGCATTACCACACCCATCTGGCTCAATCAGGTGCTGAATATAGGAAAAAAGAACAGAACTCAAACAAATATGACAGAACCCCCCCCTCAACGGACGCCCCCTGGCGGACCACCTGGTTTCGTGGGATGGAGGGAGTGGAAATCCCGCAGAAGCGACGGATCGAGGATCCAGGAGCGGGGGACCCATTGGCGTTCCTCAGGGCCATAACCTTCCCAGTCGACCAGGTACTGCACACCCCTACCCCGCCTCCTAGAATCAAGTATGGTACGTACTGTATACACTGGCCCACCATCGACCACACGAGGAGCAGGAGGAGGCACTGGCGGAGGGTTCAGGGGACAGGTGGAGACTGGCTTGAGCAGAGACACGTGGAAGACTGGATGAATCTTCATTGAATTAGGAAGCTTCAGCCTGACCGCGACGGGGTTCACCACCGAGTCCACAGCAAAAGGGCCCACGAACCTAGGGCCCAACTTCTTGGACGTCCCCGCAAGGTGCAAATCCCGCGTCGATAACCAGACCATTTGGCCCGGTTGATAGACTGGAGCAGGCCTTCTGTGGCGATCAGCAATCTGTCGGTTGCGGGCTGCTGTGCGGACCAGTGCAGCCCTTGCGTCCCTCCAGACTTTATGGGCCCTCCGCAGGTGGACCTGGACAGAAGGCACAACCACCTCTGCTTCCTGGGACGGGAACAACGGAGGCTGGAACCCGTATGCGGTCATAAATGGTGACCTCCCTGTGGCCGAGCAAACGAGGGTGTTGTGGGCATACTCCACCCAAGGGAGGTGTGATGACCAGGAGGATGGATGCAGTTGGCAAACACAGCGAAGGGCAGCCTCCAGCTCCTGGTTGACCCGTTCCGTCTGCCCATTCGACTGCGGGTGGTAACCAGAGGACCGGCTTGACGTGGCCCCCAAGGCCTTGCAGAATGATCCCCAAACCCGCGAGATGAATTGTGGTCCTCTATCCGACACAAGGTCACATGGAATGCCGTGAGTGCGAAATACATGAGTCACTAAAAGGTCAGCAGTCTCTAGAGCTGAAGGCAATTTGGGGAGCGCGATGAAGTGTGCCATCTTTGAGAACCTGTCCACCACGGTCAAGATGACAGAATGGCCCCTGGATCGTGGGAGACCAGTGATGAAGTCCAGTGCAACATGAGACCAGGGGCGAGATGGAACAGGGAGTGGATTCAGCAATCCCGCAGGTGGCCGATGAACTGCCTTGCCTCGAGCGCAGATGGTACACGCGGAGACATAGTCCATGATGTCCTTGCGCATGCCTGGCCACCAGAACCTCTGTGACACAAGAAAGTATGTGCGGGAAACGCCCGGGTGACAGGCAAACTTCGAAATGTGGCCCCACTTAAGCACTCCTGCGCGCTGTGCGTCTGGTACGAATAACTTGCCAACGGGACAGCCTCCAGGCACCCTTACACCCCGCAAGGCCTTCTCCACCAGACGCTCGACCTCCCACCGCAGTGCTCCAACGATCAGGTTCTCTGGCACCACCGGCTCATCCGAAGGACCCTCCTCCAATGGTTCATACAACCTTGACAGGGCGTCGGGCTTCCCGTTCCTCGACCCTGGACGGTAAGTGATCACAAAGTTAAAGCGGGTCAGGAACAACGCCCAACGGGCCTGGCGGGAGTTGAGGCGCCTGGCAGCCCGAAGATACTCCAAGTTTTTGTGGTCCGTGAGTATTTGGAACGGCTCTTCCGTCCCCTCCAACCAGTGCCTCCATTCCTGCAAAGCCTGTATGATAGCGAGCAGCTCCCGGTTGCCGACATCATAATTTGCTTCTGCAGGGCTGAGGCGGCGGGAGTAGTATGCGCAGGGGTGCAGTCTCTGGTCAACCGTAGACCTCTGGGATAGAATGGCCCCCACTCCGGAACTCGATGCATCAACCTCGACCACAAAAGGAAGATCAGAATCAGCGTGGACTAGGACAGGTGAGCTCGTAAATGCACGTTTTAGACCTACAAATGCGGCCTCAGCCGCAGAAGACCATGCAAAGGGCCGTTTGTTCGAAGTCAGTCTAGTAAGCGGCTCGGCCCTCATACTGTAATTTCGAATAAAACGTCTGTAAAAGTTGGCGAACCCAAGAAACCTTTGTAAGTGTTTACGTGACGTGGGAGTCGGCCAATCTGCCACTGCCTGGATCTTAGCTGGATCAGGCCTGAGCTTTCCTTTTTCCACTACAAAACCCAGAAACTGTATTGACCCACAGTGAAACTCGCACTTCTCGGCCTTGACAAATAATTTGTTCTCGAGAAGTCTTTGTAGAACCATGCGGACATGTTGGCAATGTTCCTGCTCATTTCTTGAGAAAATTAAAATGTCATCCAAGTATACAAAACAGAAAACGTTTAACATATCACGCAATACATCATTTATGAGAGACTGGAATACAGCAGGTGCGTTTGTGAGGCCGAAAGGCATGACAAGGTACTCAAAATGCCCGAGCGGGGTTTTAAAGGCGGTTTTCCACTCATCTCCCTCACGAATCCTGACCAAGTGGTAAGCACTGCGCAAATCCAATTTTGTGAATATGGTTGCCGATTTTAATGGGGCGAAAGCCGAATCTAACAACGGCAGTGGATATTTGTTTTTAACTGTAATCTCATTGAGACCCTGGTAGTCGATGCACGACCTAAGGCCCCCATCTTTTTTGCCGACAAAGAAAAACCCCGCCCCCAAAGGAGAAGATGAAGGGCGTATAAGGCCAGCAGCCAAGGAAGAGGAGATGTATTCCCTCATCGCCTCTTGCTCTGGTTTAGAGACCTGGTACAATCTAGAGCTAGGTAGCGGGGCGTTAGGCAACAATTCAATCGCACAATCGTACGGACGGTGAGGTGGCAGTGTCTTAGCACACTCCGTGCTAAAAACTTGTTTGAGGTCATGGTATTCGGCCGGAACATTCCCCAAATCAACTGGCTCGGTAGGTGCCTGCGCTCGGCTAGGAAGTAAACTTGCAGAGCGCAAGCAGTGCGAATAACAAAATGTACTCCATGTTAATATTTGTGTTTTGGTCCAGTCAATATTAGGGTTGTGCACTTTTAACCAGGAGAGCCCCAACACAACTGGAGCCGATTTACATGGCATAACCAGAAAGCTACGGATTTCAAAATGATTCCCCGAAAGTCTAATTTTGAGTGGCGCCGTAATAAACCTCACGTCCGCCAGGGAGCGCCCATCGAGGTCCAAAACCATTTTGGGTCTAGCTAGCTTTATTAAAGGACATTTGAGAGCTTCTACAACACTCCGGTCTACAAAACAATCATCTGCCCCTGAATCAATCAGAGCAGTAATCCCAATATTAACCCCACCATGCGACATCTCCCCCTGTAATTGCAGTCGCGTAATATCCTGGGGTTTTATTTGTTCTTTTAACTCTCCGTGATGAGACTCACTTGATGGGATGTTGTCGTGCACGAACCTTGTCCCCCCTCGGGGAAGGCGAACCCCAGGGGGAGCAGATCCAGGTCGACGCGAGGGGATCACGTCACAGGTGGCGAGACGGTGCCCCGGCAAACCACAGTACAGACACACACCTGCTCTCATCCGTCCCCGTCGCTCCGCTGCAGAGAGACGCCCACCGCCGATTCGCATGGACTCCTCCCTCATCGAGCCCGGACTCTGCGACGGCGCCCGGACGACCGGTGACTCAACGAAGCCGTCCTCACCGATGGCAGTCGGGCAGCCCCTCGGCGACGACCACGGATATCCCCGGTGCTCCATGGCCCGTTCCCTCTCGCGTTCCTTCAGCCGACCATCCAGAGAGACGGATAAGGAAATCAGCTCCTCCAGACTTGAAGATTCGTCCCGGGAAGCCAGCTCATCTTTGATTTTAGAAGACAGCCCTCGCCGAAAAATTCCACACAGTGCTGCGTCACCAAACCCGCACTCCGCCGCCAAAATGCGGAACTGAACGGAGTAGTCAGCTGCGGACAGACTGCCCTGAAAAAAATCCAGCAGGCGGCTGGCTGCCTCCTTGCCTCTAACCGGATGATCAAAAACTGTCACGAACTCTGCCTCAAAAGTTTCAAATGAATTACGGATCGCGGGCCTTGTGTTGCTTACCGCCATGGCCCATGTAGCTGCTCTACCGGTAAGTAGACTCATAGCGTACGCTACCCGGGATCTGTCACTAGCAAACGTGTATGGCTGTTGATCGAAGACGAGGGAGCACTGGTGTAAAAATTGTCGGCATGCGCCAGGCTCGCCTTCGTAACGACAGGGGTGTGGCAGTACCGGCTCTCGAAATGACGCCGGTGGGGTGGATTGTTCAGACGCCGCGGCCATATTACTAGTAGCACTAGTTTGTTTAGGGGATGCCATGTTTTCAATTCTTGTGGTTAAAGAACCGATCAAACGCACTAATTCGCGCAACGATTGCTCATGTTTACCGATCATGCGGTCGTGACCAGCCAGAGCATTGTAAACACCCTCCAAGTCTGTGGGATCCATGTGGTCGGACTATTCTGTTATGATACGGCAAGCCGTTAAGCATGGGTCCAACACAGAGGTGGAAGTTTGTCGTATTTATTACAAAATGAGAACTAAGGGAGCACGCCAGAAAACGCGAGACAAAATACAAAATAAAAATGGCACGAACCTAGTCGGCGAGTAAACTAAGGAGGAGGCGCAAGGGCCGGAAAAAGGCTAAACTAAATGACAGCAAAGTCCAACAAAAATACTAGCACAACAATATGATAACAAAGAATACAACCGTAAATGGCAAGTAGAACTCGAGATGCACACAGCGGTAAGCAAGCAGGTTGGCATGTAATAGTCCGACACTTGCAGATGGTGACAGGCTTCCTTAAATATCAAGCTTTCCTAATGCAGCACAGGTGTGTCGCATTACCACACCCATCTGGCTCAATCAGGTGCTGAATATAGGAAAAAAGAACAGAACTCAAACAAATATGACACTTACGTTTGATCATTGATAGGCATGTAAAAAGCTATCCTCATGCTCATTAGCAGTTAGCTGTTAGCGCGTTAGCTGCACAACAATTCCAGCCACCCTCCTCCAGGGAACGAACTGTAAATTGCTCTCCGCCGGGCGGTTTGCCGATCCGCAAAGAAACTCGACAACCGGGTCGTCATGTCAAATAATCCAGGCTAGTTATGTGTGATTTTCCACTTCGAAGACTTTGAAACATCCCTCGGTTCGGGTTAGCATGTCGGCTAGCTGTCAGTCCTTCTGGTCTGTTTACATTCTCCGAAGCCGGGGAAGGGAAATTACATATGTCCGATTTAGGTGTCATAAAATATCGTTCGGGAGGTGTGACAGTAAAGGTGAAGTCGACTGTTTTGACCATTATGGAGTAATTTTGCCATGTCGTCTTGAATAAATGGATTTTTATTATTTTATATTCCATTTAGCACAAGATTGTTATTTGTCATGACCATGCCATTTATTTAGCAATTGGGGAAAGTACTTGGGTAAAAAGAATATCCTGTAAAAATATTGAAGTAAAGAGACAGAAACAATGACATTTTGCCACTCTCTTCGTCGCGTTTTCCTCATTGTGAATAGTTCCCCCTCGACGGGCTGACTGGTCCTTCTCAAGCCATTTATATAGCTATTGGGGAAAAATACTTGGATAAAAAGAATATCCTGTAAAAATATTGGGGGTAGAGAGACTGAAACAATGACATTTTGCAGCTCTCTTCGTCGCGTTTTCCTCGTTCTGAACAATTCCCCCTCAATGGGCTGAATAGTAAAACCGATGAGCCTAGTCTACCGCTGACGTCATCCACCTGTTGGGGACGCTAAAGCCCTATAATTGTAGGCGTGGCTAACCGGCAGATTAAAAGACTAATTTCTCGTCATCTGCGCTTTGCTAAATTGTTGTATATAGTCGAATCGTCTCAAAATATGATTGTAATTCACATAATAATGCCATTTAAGACTTTTTTCCTGGTGTCATATGCTCTTTAAGGTCACTCAATGCAGCAGGTAATCTCTCGTCTCTACAATTCCTGTGCTTCTGCTGAAAATGAAGAAAACTTTAGCTGTACCTGAATTGCTGCGTGCCGGTCTGACACCTACTGAGATTGCAGCAAATCTGAGAATATCCAGATGTGCAGTCTACAAAGTCAAAAAGAAGCTGAAAGATACTGGAACAGCCTCACGAAAACCTGGGTCTGGAAGTGCCCGATCTGTGGGGACCAAAAAGTTGATTGACAAGGTGATATGTGGCCACCCCAGAGTCCAGATCTCAATCCCCTGGATTATAGTATATGGGCAACTGTGGAGGACAGTGCCTGTAAGAAGCCAAAAACTTCTGTGGCAGCCTTGGAGAGGTCCATTGTTAGTTCTTGGGAAAAGATGACAGCATCCTACATAAAGAAGCATTCCGCAGGCGCCTGGAGGCTGTTGTGACACTTAAGGGAGGACACATTGAAAAATAGAATGTACTGTACATGTTCTTTACAATAATGTATAATTTGTGATTAAATTCTAATTCTAAGATGAATAAACATGGCATTTAAGTTGTATTATGGCAGTGTAAACTTTTTTTTGGGTCACCCTGTAATTGCTAATGAGTCTTTCACATCTCTGTGGAGATATTTTGCCACTCTCCTATATTCAGGATTGTTTTAATTCATCAACACTGGAGAGTTTTCAAGCACGAATAGGTTTTTCAAGGTCCTGACATAGCATTTCCATTGGATTTGGGTTAGGAACTCGACTTAATCTTACAAACTGATAGCTTAACATTCTCCTTCAGGATTTTCTTGTCAATCACAGCACACCGTCCGGTTCTTAAAGTAGCAAAGTGGCACCAGACCATGACACAACCAAGACCCTGTCTGAATGTTGGGATGATGTGCTTTTTTCCCTGAAATTCTTTGTTGGAAAGATAGACATAACTCCTAAAAAGTTTTTTTTACTCCTCTGTCTATAGTTTTTGGAACTGTCTGTAGGCCTTTGTGTTCTTTTCTTCAGTAATTGGTTTTAACTTGGAAATTTGAAAAAATTTGAAATATTTTTGTAAGTAGCAAAAAATGCATGCAAATCCTTAGATCTTGCTATGGCATCCTTTACCAACCCTATACCAACTCACTGTGCTAGTTTAGAAATGGCTTAGGAATCATATCCACGCTGATAAATGGGATTTTTGGCAGCATTTTTAGATCTTTTCTATGACTCAGTTTTGTCAGACAGATTATATTTGTGTTGTTATCTTGATTGAACAGGTCTGGAGGTGCTCAGGCTTGGTTGTGGTCAGTAAAAAAGAGAATGAAGTCAGTTTTTCAAAACATTCAATAAACCCCAATTACTGTAATGTACTGACGGACTATAAACTCAGTTTTGGTCGACTTTAGCAACACCGGTGAACAAAGCGATAGTGCTTAAGTAAAACTGCGTTTCCCATGAGGACCAGCACACACCCACACAGTGTCCTAAAATGATCAATCAATCTCCCGGTTGCCTACAGATGCAATGGGGTGGCGTGGCTCAGTGGTAGAGTAGTTGTCCCCCAAACCCAGAGGTTGTGGGTTCAATTCTCCGCCCTGATGAACACGCCTAAGTGTCCTTGAGCAAGATACTGAACCCCACATTGCTCCTGGTGCTGCGTCACCAGCAGGTGGATGGTGAGATAGTGTAAAGCGCTTTGAGCGCCTTGAAAGGTGGAAAAGCGCTATATAAGTGTAACACCATTTACCATTTACAGATGGATTAAACAACATTTGTTTCCAGCGGCTGTGTGAAAGATGAATAGGAATAAGGTAATGAATCCAGTTGTGGCTAAACGAGAACATATGCCGGTTAGCAAGTGTGGCTTAGTGTGGCTAAACCCTCCCACCCCACCCGATATAAAAGTGTCATTCAACTAGTTGTCAGTCGACATATCACAAATGTTATGAAAAACACCTAGCGACCCGCTAGGCCATTGGGGGAAACCCTGTACATACATATCTTTTGAGGCATTCAGAATCAAAATAACCTCTTTAAATATTAGTATCAATAAAGAATCTAAGGAAAATTTTAAAGCACTTTTTGTGATGCAGACAATTTAAAGTTCAAGACTTAACTGTAAGAAACATTCTTGGCTCCATTTGTTTTGACAGATAAGTCTGGGCTTTCTGCATGTTTGTTTTTTGTCTTACTGTGTATTCACTGATGGCTTCCTCATATCAACAAAAGACTGATATACAATATAATGTAATGTTTGTTTCAGATGTGAAAACGTGTTATTTGGATATCAAGTAGTCCATCCTAGAGGAAAGCATTTTTACTGTGATTCAAAGGTTAATAGTTATAAAAAGTGTTTTCATCATATTGATCAAACTCCCTAGTAAAATGCTCTTTGTCTGATGTGAAGAAACAAGCATATCTGATACCTCAATTGAAATATTTTACATTTCAAATGAAATACAACTTTCGATTTTAAAAGCAGTGTGAACATGGACCATACTCCAGTGAATCAATCAATGATCATAACGTTTTGCTCTGTCCTCTCTCTGGTGTAGTTCCATCTCACCGTGTTCAATCAGAGCAAGTGTTAAATATGAAGTGTTAAACCCACCTTGAAGCCATTCCGATTCAGTTGTGTATTTAAACTGTATACTCAGTGAGGGCAGAATCTCGTCTTTCAAAGATAGTTTCATAATAATGAACATGAAGCAAGCGCATGCAGGAAGAACAAGCTTACTTTATTATACAGTATATAAATAAACTTGACTTGACTTATATACAGGAGGATGAAGTTTAAACCTACATTTTTATAATGAATTTAAAATAGCTACAGTTCATCATCAAAGAATTTATTATACGGGATTTTTTTTAAAAACAGAGTAGCACTGTAGGGGCTACTGCTTTGAATAGCATTGTTATTTCAACTCCTTCACAGCAGGATATTAATGTTAAATCCAAGTCTTTTTAAGACCTCCTTGCGGGCCTTTGGTCTCTCTGTTCTCCTATCATCATATTTTTGTTACCTTTCTCCTCGTAAAATATAACTAGACCGGCACATGTCCAATGTAAAACTCCTCAACATGAAGATGGCCTATTTTTGTAATGGCATGAATATCCACTTATTCATCACAGTGGAGTAGTTTCTCATCATGTAATGTGCAGGACAGTGGTGGAGTATTTTTGTGCAGATGATGAGAGCATCGGGCTTCAATGAGCCCAGCACTGAAATGGCCGGTTCACATTTACTTAGTGGTACCAGGGAGATGGCTCATCCACAGTAATAGCCTATGAAAATACATTACAAAATCCCAGTTTGTATCACTGTTCTTCTGATAATTTTTTTTTTATGGTGGCAAAGATTTGTTGAACAGAGACTATGTAGTTCTGTTCTTAACTTACCTCTTAGAATCAATAAAACCGTTTATTTTCTTTTTGGCTCCCTAATACTATAATAAGCCACCATCTGACTCATAATATAGAATGATTTGCTCACGATGCTTACAGTGGGACACATTCATGCAATATAAGTCGGAAGCAGGAATTCTTAAATAACATTGAATACACTTAATGGATCATCACAATGGGTCAATTTCTGTGTGATCCTTGATAACCGATCCGTGTCTTTTGCTGCCCCTACCCCAACCAAAAATCAATAACTGGCATCTTTTGGTCAAGCCAACAAGCCTTCAAGTAGTGATGTACGATATTACGACAAATATTAAAATGACATATTGTCATGAGGATCACATATCGCCAATATCGTATTATGTTGGGCAGACAACAAATGTACTAGTCTGCAGCCTTTATGCAAGCTCTGGTCACAGTTTAGCACATTATCTTTGAAGACTTGACTCATTAACAAAACTGCCACTGACCACATTTTGGCATTGAGTCTGCAAATGCATAAGCTTACATTCACCCCATTACAGAAACAACAGAAGGTCATTAAATGAAATCTCATTCAACTCAATGGTTTAAAAAAAAAACAACAACAAAAAACCTAAAATTATCATATAACAAAACACTAAATAGCATAACATGAAACAACAGGAACAGCAACTAAAGAAATGATTATCACAGAACATGAACTTTGAATGTTACATTTTATAATATTCTTTAGCATATGGGTCAAAGCTTCATCATGGTTAAATTGTGGTATGGTGTCATCGAGTGGTCTTGAAGCCAAAGAGGTAGTGCAGCACCCCTGGTGTTGGGGAGAAAAAATGTTTTTGTAGATTTTTTTTTTTTTTTTGTTAAAAATAAATCAATAAAAAAAACATATTGAAAGAATAGTGTATTTAACTTTAGGGATTCGATATATACATTGGAAAAATGTATTATTTATTATATATAAATATAAATATATAAATATATATATATATATCTGTAGAGGCAGCTAAGATTTGTTAATATTTCAGACTATTTACAGTGGGGAGAACAAGTATTTGATACACTGCCAATGGGAAAACCCATTGGAAGTGTATCAAATACTTGTTCTCCCCATTGTATCTCTTAGGGTGCAGACAATTAAAAAACCGTGTGGCATTTGCCAAGGCCCACAGCCTGTCAAAAGGATGGACGCTGGAAAAGTGGCAAAAGGTGGATTTTTCAGCTGAATCTTCCAATGAATTATACCACAGTCGCTGCAAATATTGCAGGAGACCTACTGGAGCCCGCATGGATCCCAATTCACTCAGAAAACAGTCAAGTTTGGTGGTGGCAAAATCATGGTCTGGGGTTACATCCAGTATGGGGTGTGCGAAAGATCTGCAGGGTGGAAGGCAACATAAATAATCCTGAAATATCAACAAATCTTAGCCACCTCTTACATTCCTAACCATAAAAAGGGACAAATTCTGCAGCAAGATGGTGCTCCATCGCATACTTCAATCTCTACCTCACAGTTCCTCAAGGCAAAGAAGATCAAGATCCTCCAGGACTGGCCAGCCCAGTCACCAAACATGAAAAGGATGAAAGAGGAAGCATGGAAGACGAAACCCAAGAATGTTGATGAACTCTGGGAGGCATGCAAGACTGCTTTCTTTAATGTTCCTGATGACTTCATCAATAAATTGTATGAATCCTTGCCAAACCGCATGGATGCAGTCCTTCAAGCCCATGGAAGTCATACAAAATATTACATTTGGATCTCACAGCACCACTACTTAATTCGCTTATGTTATGTAACATATTTTTGTATTTGAAGTATTTTTTTGTTCAATTTTCACTTTACTTTCTGTAGGCGACAAAACTTTTGTCTTGCCAAAATTTGACCTCTATGTCTTCATTAAATGATAAATCTTTTTTCAGTGAAACAAATATATTTTTGTACATTCAACATCATTTGGGAGGGTCTTAGCTTTCATCTGAGCCATTTGTGAAACCAAGTGAATAATTAAAAGTCAGGTTATTAGCAATTGTTTCTACAAAATGACAACACTTTTGTCAGGGACTGTATATGTATATATATATATATATATATACAGTATATATATACAGTATATATATATATACAGTATACAGTTGTGGTCAAAAGTTTACATACACTTGTGAAGAACATAATGTCATGGCTCTCTTGAGTTTCCAGTTATTTCTACAACTCTGATTTTTCTCCGATAGAGTGATTGGAACAGATACTTCTTTGTCACAAAAAACATTCATGAAGTTTGGTTCTTTTATGACTTTATTATGGGTTAACAGAAAAAGTGATCAAATCTGCTGGGTCAAAAATATACATACATGGATCTGAAAAAGCAAATCATTGACTTGAACAAGTCAGGAAAGTCACTTGGAGCCATTTCAAAGCAGCTGCAGGTCCCAAGAGCAACAGTGCAAACAATTGTTTGTAAGTATAAAGTGCATGGCACTGTTTTGTCACTGCCACGATCAGGAAGAAAACGCAAGCTATCACCTGCTGCTGAGAGAAAATTAGTCAGGAGGGTGAAGATTCAACCGAGTATCACCAAAAAGCAGATCTGCCAAGAATTAGAAGCTGCTGGAACACAGGTGTCAGTGTCCACAGTCAAGCGTGTTTTGCATCTCCATGGACTGAGAGGCTGCCGTGCAAGAAGGAAGCCCTTGCTCCAAAAGCGGCACCTTAAGGCTCGACTGAAGTTTGCTGCTGATCCCATGGAAAAAGATAAGACCTTCTGGAGGAAAGTTCTGTGGTCAGACGAAACAAAAATCGAGCTGTTTGGCCACAATGCCCAGCAATATGTTTGGAGGAGAAAAGGTGAGGCCTTTAACCCCAAGTACACCATGCCTACCGTCAAGCACGGTGGTGGTAATATTTTGCTGTGGGGCTGTTTTGCTGCCAATGGAACTGGTGCTTTACAGAGAGTAAATGGGATAATGAAGAAGGAGGATTACCTTCAAATTCTTCAAGATAACCTAACGTCATCAGCCCGAAGATTGGGTCTTGGGCGCAGTTGGGTGTTCCAACAGGACAATGACCCCAAACACACATCACAAGTGGTAATGGAATGGCTAAAACAGGCTAGAATTAAGGTTTTCGAATGGCCGTCCCAAAGTCCTGACTTGAACTTGTGGACAATGCTGAAGAAACAAGTCCATGTCAGAAAGCCATCAAATTTAACTGAACTCCACCAATTCTGTCAAGAGGAGTGGTCAAAGATTCAACCAGAAGCTTGCCAGAAGCTTGTGGATGGCTACCAAAAGCGCCTAATTGAAGTGAAAATGGCCAAGGGACATGTTACCAAAAATTAGCACTGCTGTATGTATATTTTTGACCCAGCAGATTTGAGCACTTTTTTCTGTTCACCCATAATAAAGTCATAAAAGAACCAAACTTCATGAATGTTTTTTGTGACAAAGAAGTATCTGTTCCAATCACTCTATCAGAGAAAAATCAGAGTTGTAGAAATAACTGGAAACTCAAGAGAGCCATGACATTATGTTCTTCACAAGTGTATGTAAACTTTTGACCACAACTGTATAAATAAACCTAAACCCCAAACAAATGTGTGTGGAAAGCTATTTAACAAATGGGGGAAAGAGAAAGAATTGCTTTAATCAAGAAAAAAATACACCCATGCACTAACTAGGGGTGTAATGATTCATTGAAATGGATTGATATATTATTTGGTTAAAGACTGTTTCGTGAGAGTTGGTCGTGGTGCAAAAATGCAGCAGCAATGCAAAAAAAAAAAAAAAAAAAAAAGATTTGGGACCACAGAGTTGGACCTTATTCACAATATTATTAGAAAGGAAATGGCCCATTTTACTTTGCACACTGAGCAACAGAGGCACTAAATTATGTATTTGTACAAAATAACGATGCACAAGATAGTTTCCAGAAACTTATTGAATAGTTTACTCAAATAAAAACTGTATTTGGCATCTTTTAATTTTTTTTTCTTTTTTTTTAAACTCCAAACATTTGAAACGTCATCTATTTAACTACTTTTTGCACGCTACCGTCTTTTGAGATGCCAGTTGAGTTATTTCAATCTGTTGAAGATTGTGGTACTAAAACCTGGTAAATTCCAGTTTCTCCCTTGTCTTTTTGACTGTATGTTTCCTGTTCATTTTGTATTCAGTTGCAGAAAGCTTATGTTTTGGTTTAAATCAGTACTTCTCAAATAGTGGGGCGCGCCCCCCTGGGGGGGCCGCAGAGCGATGCCAGGGGGGGCGCGTGTGAGCTCGGGGAACATGCTTTTTTTTTTTTTCTGCCGTACTGGAATAAAGTGTACTTGCGCATCCACTCAGTGGGTGGCAGTGGCGCTCTCATTTTCAGAGTGCGTGCAGTATTTTTGAACTAAGGAAGAGCACTCATCACACAGAAAACAAATATGAAGAGCAGTGTGCCGCCGCCGTTTTCGAAAGCCGTTTTCCGACCGGACTCACTCACGCAGCGACCCACTGTCTTGTCCGGTTCTTACGCCGCCGCCTGATAAGTGCCATTTTCGGCTTGGGATCGTCACGACGACCGCCCTCACCTACGGTTCTACCTCGGCCGCCGAGAATGCGCTTTGCTCATGCCGTTTGCCTTTTAGCTTTGACTTTTAATACTGTGGGTGATGAGGAAAGACTGTTTACTGTGTCTAAAAATAATTATAGCGGACCGCCAGAAGCCAAATCAATTAAGACGCCACTTAAAGACATTCGACCCCAATCTCATTGATAAGCCGCTTGATTGTTTTTCAGCGAAAACGTGCCGAATATTGCCAACAATCGTCCTGCTTTGTCAGTGTTATATCAGTAAACCAGTGAGCATTGTTAGCATGCTCATTGCAAAATGACTCCACACCATTGCAAAGGAGGTAATACTGAGTGTGAGCAGCAAAAATAAAAACTGTCCTTCTGTCCAAGGACACTCTTTTTTTCCTTTATTCATTTTTGTTTTTTCGGTGAAATTTTTTGGCATATTGTCCTCATGAGTGAATGTTTCTAATCAATTTGAATTTGTTATTATTTACTGATTTTATTACATTTTATTTTTCTGTATCAAATGGTCAAAAATGTACCTTGAGTGTATTTTTTTTTTTTTTAAATGCAGGCAAATTGATGCACGTCAAGTCTTCTCTGTTACAAACAAAACAATGTTAATAAAGTTATACTTTATTATAAGTTGATCTATGTTACTTTTTTTCTTTATTAGAAAAAAAGGACACAATATTAGGCAGATGCGTATTTATAATAGTAATTTCATAGACAAATAATACTATTTACAGCGGCGGCAGAGAGTTTGGGGGGGCGCGAAACATTTACGTCTTGCTTGGGGGGGGGGCGTAGCAGAAAATAATTGAGAAGCACTGGTTTAAATGAAGGTGGTTTCTGTTTTGATCAGCTAACAACATTCACCATAAATTAGGAAATAAACACAGAGCAATTGCTAATCCATGCGATTAGTATCGGTGTCGTGATTGGCCGATCTTGCATGAAATGCTGATCAGCACATCCCTACTATTTACAAGACTAAAGGTTTTATTTTTGTAAAGAATAATTTTGACATAGCTATTTGATTTATATTACACAGTAAAAAAACTGCTTATTGAGTTTGCCATTGCATGAATTCAGATAGTATGAAAATCTGCCTTCCAAATCCTTCAACAGATTTTGTATTCCTCCTCCATCTTTCAGCATGTGTTCATCATCACACAGCTCTTCAGCTCACTGGACTGAGATGTTTGCAACATTAACTCCGGCGTTAGCCACCTCTGACGCTCGCCGAGGTCAAGTGTTATTGACTCAAAATGCTATTGAGCATGAAACGGCTCATTTGCCCATTTTCGACAACCCTTAATGCGGGTTGATGGGCTTCATTTAGCACTACCTGATTTCTCATAAGCTCATTTGACCAGTCAAATGCTCAGCCTTCAGGGAGGAATATCACCATTTAATGTATGCAGAACAATCTGCCTCTAATTAAGATGAAGAAATAAGAAAATTGACGAACAATTAACTCTCACACTTTCTGATCACCAATGCACAAACATTCACCGTGTTTTTCTTGCAGCCCTTTCACTTTGTTTTTGATTGAGTTGCGGCTGCACGTGGTGGAAATAAATGTTCAGGGAAAAAAACAGTTATGCTGCCAAACGATTTGAATACTGCAGCCAGTTTGGATTGAGAGAATTTAGAGAAAAGACTCTTGGGTATTAGTATTAGTATATTAGTAACACCAGGACAATTGAGAAAATTTTGGGCGCGAAACAAAAAGTGATCATTAGAAAATAAAGTCAAATGAAATTCCCACAGTCGACGGTATTTAGTTTTAAAATATAATGCAGGAAAATGGCCTAATCCTTGACAAATGTAATTGAAAATCACACATTTGTAGAATTTTAATTAGACATGCATAATAGACTTGACTATTATTAATGAATTACAAATGAGTTACTGGTGCACAATGTGACAATCTGGACAGACTGCAGTAATCTTCCCCAGTATGACGTTGGCAGAAATACCAGAAATAATGATCCCAATCCATCATTGATCACATCCGCACTGCCAAATTGTTGGTTTTTCAGACCTATTGAGTCACAAAAAGGTGAGCCCATCCACCTGTGCTACATTACCAGTAAATCTATTTCTCAATTATTATTGGATGCCAGGTCATCTGCCAATTTATCTGAAAATGATGAATCACCATCGTATTGGGTAGGTTGGACATCCTGTTGTTTTTAGACAATATTTTGCTGTCATGTTATAGCAGATATGTGTCAGTGCCTTGTATATACAAACTATGATTAGAGTTTTGCTCAAATCAACATTTTCAATAAAAACTTAAACATATATACCGAATTGGCCCGAATATAAGACGGCCCTGATTATAAGACGACCCCCTCTTTTTCAAGACGGAAGTTTGAAAAAAAGACTTTTTGAACACCAAATTAATTTTTATACAGAAAATACGTACAGTACACCCAAAACAAATGATTATAACAATATATTTGAGAGAAAAAACATGTTATTTTGCCTCTTTCAAATCTTAATATCTGAACATTTAATTATGTAAACTAAAGTGCAATCACATTCGTAAATGAATAGCTGCTGGTTTTTAAAATGTAAATAAACCAATCTATTGTGATAAAAAAAACTAAATTGAAATAACTGCATTAACCATCAAAGTGAAGTGTAACTGTAACTGTAGTCTTGAAACAAATCTGAATAAGGAAAAACATTGCAATAAAGTAATGCAAACTGGTTAAACTTGAGATCTGTCATGACAGAACATCGCTTCAATGATATCTGGCGCCATCTGGCGTCGTGAATGGGTATAATGTTTAGACCGCGAATATAAGACGGCCCCCTCTTTTTCATTCTTATTTCAATGCAAAAAACACTGTTTTATATTCGGGCCAATACAGTATATATATAGTATATATACCTTAATTTACAGACTATAAACCGCTATTTTCTCCCTTCGCTTTGAACCCCACTGCTTATAGTCCAGTGCATCTTATGTGTGGATTCCGCAGGCCAATAAAGTGTATGTCTTTAACTCATTCACTCCCAGCCACTTTTACCAGAGCAAGGCCCATCGCTCCCGGCCGTTTTACTGGATTTTGACTGGTTTTGCAAGGCCCACAAAAAATTCTGTTCTATTGCTATATAAACATGGAACCCACCAAAAGAAAGATTAGACTCTCTTTTTTCAGCAGAAAAAAAAAGTTCATATCTTTTTCCATTCTTTAGAAATCAGCATTAGAAAATAGCTTATTATGAGCAATTTTCCAATTTCTGATGAAAAAACAGAGAAATTGAGCTTTTTGTAAAAGCATACATTTCAAACATAACTGACTTATACGCAGCTATGTTTTGCTTTAGTTACATCCCAAACATCTGAATAATGTTTTCCTTTTACAAAATAAGATAAACAACAAGACAAATAGAGCTTTTGATAGCAAAGTAACAATTTATTTATACATAACTAACTGAAAGATGACGCTTTTCTGGCCGCGACAGCCAGTTAAACTTTTCACTCATCGCCGTCTGTCTCATAAAGATGAATTTTTTTGAGTCTCTGCGGGCTCTGCTCGCGATCAGCACGGACTCGAAGGCATCATCTGCTGCACTAGTGGTCTCGGTCGTTCTGCTCGGTCGTCCAGTGCCTGGCATCCCGGGCACTGGGAAAAACAAAACAAAAAACTACAATGCTCAAGTAGGTCGAAATCCAGCGTAGGGCTACTGCACCTTAAAACATGTTTTGTTTTCTCCTTGAGATAATTGTTGTTGTGATTTGGTCTAAACAAATATAAGTTGATTTGATTTTATTTGACTTAGAACACATCCATAACTGAACAGTATGGACATGCAGGTGACAATGTTTTTTTTTAGGTAACCTATTGTGGTTCCTCAGTTTAATTATTATTATTATATTCTTTGTTCCGCAGCCCCTTTGAGCTCAATTTGACCCCCTTAGAATGCTTCAAAATGCACCAAAATCGGCAGGCAGGTCAAGACAGGTGCAATCTTTGATATCGTGTAAAAACAAATTCCAAATACACTATGTGTCAGGCCGAGACAATGAGGCGGACTCAGCTGCAGAGGTTCAAGCAAAAACAGAGGTTCTTCCGCTGACATGTGGGGATGAGAAAAAGTACAAACAAAAAGCGCTCTAACGGAGGAATGAGTCAGGATGACTATGATCAAAAGTTCAAACAAAAAGCCACCTCCAAAAGGCAAAAACACAAAACGCTCCAAATGGAGGAAAAAGTCAAGATGGCTAGGATCAAAAATGTTCAAACACAAAGCGCTCCAAATGGATGATAATAAACAGGATAACTATGATAGACTATGGCGAGAGGCTTATGTGACTGACCTGGAAAGAAAGCCACTATTTTTTTGGAGTTTTTCCTTGCCGACATGGAGGGTCTAAGGATGGGGGATGCCCAGGACTTGAACTTTATTTATTCATCTTTGTTGCTTCATTTGCTGTTTCTGATTGTGTATCATATTGCCTCTGCAAAGCCCTTTGAGACAACAGTGTTGTAATTTAGGGCTATACAAATAAAATTGAATTGAATTGAATTCTGTACAAGACAAGGGAAACTAGAGCATTATATACACACAAGGTAATGGGGAATAGGTGGAAAAATAGGTGATTAGGTGACAAGAGGAAGGGCAACAACGCGACTATGAAGAGGGTGAAGCCTTCAAAATAAAGCAGAAAGCGACGTGGCATGACACTATGTAGCGCCCCCTAGCAGTCATTCTTTGTCCCGCCGATGCTTTGAGCCCTACTTTGAGCCCCTCAGAATGCTCCAAAACTTACCAAACTCAACAGCCAGGTGAACACAGGTGAAAACTTTGATTAAATGTAGAAAAAAAAAAAAAAAAAATCAAAATATGCGTAAATTTGTGTAGCGCCCCCTAGGAACAAAACCAACATAACCATTTCATTTTATTTATTTATTTGTTTAAGTTGAAAGAGGTGGTAACAATGCAAAGGTTAAAACTTAGAACACATCAGCACTATATGAATGGGATACTATACGCGGTGCCCAGACTGCCGTTAGTAGTACATCCAGTTTTCTTTGGGTGGGCAGAGCGTGTCCGTGGGTGGGCACTGCCCACCCCTGCCCCCCACCTGGAAACGCCCCTGCTTTCGTATGTGGTTTAAAATCCGATTTGGACCACATTTTTCAAAATGTGGCAGCAGTTTAAACTCTCAAATCGGAATTCATAGAGATATTACTTCCGCAAAGAGTGAGAGAGGCAGGGAGGATTGCTGTGATGGAGCTGTGCATTACCGTTAGTGCCTAGCTTGAACTCGGCTTTGAGGCAGGAGCTAGGCGGGCTTAGCCAGACATTAAGAGAAAAAAAAAATTAAGGAAAAAAAAATGGATAAGCGTGAGAATGCTCGGTTTTCTTTCCGTCTGTCCAATGAGCAATATTTCAATATTGCTTACATGGGGAAAACTGACCGTATTTGTGTGTGTGATGCATGCGCAGTGTTATATACAGCATAATAATATAGACAGCTTCACTGAGTCATCCAGTATGTCCAAAGAATGTCAGATAGCTTGTTGTTGAAAATCTTGATCCAATTCCACCAATTAGAGTTTTCAAGACAGAAAGTTATGGCTCCAGCGCCGGTTCATTATTTGCTTTTAACGTGTCTAAAAGTAGTTCTATATCAGTCAGCTAGATGGAGGATTGTGTCTCTCACATAAGGAACACTTCCCATAATTCGCCCTTGCCACCGCATTTCTACAAAGACATCAAGACTTCAAAGCCGTCTTATTATACCTCCCGTCAGTTCTACATCAGCAATCATTTTATATTTTATCAAACACTCAGCTCATGTTTGTACATTCAAGCTTGTACATAAGGCAGTGCAATGCAGTAGAGAAGCCGACTTCCAATTGAACGCTCATTAATGTAGAAAACTTTCAAAGTGAACTATACCATGCTGGAACATGATTGCAGCTATTAGCAATGACACTCTTTACTAGTGATGAGTGCAGCCATCACCCCAACACTAATTCACGCTGTGTTAAGTCCTCATTACGGCCTGTTTAAGAACCAAATTCCAGCAAAATAATAACATTTGACAGTCTTAAGGCCATGGAAATGATGATTTGTTCCTGGAGGGCATTTAATAAGGTCCTCCAATTATGTACGCTTGCGAACAGTTATTAGTAACCTACTGTTTAAGAATGAAGTATGTTTACAGAAATGACTGCAATTGACGAAACTGAAGAATGAATACAACATTGCTGAGAATGAGCCAATAAAAAGCGGGAAATAATACTGAGGGCTAAAAAAAAAAAAACATAAAACATGATGAATAAAATAGGAAATCGCTGTAATTAAATGAACTACAAATCCAAGTGAGAAAAAATTTGATGACAATAGCTGTCAGACCTAACCTAACAAATTTGTGCTCCACAGTGTTATTGTTGTGAGGATGCTTTGCAAAGCAAATCTCCCCACATATAATATTCATATATAACTTTTTGGGTACACCACAAAGCCCACACGCTTTGACCAATTCACAATGTTTGCACAGCTATTAAAGTAATCTGGTGAAAATTCTTCAAGTTTTCATATCGCAATGTATATCACAAACCCCCAAAAAGTCACAATGTCAGTTTTTTCCAATATCGTTGAGCCCTACTAGCATCACAGTTCAAAAGTATTGGATGTTGACAACTTTTTATGGCAGTGGATGAGTTAAGTCTGGCAAAGAAAAGGCAAAGGGAAAAAAATATATATAAAACAGTCAATTAGATAATTTACTGGCGATTGTGCCCTGTAAAACATAACTGTTTTAGACTGTAAAATCTCTTTAGTCTCTGGTTCTTGTTGCATAACTTCAGAGGTTCTCACGTTTTCTGACACTATTCCACTTGAAATTAACGCATCTGACCTCAACATCAATACCAGCGCTACTTTCCGAACATGCAGCACATCTGGTATGCATGGCAACCAAGGTTACTAGAACTGGGAACGTGTGCCCTTGTGTGTCTGTTTTTTTATGTAATAAAAAAGACAAAGAACTGAGGGGGAGAGTAATGAATGGGAGAAATAAAATACAGGTAAAGGGAAAAAAAATAGGTTGACAGCATCACGGCAGAGAGGCGCAGACAGACAGGAGAAAAAGAGAGACAGGAGAGGGGAGGTAGAGCGAGCTCGGCGGCATATTCCTTCTCTCCCTCTCGCTCTCTTTGATATCACTTGCTTTTGCAACTCAGCAGCAAGCAGCATGGAGCGGGAACCTCCAAGATTCAGTATGTAACGCTGTTTCACTATGACTTTCCTTTGTTTGCGTCGGCCATGACTCTTTGACTTTGACGTCACACTTTCTTTTTCACTGATAACACAGGTTGACTTGCATTACTTTTCGATATTGAGGGTGCTTGGATGAGCATGTGTGTTTAAAAGTTGGATAATCATTTAGATGATCTTCTGATTTGTTGGACTTCAAGCTTTGGGTCGATGATTTCGATACGTTACACACGCATGCATTTTAAAATTATTGTATGATTTCAATTAGTCAGGAACGTCAAAAGCATGAACTGGATTAAATTTATCATGACAATCAAATTTTTTTTAGTCTTGAAAAATGACGAAATTGAGTTTTCCGCAGCCTACGGCAGATTCATGAATAGATGAATAGAATCTGGATTCTATTTTAAATACCTGTTGAATCAATGACTTTTGTGATCATTTTTCCTACTAAGCTTTCATGCCCCCCCATGCTCAAAATGATAGGCTTTCAATCTGCTCTTCAGTTTGGGCGTGTTTTTTTGTCCAGAATGTGTGTCAATGTACCCCCACTGGACCAGTTGACATTAGGACTTCAGCACTGATGTGCTGAAATATACATTGCATGACATTTGGAATTCATCAGATCCAAATTGAGGGGTTAAGTGTAATAACCCTATTACAATTTGATTCATGACAAATTATTTCCAAATGTCACATGTTGCAGTGCATTTTTCCTCTAATAGGAATGTACATTTTATCATACATATTGGCTTTCAAATGCTTTAGTCAATTATTTATTTTTTTAATCCAATTGGTGTTGGCTTTTGTATTTTCCATCTGAAATAGGCCAGTTTTCTGCATTATGTAGTGGTGTGTATGTGAAGCTCACTTTCAGATGCGTTTAGTGATACTAAATGGTATTTTTCCTCAAGCATTTTTCCATGAAGACGGAACATAAAACTGATTTTCATAAGGCGGAACACATTTGATCTCTAGATATAATTACAGGTATGCTAAGTAAGTGGATACAATAGTTAGAAAATAAGTAATTTCAGCTATTAACTCACTGGCTGCCATTGATGGCGTCAGGCGTCCAATCCATTTTGACTGGGAGGACAATGGATTGGACTTCTGGCGCTGTCAATGAATGATAAAATTGAGCATTCACAGCCAGTCCTCCCAGTTTTTGGATTTGCACGTCTATCATTGTCAATTGCAGACATTGAGTTAACTTCCACCATACAATTACTAAATATTAGGGCTGTCAAACGATTAAATTTTTTAATCGAGTTAATTACAGCTTAAAAATTAATTAATCGTAATTAATCGCAATTCAAACCATCTCTAAAGTAAGCTATATTTTTCTGTAAATTATTGTTGGAATGGAAAGATAAGACACAAGACGGATATATACATACAATATACTGTACATAAGTGCTGTATTTGTTTATTATAACAATAAATCCACAAATGGCATTATTAACATTCTTTCTGTTTAAGTGATCCATGGATAGTAAGACTTGTAGTTCATAAAAGATAAATGTTATAGTTACAAGTTATAGTAATTTTATATTAAAACCCCTCTTCATATTTTCATTTCACAAAAATTTGTACAATTTTCAATCAAAAGTAGAGTTAATATAATAATCAGAAGAATAAAAATAACAATAATAAGAATTGAGTGACCAAACTCTGAGTAATGGCAGTTCACTTTGCATTGTTGTTTAGCTGTCTGAGAATAGGGCCTCATTACTACAGACTGAAGTGCTTTTCTTTTTGTCAACATTATTTTTTTTTGAGAGATAGCAATATTATTTTTGTTGTGCTTTCACTAAATGATACTTCTGTTTGTTGTGAAGGAGTTGCAGAAGCGTATGCCAATAAACGGCGCAGCCCAAAGAACGCCTGTGTCCACTCGCCTTTATACCAGCTATATCTCTGAGTTTATCTAACCCAAAATACAACAAGAGACACATAATTGCCACTAAAAGAAAGCAAACTTACCGAAATATGTGTGGAGCACAAAGCAACAGCATAAACGTCTCATAACTACTAATTCTCCCACTATTAGAAGGAATAACATTAGTATGGAATGGCGCTGCGCTGCCCCCAAGCGGCCGGTGGTATTCTCTTCACTCTTAATGGCCATAAATGGCCTCATTGAAATCTGTTTGAAGTAATGCGAGAGCGGCTCATTCAGTGCATGCGTTAATTGCGTCAAATATTTTAACGTGATTAATTAAAAAAATTAATTAACGCCCATTAACACGATAATTTTGACAGCCCTACTAAATATATTTTAAATGATTAAAGCCAGCATTTTTATCAGGGTCTGTGCAATTTAGTTCAACAAAGTACACAATAATTGCAAACTGAATTCCTGTGGTAAATAAGGTAGAGTCTACAGCTGTCCCGACTAGTCGACATAGTCGACGTCATCGATGACGTAAATCCGTCGACGAGCACAACATCCCGTCGACAGTTAGTGAAGGGTTAAAAAAAATATCTGCGTGGAAAGTTCAGAATGTCGGACGCTCTGTATGCAAGCGGGGAAAGCAGCACAAAGCCAAAAAAGCGCACCACAGTGTCCAAAACATTGACTTATTTCAAAGAAACAAAGGAGGGTACACTTTTGTGTCCTGTCCCTTCAATGCCAAGCTAGGCTGCACGTCGGCCGTGAATAAACACCTAAAGTGCCGTCATCCAGTTTGTAAGTCCATCTAACGAACTAACGACATGTTTCATTGAAGTTGCTAAGCCTGTTTTGCCATATGCAATGAGTCCATTTATAGCACGGCAAATAAAAATGAGGGCGATAATTTTCAAGGCTGCCTTTCATATGAGACTCCATTTCCTTTCTCTTATCAATATGCTGTAGAATTAAAGTTCAGACATACAAAATAAGAAACCACATCTATATTAAACACTGTAATGTTAGCACTGCTACACTGAGGTGAATTGGGGAAAAAGGCAACCTACTTTAGCCTGCTATAAAACATTGGCAGTCGTATCGTGAAAGCAAACTTGCGGTTAAAAGGTGACACTTCAAACATGAAAAATCGAAAAAAATGACCAGAAAAAAAAATCGATTACTGACACTAAATGCAATGACAAAAAGTGTTTTTTTTTTTTTGCGGAGTGTAAAGCTGAAGTTAGCTGTTTAGCGAACGTACTTCCGGTGAACATTTCAAAATAAAAGCATGTCATGTTCGTCATATAAATAACGATTTCTGGAGTTAATCCTACATACTTCAGAATTCAGATTCTACTCTAAGAATACATTTAAAATGACACCCTTTATGAAAAATCTGATAGGCAATGAATAATTATTATAATTATTATAATACCATTATACTGGACTGTCTCAGGAAATTAGAATACACAATATTCTAATTTTTTGAGACAGTCCTGTGTATATATACAGGACTGTCTCAGGAAATTGGAATACACAATATTCTAATTTCCTGAGACAGTCAGGAAATTAGAATATTGTGTATTCTAATTTCCTGAGACAGTCAGGAAATTAGAATATTGTGTATTCTAATTTCCTGAGACAGTCCTGTATATATACACAGGACTGTCTCAAAAAATTAGAATATTGTGTATTCTAATTTCCTGAGACAGTCCATTATATAGTACTATACTATAATATTAATGCTAGGTGTTTTAGAATTGTTTTGAATCATGTTGGAAAGGCAAAGTAAGTGTTCTGAATCTGTTTACATTCCATTCTTTTGCACTAGTTAATTCTATCAGCATTTGAACTCATTGTTTATTTGTGATTTATTATTGTTATTTATGTGTTTATTTGTACTTTAATAAATAATTTAAGTGTTCCAAAATATTTTTGTGAATTGATAAGCGTCAACAAAAATTTCATTGCTAAATTAGTAAAAAAAAAAAAAAAAAAAAAAAAAATTTAAATTATTAGATTGGTCGACTAATCGTAAAAATAGTCAGCTGACTTATCGGGAGAAATTTAGTCGTTTGGGACAGCCCTAGTAGAGTCACATCAAAGTTGTCACTTAATATAACTCCCAAACCTTTCTTTATTAAATTGTTTCAGTAGGGAATTTTCACCTGCAGCTCTTAGAGTTATACTCACATTAAAACAGGTCTAACCACAAAAATGTAGACGTTGACTCATAAAATCAATCAAACAATAAGTAAAAAAAAACAACAACAACCTCAGGCTCAACTATAGACACCGTAATAAAAATAAGCAGGCTTCTTTGCATTCCCTTTAAAACACTGCGCTTTTTTTCATGTGCTGCTTGTCCTCTATCTCACAGATGGAGGAACTAGATACCTCAGAGGAAGGTTGTTGTGCGCTTGGTGTGTGAAAGTACGAGCAGACCTAATGGACAGATTACATGAAATTGGCTGGGGAGAGCTGCACAGTGAAATGGGCACTTGGAGAGTGCCTTCCACCTCAATTACTCATGTCCGTTTGTGAACTCCCTGCCATCCCCTAAAATTGTGACTTGCACTGGGCAGAACGGTCTATCATAATCCAAAACATGCCATTGGCAGTGTTTTACATGGACACAATTTCCCTATTCCAGTCAGCGTTTGGATTAAAATTAGGATTGGATGCAATGTTTTCATGGACAGTCAGGCATCCCACCTTTGGTGGTGTTGATTTTTTTCATATGTGGCGATTGACCAAATATACCGGACATAGTAGTAGAAGAAGCCAGAGTGAATTCTTAAACATTACCATTTTTTCACGTATTTTTCCCATTTTTCTATGGTCAGGTATTTCAACAATTGTGAAATCTTAAAATATCTCCAGTAGGGTTGTTCCGATCATGTTTTTTTGCTCCCGATCCGATCGTTTTAGTTTGAGTATCTGCCGATCCTGATATTTCCCGATCTGATTGCTTTTTTTTTGCTCCCGATTCAATTCCAATCATTCCCGATAATTTTTGCCGATCATATACATTTTGGCAAAAAAAATGAATAAAACTCAGACGAATATATACATTCAACATACAGTACATAAGTACTGTATTTGTTTATTATGACAATAAATCTTCAAGATGGCGTTTACATTATTAACATTCTTTCTGTGAGAGGGATCCACGGATAGAAAGACTTGTAATTCTTATAGGATAAATGTGACTTTGTATATTGTGACTAAATATTGCCATCTAGTGTATTTGTTGAGCTTTCAGTATATGATACTGTAGCCATTTAACTGTTCTGCCCAAATGCATGATGGGAAGAGCAACCATGATTGTGCGTAGTGGCACCAATTGATATATCTTCTCTGCGTTGGGAAATAACATAGGATGTTAAGAAAAAGATCAACTACTACCTTTCTTACCCAAATTGCTTCCCACGATATTTGTAATTGTTGAGAGATGGATTGTAAGGCTTTAGCCAATTACAAAAGGCTCCAAAGGCTGCCAAAATTCTCTCCACTCATTTTACGCTGCCTTTTAGCTCTATATATAGGTAAAACGGCGCCATTATAGATTGAACGCGACAATGCGTGAGTGGGTCGTGCAGCGCATGCGTTAATTTCGTTAAATATTTTAACGTGATTAATTAAAAAAAAATTAATTACTGCCGTTAACGCGATACATTTGATAGCCCTACTTTAAGCCAAAACTAAACACTCTGGATGAGTGTAAGACATTTTGTCTGTAACGTTAAATACAATTAGAAAACGATTTAATTAAAATATATATATATATATATTAAAAAAAGGCATGTCCGATATTTTTTTGCCGATTCCGATGCTTTGAAAATGACGTGATTGGACCCGATCGATCGGGACATCTTTAATCTCCAGCAACATGTTGGTCTCAAATACAGACCATTTCAGTCTTACTCTGTCTTCAGCTTGCTCTGACTCAAATAGCTTCATAGAATAACAGAAACGCATACCGTAATTTTCGGACTATAAGCCGCTACTTTTGTCCCTCGTTTAGAATCATGCGGTTTCTAATCCAGTGTGGTTTATTTGTTGATTTATTTGGGTTAATAGATAACACTTTGACAACGGCGTCATAAGAATCCCATAAGACCACCATAATTATGACATGACACTATCATGGGCATTAATGAATGCTTATGACAGATGTTATTAACTCATTCACTGCGTGATGCGTTTGGAGCCTTGTTTTTTTGTTTCTCAGATAGATCGCAAGCTATAGATTCTTCTTGTAAAAAAAAAAAAAAAAAACCCACAAATGACGTATAAATACGTTTTTGGGACAATGAAGCATTTAAAAATCGAACATATTTATACGTTTCTGGGAGCAAATGAGTTAAGTGTCATCTGGCAAATTATGTCACTGACTCCATTAATACTCCAGCTCGGATCTTTTGCATCCATTCAAAAGTGAGATAATATGCCGGATGGCACAAAATGACATCTGTCATAAGTAGGGGTGTCAAACAATTAAAAATTTTAATCGAGTTAATTACAGCTTAAAGATTAATTAATCATAATTAATTGCAATTAGTCGCAATTCAAACCATCTATAAAATATGCCATATTTTTCTGTAAATTATTGTTGGAATGGAAAGATAAGACACAAGATGGATATATCCATTCAACATATGGTACATAAGTTCTGTATTTCTTTATTATAACAATAAATCAACAAGATGGCATTACCATTATTAACATTCTGTTAAAGCAAGCCATGGATAGAAAGATAAATGTTAGTACACGTTATAGAAATTTTATATTAAAACCCCTCTTCATGTTTTCGTTTTAATAAAATTTGTAAAATTTTCAATCAAAAAAATAAACTAGTAGCATGCCATTGTTGATGTCAATAATTACTTACACAATGCTCATGGGTGCTGAAGCCTATAAAATCAGTCGCACCCAAGCGCCAGCAGAGGGCGCCATAACTCCGAAAAACACAAATACACATTTCACTGTGCTGTCATTCTAATCTGTTTGAGCGGGGCATTCGTGCTTTAATTGCGTCAAATATTTTAACGTGATTAATTTAAAAAAATTAATTACCGCCCGTTAACGTGATAATTTTGACAGCCCTAGTCATAAGCATTCATTAATGCACATGACAGTGTCATGTAATAAGTATGTTGGTCTTATGACAGTCCTATGGTGCCACTGTCAAACAAAGTGTTACTAGATACCATAACTAGCAATTAATGAAACAACTGGAACAGTAACTGAAGAAATAATTTGCACAGAACATGAAGTTTAATTGTTATTTACATCTGTAGCAGTGCAATGCATGCTAGGAGGCATGTTGGACGACAACAGTGTTGACAGCAGGTGGCAGCAAAGGTTGACTGTCAACCCCAAGGTAGAAGTGGTGGCCAAATGAAGCTTCTTGAAGCAATGAATGGTGGTTCATGGTGGTTCATTTGGTCTTATGACAGTCTGATGATGCCACTGTCAGATAAAGTGTTCCCGGTTTATATCTTTTGGTGTAAATATCCCATACTCCAGTGAGGACAGCTGTCAGCTGACAGGTTTATAGTCTAGTGCGGCTAATCTATGAACAAATGCTGTGTTAGTGTCAAATTTGGTGAGTGGCGGCTTATAGTCAGGTGTGCCTTATAGTCTGAAAATTAGGGTATATTTATGTCAGGACGGTTTGTTCCAAAATTTTAGAATGAACTGTTTTTATGTGCGCTGATTGGCTTATCAATGGAAAATAAATCACACCTCTCGTTCAGAATAGAATCTTGATCAGATTGGTATGGATCGGGTTCCCAATTGCCGAATTAGTTGTGTACATGAGGCATTTGTACTCTGATCAGGCTTTTAATCCGAATAAATGTGTCCATGTAAATGTAGCCACTGACAGACATCAAATCCAGTTTAACTGTGACGGTTGGCTTTCGAGTAAACACGTTTCACTGCCGTTGACGGCGCGAGACGTCTAATGCAATTTAATTGGGGCGTTGGCAGAAATTGCAGTCTTGCCAGTCAAAAGGGAGCCTCAATGACAGCCAATGAGTTGCATTACATTTTCAGACCATAGAAAGCCAACTACAGTTATGAAAGCATCCTTTCCTATCAGCAGTGTTGTGCATAAACGCGTTCAATGAATGATCGTTCATGAACACGGTCATATTTTGAGCAAACGTGAACTGAACGCATCATATTTTTGTCTCGTGAAGGTTACTGTAAATGCGCACATTCGAGCGGTTGTGAGCGGCTTTTATAACCTCGTTCATTGTCAAGTACTTGTGTTTTGCAGCCAAGAACACGTGCGACTACTGCGGTATATGTGTTGTGAACTCTTTTTTTATGCATTGTAACTCTCGTGCGCATCTCACTAGATATCATATAACAGAACAGTGATTTCCCTCAAGTCTCATCTCATTGGCTGTGTGTACCCAGGGTGATCATGGGACAAGTAGTCCGTATACCACATTCATGACTTCAGAATTAGAGCCTTTCCGCCAAAACTCCAGAAAAAAGCCTTAGGCTAAAAAAATATCTAAAAATAACAAAAACACCCAAAAAAAAAACAACCTTAATAGCGGAAAACGATCGAACCTGGCAACCTGGGAACTGAAGCTGCCTGAGGCTGTCACAGCTGTGTTGTTTTAGCAAATATGCCAGCTTTTGCTTCTAAAGCTTTTATGGCGGCAAATAACCATTCTTTTACATTCAACTGGACCAAAAATGCTAAATAAACAAGTTGCTTCATAAACATACTACTGCAACATGAATACGGCGTAAATAAATGCTTAATGGCATTGGCAAGACGCAGTGAGAGAGAACTACGGGTGTGACCATGACCAAAAGTAAGTACATAATTCCATTATCTAATGAAACTTTTTGGTATTTACTTTGGAATTGCTGGATTCGCGGCTGTTTGTAACCTTACATTGCAAGTTGCAATTTCTGATGGGGTACAAAACCTGACAGAACACTGGCCCAGTACCAACATTTAAGTGTATTTTATGAACAGATCAGTACCGACGCAGATTTGAAATGGAATGTATCTGACACAGTTTCAGTGGTTAAAGCAACTTTTCTGTTTTGGTTGATTTTAGTGTTGCCGGTGGACAAAAGTGGTAGTGTTTTGCCTTAAGGAAGACTGCGTTTCCCATGAGGACCAGCGCACACACGAAGAGTGTTGTAAAATCATCAACAAATAAAAAATCTATCTCCCGGTCGCCTGGCTTAAACAACATTACAATTCCCAGCTGCTGTGTGAAGGACGAATAGTAATGAGGTAATGAATCCAGTTGTGAGTAAACAATAGCATATGACAGTTAGCAACCATGTGGCTTATTGTGGCTAACCCCCCCAACTCACCCGAACTCGTCAGCGCTGACGAGTTCAGTTGAGGGGTGAGGTATCCTGGTAGCCTCTCTTTTTTTTCCCTCCTCAGACCAAACTTTTTGTCTCTTTTGTTGGTCTGCCATCTTGGCAGCATTCGCGCGAAAGCGTTTGCATTGACTTCCGTCTTTATGATGAATGGGTAAGGAGGAAGTGACATATGCCGTAAAGCAGTCAGCACATTTGTAGTTTTTTTTTGTGGCAGGGTTCCTGCCACCCTCCTCAAAATTAATTAGTGCCGGTGAAAGCGATACAGATCCCTTCAAGATATAAAACAGGTATCATTCAACTAGTTGTCAGCAGAGGTGGGTAGTAATGCATTACACGTATTCCGTTACATTTACTTGAGTAGCTTTTTGAGAAAAATGTACTTCTAAGAGTAATTTTGGCAAGCCATACTTTTTACTTTTACTTGAGTAGATTTGTAAAGAAAAAACGCTACTCTTACTATGCTACTTTGTAACAACTCTTGTGTAGCCCATTTTTCTTCTTTATTCTACAAATAGAATAAAGATGTATTATTTTCCTTGCTAGCGATGCTATTGCCAAGAGTAGCGCAACTAATTTCGCCAATGAGACGTCACAAAAATAATCACGACTCCATTACACCAATCAGACGCAAGCTTGCCGTTCTATGATCATGCAAGCCTGTTCAATCACGTGTCTTTAAAGCACTGTAACAAATGAAGTATTTGACATAGAGCGCTGCCCTCAGCATGAATCAAAGTCACAGATTTAAAACTTTCTCTTCCAGTTTTTATTTGGCACCGATTGATCACGGAAAACCGGAGATGTGATCCTTTTCATTTCATTATAGTAACTATAAAGGAACTACAGTATTCCCTACTCAAACTAGGAACTGTTTTCTCCACTAGAGGGCAGGGCACCCATGCTCTTTCAACGAGTAATGCTTCATGACTGTTTTTTTTCTGTCTTTAATGATTTTTTTAAAAAAATTATTATTATTACCTTGGCTTAATGTGTTTATGTAATAAGTTATTGTACAGTATTATTATAACAACAGTTCATACTAGTATATGAGAGAAAAAAATAGTCATAAGATCATCAAAATTATGACATGACACTATCATGGACATTACTGAATGCTTATGTCATTAAGTGTCATTTGGCAAATTATGTCACTAACTCAATTTTTGTCCACCTTGGATCTTTTGCATTCATTCCATTCAAAAGTGAGATCATTTGCCGGATAACACTTAATGACATCTGTTATAACCATTAATGAATGCTCAGGACAGAGACATGTCATAATTATGATTTTGTGATGAGAGTCTTATGGCACCACTGTCAAATAAAGTGTTAGCAAATGCCATAACTAGCAATTGATGAAACAACTGGAACAGTAACTGAAGAACTATTTAGCACAGAACATGATTTTTTATTGTTATTTACATCTGTAGCGCTGCAATGCATGCTAAGAGGCATGTTGGATGACAACAGTCAACAGCAGGTGGCAGCAGAGGTTGACTGTCTCCCCCAAGGGAGCAGTGATGGCCAAATGAAGCTTCTTGAAGCAATAAAGCTTTACAGTAATTAGTTCAAAGTTTAATGATGGTTCATTTGGTCTCATGACAGTCGGTCGTATGATGCAGCTGTCAAATAAGGTTGTACCGGTTAATATCTTTTGGTGTAAATTAGGGCTGTCAAATGATTAAAATTTTTAATCGAGTTAATTACAGCTTAAAAATTAATTAATCGCAATTAATCGCAATTCAAATCATCTATAAAATATGCCATATTTTTCTGTAAATTATATATATATTCTGTAAAATAAATTGTTGGAATGGAAAGATAAGACACAAAATGGATATATACATTCAACATACGGTACATAAGGACTGTAGAGGGCATTTCACTCTACTGTCATTTAAATCTGTCTATGCTGTCCTCACTCCGAAGCGTCTACTTTTTCCAAAGCTAGACAGCTAGTGAACGACGCCTTATTAATTAGACTTCTTCCTTTTTAATCTGATTTATTAATAAAATGTCCTCAAACCATTGTCCTCTTTAGACCGTCGTAAAACTACAAAAAAAAAAAAGTACACAAGCATTCCATTAGCAACAACGTTAGCTTAGCACGCTATACAGGTTCACTAAACATAAAAAAAAAAAAAAGCGTCTCATACAAAAAATATAACATTTCGCTTACTAACATAATATGTACATTCTTTACAACAACCATACTTACGGACAAATCTTGTTCAAGGATCATATAAGCACAACATTATCAGCCCGAGACGTCGTGCAGCCATAATGAACTGGCAAGAAAACAATAAACCACCACAAGAGTTCGCTGTTGGACAGCACAAAAAGCCTTGCTGTAAAACTTACCAAAAGGCAGAATGCTTTCTGAGCGGGACATGTGCGTTAATTGCGTCAAATATTTTAACGTGATTAATTTAAAAAATTAATTACCGCGCGTTAACGCGATAATTTTGACAGCCCTAGTGTAAATATCCCATGATACAGTGAGGACAGCTGCGCCTTATAGTCCAGTGCGGCTTATCTATGAACAAATGCTGTTTTCGTGCCAAATTTGGTGGGCTGCGGCTTATAGTCAGGTGCGCCTTATAGTGCGAAAATTAGGGTACTCAAAATGTTACTTATTACCTGAGTATTCTTTTCACTGAATACTTTTTTACTTGTACTTGAGTACATTTTTGGATGACTGCTTTTACTCTTACTTGAGTAATATTATTTTGAAGTAACGCTACTCTTACTTGAGTAATTTTTTTGGCTACTCTACCCACCTCTGGTTGTCAGTCGACACATTATCTCAAATGTTATGAAAATATTTTATAAAGGTTGAAAATTTAGCTTGTGTTGCTTTAAGTGGATAAAATAATTGCTGTCTGTGGTTCTAATATCAATTCAGTTGATAATAGCTTGCAGCAATTATTGGGGAGAAGAAAGAACTAAAAAAGTAAAAAAAAAAAAAAAAAAACATTGTTTTGAACCATGAACTTTAGTTCAAAATTTTGAATTATGAACAATGAACTGAACAGTTCATTTTAAATTGACCTAGTTCTTGTTGAAAATGAACTTTCCCAACACTGCCTGTCAGAGTCAATTTCCGATCTAAAATGAGCTATGGTATTTGATATGATAATATGTATAGGCTACATTTTTGATGACAAAACCTTTGCAGTTCAATTAAAAAGCTTTTTTGGATGCAACAAGTCATAGCACTATTTACATGATAAATAATATCATAATAATAATAGGGAAATGTATAGGGTCAATAAATGCAACAAAACAATAGAAAAAAAAGTACAGAGAAAGAGTGATCCATTCTAACGATGAGAAAGATTTTTATTACAGGTGCTGTTCTGTCTGAGACAGGATCAAAAAGCAGCCACCATTCAGTGTGAAATTGAGGTACGCTGTCTGAACCTAAGAAAGCGTTTCACTTTGCGCAAAAATATTTTCTTTCACAGCAGCCCTTTATCATGCTGATCATGTTTGCTGGTTTGTACTGAAATTTTAAGACGATATTAGGATTTACAGTGATGTAGCGATTTCTCAGGGATAAACCATATATTTACACATCACATATAAAGTACCTGTATCTATGCACGTGCATATTTTTAGTATAGTTTCAAATAATATGAAAGTGCTGGCCATGCTAGAGTAGTGATGTAGTTCCGAAAGTCCCAGAGGGAAATGAAGTGGGTCTCGTCTGTGTTATAGGAGTATTTAGTATGACAAGTGTGAGCAGATGATGGCCTTGTATGTGGAGCGTGAGCAATGATGCTTGACTTATTCAATAAATCCACAGATATGTGAACATGTAGAAGCTTTGCCCTACTAAAACTATAGTAGATATGTTTTTTTTAGGTGGGGGCTAATTTTTTCTTCAGGAAGATTTGGTTTAGATAATTTTTTCTGACTTTTTTTCTCACCATGACCAAACCAAAAAATTTTGTATGAGGACAATAATTTTATGTCTGATTGCAAAAGTATAGATACCCATATTATTCTAATTGGTGACATTTGTTTCTTTCATTAAGTTGTTGTCTTGGGGGAAATTGGATTTTTCACTACTCTAACTCATCAGTGACGGTGATAGACATACAATCGGTCTGCTGTGAATTTGAATGTCACGGAACGCAGGCAGGCAGGTGGTGTGGACTAAAATGCAGAGAAACAAAAAGCAGCCAGGCAGGTGGCGGTGATCTCAAAAAATGTTTTAATAATAACTAACAAAAACTACGGTTGTGAGAGGAATCCACGGATAGAAAGACTTGTAATTCTTAAAGGATAAATGTGACTTTGTATATTGTGGCTAAATATTGCCATCTAGTGTATTTGTTGAGCTTTCAGTAAATGATACTGCAGCCATTCAACCCAAATGCATGATGGGAAATGCAACCATGACTGTGCGTAGGGGCACCAATTGATATATCTTCTCTGTGTTGGGAAAGAACATAGGGTGTTAAGAAAATGATCAACTACCACCTTTCTTCCCCACATTGCCTCCCATGTTAATTTTAATTGCTGAGAGAGGGAATGTAAGGCTTTAGCCGAATAAAAAAAGGCTCCAAAGGCTGTCAAAATTCTCTCAACTCATTATACACTGCATTTAGCTCTATATATTCGTAAAACGGCGCCTTTTTAGATTGAACGCGACAACGTGTGAGTGGGTCGTGCAGTGCACGAGTTAATTATTTAACGTGATTAATTAAGAAAAAAAAATTATCTCCGTTAAAGTAATAAATTTGACAGCCCTACTTTAAGCCAAATTACTCTGGATGAGTGTAAGACATTGTGTCTAACGTTATATATAATTAGAAAAAGATTTTGATAAAATATATACTGTATATATATAAAAAAAGGCATGTCCGATATTTTTTGCCGATTCCGATACTTTGAAAATGACGTGATCGGACCCGATTGATCGGGACATCTTTAAGAAAAACACAAAGTACAACCAAAAGTACTGAGGATCAAAAAGGCAAGGTTCAAACATAACTTACTTTATCGGAGGGACTACTACACGAAGGTTTGGACAGGACTTCGACAATGTCGCAACAAGGAGTGAAAAGAAAATGGGAGCTTATATACACACACGCAGACAAGGGGTAACGAGACAACTAGGAACAGCTGGGGAACACAGGAGGATGTAGATTGGAGGATACACTAGGAGCAGGCTCAACAGGTGAAATCAATGGGCAATCACAGGGACAAGTCACACTAGGAGAAAACCAACACAAAACCTAACATTGAATTCGTTTCTTACAACTAGACGTCAAATCCATTTGAAATGGGAGGGTGGCAGCGAATTTTCATTTGTTCATTCAACACTGGAATTCCACATGTGTGTTGTTTGAAGGTTTATACGAACCAAAATGTGATTATAATTTAAAATGTATCCACACCAAGTGACCAAAATACCCTAATTCTGCACTATAGAGTGCGCCTGATTTTAACCACCCAAACTCCACAAATTCTAAGTCCATATTTAGGCCGCACATGACTATACGCTGCAGGTGTCTACAGTTTGTCTTAATATACAATAACTACAGTACGTAGAGAGATGTTACACAGAAAGATCTGTTTAGCAAAAAATATCTTATTAACCACATTAACATCAAAATGAGTTGCAGCCTGTCAGGTGAGCCAGACACCACAAGCTCCACTTACGTTTTCAGAGGAAACCATATACACATTAATTTAAACTTTTATAACTTTTCAGGATGCTCAAATAATCCCCACCAACTTTTAAGCGACTTTATTTGCATTATATAATGAGTTCAGTTATATGGGTAATATAGATTGGGTTCCCATATGTTACAAGGATAGACTAGAACCTAACATTATTAAGGGAATTATATTCATTATGTTCAGACTTAAATTTATCCTTTTTCACTTGCTGAATATGTCAAACGCACGTATGTTTCCATTCTGCCACACGGACGCAGATGCACACGCACACTCGCACAACCCCACCGACAGAAATATAACATGCTGCCTGCTCCACCCCCTTCGAAGAGGAGGGATATTCGAATTTTTTTTCAGCCAGCACAAGCCACTGTATGTAATGTAAAAAGACGTCAATGTTGTGGAGGTGGAGGAAACACCAATAATTTTGCTACTAAAACACTGTCCTGCAACAGAGTTAGCATAGCATTAATCTGTGCCAACTTGCAAAACTACTGCAGTCAGGCCAGCCTCCAGAAGGAACAACGAAGTCAAGCTAGTTGTCCCTCATTTGGATCATTGTTTGCATTATAGGCATTACCATAGGCATTACCGTCATACAACGCGATGGCTTCCCAAGAATGGTTCCACTTCAGAGGGACACTGACATGAACATGAACTGACATAAAAAATAAAATCACACACATCAGAATTTAATGAAAGTACTTTGGTTCGAGTCTTGGGGTAGTCTAGGATGCCTCAGATGTACAGTGCTGGCCAAAAGTACTGGCACCCTGCAATTCTGTCAGATAATGCTAAATTTCTCCCAGAAAAATTACAAAATTACAAATGCTTTGTGTAGTAATATCTTCATTTATTTTGCTTGCAATGAAAAAACACAAAAGATAATGGAAAAAAACCCTTAAATCATTATCATTTTACACAAAATTCCAAAAATGGGCCGGACAAAAGTATTGGCACCCTATGAAAAATCATGTGCTGCTTCTCTAATTTGTGTAATTAACAGCATCTGTTACTTCCCTGTGGCACATAACAGGTGGTGGCAATAACGAAATCACAATTGCAGCGAGTTAAAATGGATTAAAGTTGACTCAACCTCTGTCCTGTGTCCTTGTGTCCAAAATTGTGAGGAAGCATGGGGAATCTCAAGGCTACAAGTCCATCGCCAAAGACCTGAATGTTTCTGTATCTAAAGTGCGCGGTGTCATCAATAAGTATAAAGCCCATGGCACTGTGGCTAACTTCCCTAGATGTGGACAGAAAAGAAAAAATGATGAGAGATTTAAACAAAAGATTGTGCGAATGGTGGATAAAGAACCTCGACTAACATCCAAACAAGTTCAAGCTGTCCTGCAGTCCAAGGGTACAACAGTGCAGTACAGTACAACCCATACTACTCGTCGGCGTCTGAATGAAAAGGGACTCCATGGTACAACACCCAGGAAGACCCCACTTCTGACTAGAGACATGTAAAAGCCAGGCTGGAGTTTGCCAAAACTTACCAGGGAGAGCCAAAAACGTTTTGGAAGAATGTTCTCTGGTCAGATGAAACAAAAGTAGAGCATTTTTGGAAAATACATCAACATAGAGTACATAGAGTTGATGTTTGATGACTTCATCAATAAATTGTATGAATCCTTGCCGAAGCCCATGGAAGTCATACAAAATAGTAAATTTGGATCTCACAGCACAACTACTTAATTCACTTATGTTATGTAACATATTTTTGTATTTGAACTAGGGCTGTCAAACGATTAAAATTTTTAATCGGATTAATTACAGCTTAAAAATTAATCATAATTAATCGCAATTAATCGCAATTCAAACCATCTATAAAATACACCATATTTTTCTGTAAATTATTGTTGGAATGGAAATATAAGACACAAGATGGATAAATACATTCAACATACGGTACATAAGGACTGTATTTGTTTATTATAACAATAAATCAACAAGATGGCATTAACATTATTAACATTCTGTTAAAGCGATCCATGGAGAGAAAGACTTGTAGTTCTTAAAAGAAAAATGTTAGTACAAGTTATAGAATTTTTATATTAAAACCCATTTAATGTTTTCATTTTAATAAAATTTGTAAAATTTTCAATCAAAAATTAAACTAGGAGTCCGCCATTGTTGATGTCAATAATTACTTACACAATGCTCATGGGTGCTTAAGCCTATAAAATCAGTCGCACCCAAGCGCCAGCAGAGGGCGGCAAAACTCCATAAAACACAATTAACAAGTGAGCGTTTCACTGTACCATCATTTAAATCTGTCTGAGCGGGACATCTGCGTTAATTGCGTCAAATATTTTAACGTGATTAATTTAAAAAATGAATTAACGCCCGTTAACGCGATAATTTTGACAGCCCTAATTTGAAGTACATATCTTGTTCAATTTTCACACTTCTTTCTGTAGGCAACAAAACTCTTGTCTTGCCAAAATTTGACCTTTATGTCTTCGTTAAATGATACATCTTTTTTTCTGTGAAACAAGTATTTTTTTGTACATTCAACATCATTTGGGAGGGTCTTAGCTTTCATATGAGCCATTTCTGAAACCAATTGAATAATTAAAAGTCAGGTTATTAACATTTGTTTCTACAAAATGGATAAGCGACAAGACTTTTGTCAGGGACTGTATATTTGGAGCGTGTGTGCATATATACGGGAACTCAAGAAAGTTGTAACAACGGATCACTTGCGCTAGTTGGTAGAGACTTTGAACGCAAATCCCAAGTGGCAACGTCATCGGGGTCACCGAGCGAAATGAAATGAAATAGTTAATTTCCTAATTTTTTTTACTGAGAAAACATTAAGCTTGTTTGTCCTTAAATTCATAAATAAGCCACTCCCTTATTAAAGCCAAAAGGTTCAAACGGAGTGAAAAATGTAGCAGCTTACAGTCCCAAAATTATAGTGCACACACACACACACACACACACACACACACACACACACACACACACACACACACACACACACACACACACACACACACACACACACACACACACACACACGCACACACGCACACACGCACACACGCACACACGCACACACACACACACACACCCACACACAAAAAACCCATCAATGCATGTGTGTGAACAGGCACAAATTCAGCTAATCACGACAGTGCTGCCTAATTACTTCTCTTTGTTCTCTTTACTTTTGTATATGCCCTGGATTCTACATGTGTAACTACAGCCCGAGTAATGAATTATTTGTTGAATTTCATTCCATTGTAATATATATACTAGTCCCTGACAAAAGTCTTGTCGCTTATCCATTTTGCAGAAACAATTGCTAATAACCTGACTTTTAATTATTCAATTAGTTTCAGAAATGGGTCATATGAAAGCTAAAACCCTCCCAAATAATGTTGAATGTACAAAAATATATTTGTTTCACTTAAAAAAGATTTATCATTTAGTGAAGACACAAAGGTCAAATTTTGGCAAGACAAAAGTTTTGTCGCCTACAGAAAGTAGTGCGAAAATTGAACAAAAAATGTACTTCAAATACAAAAATATGTATATATGATCCAAATTTAGTATTTTGTTCGACTTCCATGGGCTTCGGCAAGGATTCATACAATTTATTGATGAAGTCATCAGGAACATCAAAGAAAGCAGTCTTGCATGCCTCCCACAGTTCATCAACATTCTTGGGTTTCATCTTCCATGCTTCCCCTTTCATCCGACCCCGGACATGCTCAATGATGTTCATGTCTGGTGACTGGGCTGGCCAGTCTTGGAGGATCTTGATCTTCTTTGCCTTGAGGAACTTTGAGGTATAGATTGAAGTATGCGATGGAGCACCATCCTGCTGCAGAATTTGTCCCTTTTTATGGTTAGGAATGTAAGAGGCAACTATGATTTGTTGATATTTCAGACTATTTTATTCATCAGGGTGCAGACAATTAAAAAACGTGTGGCATTTGCCAAGGCCCACAGCCTGTCAAAAGGATAGACGCTGGAAAAGTGGCAAAAGGTGGATTTTTCAGATGAATCTTCCATTGAATTACACCACAGTCGCCGCAAATATTGCAGGAGACCTACTGGAGCCTGCATGGATCTGAGATTCATTCAGAAAACAGTGAAGTTTGGTGGTGGCAAAATCATGGTCTGGAGTTACATCCAGTACGGAGGTGTGCAGGGTGGAAGGCAACATAAATAGTCTGAAATATCAACAAATATTAGCTGCCTCTTACATTCCTAACCATAAAAAAGGGACAAACTCTGCAGCAGGATGGTGGTCTTTCGCATACTTCAATCTGTACCTCAAAGTTCCTCATGGCAAAGAAGATCAAGATCCTCCAGGACTGGCCAGCCCAGTCACCAGATGGGGTAGGATGAAAGAAGAAGCATGGAAGACGAAACCCAAGAATGTTGATGAATTCTGGGAGACATGCAAGACTGCTTTCTTTGATGTTCCTGATGACTTATCAATAAATTGCATGAATCCTTGCCGAACCGCATGGATGCAGTCCTTCAAGCCCATTGACGTCATACAAAATATTAAATTTGGATATCACAGCACCACTACTTAATTTGCTTATGTTATGGGACATATTTTTGTATTTGAAGTATATTTATTGTTCAATTTTCGCACTACTTTCTGTAGGCGACAAAACTTTTGTCTTGCCAAAATTTGACCTTTATGTCTTCATTAAATGATAAATCTTTTTTCAGTGAAACAAATATATTTTTGTACATTCAACATCATATGGGAGGGTCTTAGCTTTCATATGATCCAATTCTGAAACCAATTAAATAAGTAAAAGTCAGGTTATTAGCAATTGTTTCTACAAAATGGATAAGCGACAAGACTTTTGTCAAGGGCTGTATATATTTTTCATTATGGGTTGACATTTAGAAAATCAAATCAGGAAAGGAGCAAAGCACTGCCATCGACTCGGTGGTGTTGCTGAGAGAGCTTCCAGCTGAACGTTTCAAAGAAAATTCATACACATGCATTTAACGTCAACTTACGAAACCTATGACAGTTCATTGCATTCATTTATTTAAAGTGACAACTCACAATCACTATTTTTATAGTGTTTAATAAAATGTCACAGAATTACCAATTTAATTTCACAGCACATATCGGTAACTTTCTCGTTTTCTTTAACTTTCCTGACCTTGCGCGTCTTTTAAAAATTTAACCGCAAGGAATTTTAGACGATTTTTGAAAGCAGACATTTGAAGATATTTTTTCATTTAGTGCATCCACGCAGCATATACACACTGAAGTGTTTTGTGTTGTTATTTTTGCAGCACAGTTAATGGACGTACCCCGAGGCAATCAGATTTCACTGTAGTCTGAAGAAGGTTCAACCACACACGCACGCACACGTACACGAAAAAAAGTCCAACAAAAACAGCACACGGGAGCAGACACTTCTCTGGATTCACTTTACCAAATATCAGCAATGATAAACTGCAATTGTGAGCAATCAAAACACTTACTGTACACCATTTCTCTTGCATGAAATTTGAATTTTTCCATCTCAGGGAATAATAAAAGGATTCATTTTTTCGCTTTTCAATACTTTCCAGTTCTCTGCCTGCTGAGCCCAGTCACTAATTACCTAAAGCAGCAATCTGCACAAGTGGCCATGTGAAAAGTAGCTTTTTACACATTCAGAGTATGGTAATACTTCAAAATCCTACTGTGGATTGGGGTGTGACAGTATATTGAAATGGTGATATATCGTGATACTTTGTATCCCAAAAGGTAATCGATATGCTCCTGCCAAGAATCGAGATATCGTTTTAAAAAGGTGTCAATGTTTAAAATAAATAAATAAAAATATTAGTGTCTCAGGTAACTCTAAGGCTGCCATTGACAGTGCTCGACGCCCATCCCATTTAGACTGGGAACGTTCGTTTATTCGAAATAGGGCTGCAGCTATCGATTATTTTAGTAGCCAATTAATGGATGAACTATTTAGTAGATTAGGAAGTAATCGGATAAGGAACATAAAAAAATTAAAATACCTGGGCTGAGCCTCACACGATATATGAAAAAAAAAGAAAAAGATGATCTATGTACAACAAAAGAACGATTGGCTAAATTACATAGCAAAAGTCCGCTAGCTTATATACTATCAAATGCTAAAGCTTTTTTACAATGCTGTAAACAAATGGCTCAGACACATATTCCCACAAAAAAATGGTTAAATATACCTTTAAACTAAATTAGGAATACTTAAAAAAAAAAAAATTAGCTCAAACAAACGCTTATGTTGGTCTTAACAGGGAGCAGATGGATTCATCCATGTGAAATGAGGTCTGTGTATCCACCCAAATCAATAAAAATACATGCAAACACTTTCAAAACAAACCATTACAACGCCACTTTAATTAAACGAATACTCGAAGCAGCAAAATGTAATTTAAGTTGTTGTTTTTTTTTTTATCGAATACTCGAGTGAATCGATTAATCGTTGCAGCACTAATTCGAAACCAGAGCAGCGCTGTTCATTTACAGGTCATTTCCTGTTGGGTCACTGCCTATTTCTTTGGTTGATTCCCAGGTCACCAGGAAGTGACCCATAAAATACCCCAAAATCAACAGGGAGTAACTGAACATCAACAGGCAAACGACCTTAAATGGCCCAAAATGACCTCATTGCCTGGCATTGGCTGCCACTGACGGCCATAGACCTTCAATCCGTTTGAAGTGGGAGGGATGGCAGTGAATGATCATTCGCTGCCACCCTCCCAGTTCAAACGGATTGGACATCTACTAGTGAAAAACTCATTCCAATTCACACCAGAAGCTTGTTTTTCTTTTTATTAGTTGTTTGTAGAATATCCTAGAATGATTTTCTGACTAATGTAGCGATAATCGTTGTATCGCTATATCGTAAGATCATCGTTATCGTGATCTTTGTATTGCAAATCGTATCGTATCGTGAGGTAACAGGAGGTTCCCACTCCTAATTGTGGATATGAGCACTAACAGGCTGACCCCCCACCTCTTCAATTTCTGCAGCAATGCTGACAGCACTCCTGTAACGAGTCACATGACATTTTGGAGGGAAAATGACAAGCAGTACTCAATTTGGACATTTAGGGATGTACGTAGTTTCTAAGGTGAGTACTCACTTTTGTTGCCAGGAGTTTAGATATTAAGGGCTATATTTTCAGTTATTTTGAGTGGAAAATAAATTAACTCTGTTATATAAGCTGCACACAGACTACGTTTCATTGTGTCAAAGTGTCATTGTGTGAGTGTTGTCCCATGAAAAGATATACTTAAATATCTGCAGAAATGCGAGGGGTGTACTCACTTTTGTGATACGCTATATATTCGTGTTCCACAGAATGTCGGCTTCTTAAAATAGTTTGATTAATTTTAAGAATTCTTTCTTGTTGTCCTTTTAAATTCTTGTTTCTGTATACAGATTGTATTTAATTAACTCTGTCGTGTTCTGTTTTTCTGGTCCTCCGTGCCCATTTTTCACTCCCTTGTCAGCTACAACTTGTGTTTCTTCAAGCAGATTGGTTCTTTTGAACCCACCTTTTCCGCATGGCCTGCTCAGCTGTCTTTCTCAAATTTAATCTCCGTGCATGGTCCATTAATGTTGCATTTGAGTCCGCCTACTTGCACTATGCCACAAAGTCACTTTAACACATACTAAACACTGTGTCTACAACAGTACACCATACAGGCATTCACACATGCAAACTGCGCTTTACATTCATAAGTCATAAATTAAATACTTAGGTATTAACTGTAGAGTTACATTGATTACCTGGATGCCGTACTTTCATCCAGTAGACAGAATTCACTTTAAGTGTCATTGTTTTTACAGGCTATTATGCAAGATATCTATGCTCATATGTGAGACGTAATTTGTGAACAAAATATTCAAGTACATATGGGGGGGTGACATGGCTCAGTGGTAGAGTAGGGCTGCCACGATTAATCGACAAACTAGTCTATTAATCATTTAGAGACATTGTTGGCTTCAGAATTGTGGAATCGGTTGGATGTACTGTATATGGCCGTCAATAGCAGTAAATGTATTAAATGTATTAAATGGGCTAATAGTGAATTGTATCTTATTCAGAGGTGGGTAGAGTAGCCAAAAAAATCTACTCAAGTAAGAGTAGCGTTACTTCTAAATAATATTACTCAAGTAAAAGTAATCAGCCAAAAATTTACTCAAGTACAAATAAAAAAGTATTCGTTGAAAAAAAATATTCAAGTTATTAGTAACATTGTGAGTAACTGCTTTAAATAATGTTAAATTTTTGTTCTCAGCAAAACATCTATATTGTTATGTTACTCTTATACTTTACACTACTATTATGCTGTACTATAACCATATTAGACCAAAAAGATGAGGCAAAAATCATCGAATTCAGACAAGAACAATACTATGAAACATCCGTCCAAAGAGCATAAGTGCCCTCTAGTGGAGATTAATAATTGTTACCGCTGTTTGGTATAATGGAGTCATGTAGTTATTGTTGCGATCTCTAACTGGTGAAACAGAGACAGCCACTGTAGTCAATATGTAAGATAAAGAGGAAAAATGTAACGACTCTAGTGTAGCCAAAAGTAATGGAGTAAGAGTACTTTTTCTTCTTCACAAATCTCAAGTAAAAGTAAAAAGTATTGTGCTGGAAAACTATTCCAGGAAGTACATTTTTCTCAAAAATTTACTCAAGTAAATGTAATGGAGTATATGTAACGCGTTACTACCCAGCGCTGGTCGTATTTATTCATTAGTATTATTATTATTATTATTATTTTTAATTTTTTAAATGTCTGTTTATATTTAGTTCTTAAGGGGAAAACTAAATATTCCCTGTTTATTTTTTTATATAAAATATATAAAATATATAATAGAAAATAGTCCATTTTGTCTTCATTTTTTAAATCTTTACAATAAAATAAATAGAATAAAATAGTTATTTTTTTTAAATTTTAGAATAAAACTACAAATCAAAAGAAACCATAAATTTGATTTGTTTTTACCTTTTTTAATTAAAGAATAATTTAATATAAAAAAATATACAAAAAATATGTTCAATATTTTCATTTTTACTGTATGTAAAAATGATTCAAAAATATATATTTTAAATAGAATAAAGCAAAAATAAAAAATAACATTCTCTTTTCTAAATTAAATAAAATATATTAAAAAAAGATGTATATATATATATATATATATATATATATATTTTTTAAATGTTTGCATTTGGTATTTTTAATAAAAAAAATAAATAAAATAAAATAAAGTAAAATAAACGAAAAATTACAGTAAATTTTCCCTAATTCAGGAGCATAAACTGTAAATATACAGTAATTAAATTTGTGTATGAACTGCTGTGTCGATTAATTGAAAAACATTATTGCTGATTACTCGACTATCAAAATAATATTTTGGAAGTACAGTACACTGGAGTAGTTGTCTCACAACTCAAAGGTTGTAGTTTCGATTCTTTGCCCTGGTAAATTTTCATGGCGTCTTTAAGAGCAAAAACACTTGGCATGTTGATTGTTGGGTTGGCCCAAAATCCCCCAGTGAATAGAAAATTTAAAATACATCAAAATAATATTTGATGTTGGCATTCGCAATCAATATATGTGGTTTTATGTTGATTATGATTTGATTTTTCTTACTCACTGTTGGTTACAAATTTTCTTCATTTTATGATATTCAAACAGGTCTAGTATTTTGTACAAAAAAATCGAACACCTGCATATTTTCGAATTAATCTAAACATTAAAAAGAATTGCCTTGTGCTATGAGTTTGGATGACATTTAATAACCTGACTTTGCACCTCCTCATTATAACAATACTGCATTGATTACCTTGTGTACTGTGTGTTATGAGGATAGAAAAAAATAGTAAAAAAAGTTTCATGCTTCCTGAGCGTCTTTTGTCGTGCTCATTTTACAATTGTTGATGCTTATGCTTTTGCAATTAAATGTGCCATAATAAAAGGTGGGTTGAAAACAACTCTCCTTTGCAGCAGTGATTCGATTTAGCATCCTGCAAAGCGTCTCTCTTTGAGAACATATGCATGTTGCCATACACTCGCGTGAGAAGTAACAGTGGTAAATAAAGTCACTTGTCTGAGGTGTGAAGCCTGACTTCTTGTGGCAGCTCTGTCATGACAAGCAAATATAATCGGTGACAGGTGGAATGCTGCATACGCTCCAAGCATTCAAGCATTTAAGAGGTGAAAAAAATTATTTGTCACAGGCAAATAATGATACAGGCCAAGGCAACGGTATGATGGACAGACGGTGAAAAAAAACGTCACTATCTTCAGCCTTTCTCACAAGCTGCTTCACGGTCTGAAAGCTGTGTTTCCTGTCAAATTTGAGAGAGGCAGCATGGAACAACGTGAAACCGAAGTCTGTGCTCGAGTCCTCATGTATACGCCGTCAGATTCTGCTAATACTTTACAAGGGTTCTAGTACTAATACATAGTTATACTGATTGAAATGCTGAGCTCTGATTGATGCTGTCAGAAGCGATTAATGTTGAGGACGATTGGTGAGCATATTTGCCTCACAGTTCTAAAGATGGGGGTTGAATCCTGGTGCTGAAAAACAAATGTTAAAAGTAACATAAATAAATGCAAATCTGTGTTAAATATCTTTTTCATTTCCCTATTTGTGCCGTGAGCCTCCAAGTACAAATCAAGTGCTTTGTCTTCCTGTTTCTCGCTAAAATACATTATTTTAAATAATGCTTTATTCTTTGATGAATGCTCAAGGACCCCAAAAATCAGAGGATATTTACGGTTTTCCAGCCATTTTTTTCAACATTTCAAATGAATATAAATATTTGTTGTTTTGATTAAACATCACAAAATTATGAAAGAAATACAAAAATTAAATTTTTTATTAAAAAAAATTAAAGAAAGGTAAATAAGAAAATATTTTCTATAGAAAAAAAAAAAAAGGTTTTGGACAGTTTTGAGGTCAACAATGTGTCATCGACTACCAAAAATAGTTGGCCATTCAATTGAATATCGATTAGTTGTCGATTAGTCAATTAATCATGGTAGACCAGTTTAGTTTCACTTTCGTTGACGGTGCCAGCCTTTTTAAGATACCAAAAGAATTTACATTTAATAACACAAAACACTTTAAAAAACACGCATTTTTAAGATGGGAAAGAGTAGGGTCGGTTGCCAACGGGCTTACAATCACAAGGGATTCACACAATTACTCGGTTCTAGATTCAATTTTTTCAATTCAATTCATTTGTATAGCCCTGGATCATAAAAATGTTGTCTCAAAGGGCTTTGCAGAGGCAATATGATACACAAATCACAGACCTGATTTGTGTAGACTCTACCCCTCCCAATCACTAAGCTTATAGACTCCCCAACCTCCCTACCCTTTTCCCCTGGTCAACAGGCCCCCCACATGGTGTCAACCGGAATTACATCTAGCTAATGATAGCACCAGCATAGTAATAGTTAGCGTAGGCGTTCAATGTATTTCTTGTTGTTGTTTGTGTTTCTTTTCTTTCTTTTCTTGTGTTTCTTTTCTTCTGTTCCCCCATAACCCCTTCCTGTTCGCTGTTTTGTCATAATAAACGAGGTATGTTGAATGATCACAATGGGACAGCGAAATACTCATGGAAATTCTCTCAATGTGAAACATTAAAACTTTTCAGACCAACTGGACACTTAGACTTCCATTCTCCGTGTCAAAGAGCTGAACAGGAAACGTAAAAAAAAAAAAAAAATCTACAAGGAGTTTCTAAAAGGTCACAAGCTTTACAAATGCTGTGTAATGGCTGTGGTATACCATTCAAAAAGTTTTCCATTTGGAACCGAGTTATGTTGAAAACAATTACAGTTTCCAGCATTTACAGTGGGGTGACCAAACGCCCGGACATGTCCACTTTTTACATCCTGTCCATGGCGTCCAGCGGGGTTTTATAAATTCATGAAAATGTCTTTTTTTTTTTACTGACGATTTGCACAGAATACTACGGTACATTCAGGCCAATGACCGGTTCCCAAAGAGCCCAGTTGTTAAGACTTGTGTTCACTACGTATGTAATTAAATGCTCATGAACCCAAAATTGTAAACAAGTCAAAAATACATTAATTTTACTTTGGATACAAATTTGCGCATTCTTGCTTTATCATGACGTCAACTGTCAATGCTCATTCACAAACAAACCTTCATGAGTCGTGACTACAGGAGCTCATATGCTGTCGGTATGTACACTTGCTAAACTTAACTTTCGGCAAATGCTGACTTCTATCGGAGCTTTGTACTGGTGTAATCTGTTTGCCGTTGCTGCCAATGATTGTAAACTTTTATAGCAATGTTTGATTTTTGCCTAGGCTACAGGTGCTAGCTGTCATTGAGGTAAGCCGCGCTAGGCATTATGGGATATGCAGTTTTGAAGTGCTGCGTTTGGAAACTTGCTGGTTGAATTGTTCGTCTGTTTATTTCGGTTATTTGGTTGCGTGAAATCTGGAACATTGGATGAGAATAATTATTGAGTAGGAAGAACAATTTGTCAACGACAATTTGTAAGGATAGTCTTGAGGCTACGGTTTAATTTACATTATTTCACTGGAATGAGAAATTAACTTTTTGTTAAAGCTGGATTTTCTACAGAACAGGTATTGTTTAGAACATTGGTTCAGATTTTTCATTTGTACAGGAAGAATTGAAAAAAGACTGCAACTATTTTGTTCAAGGATTCAAGTATTTGCCAATACAGAGTGAAGTCAGTATACATCTCGCCTAATGCAATCTCCTGAAATGCTTGCAAGCATGACCAGTTGTTTTTCACTGAAACTGCTGATAGTTAATTTTGCCTCAGATAATCATGAACTTTAACTGCCAACAATAATCATGGACTTTTAACTGCCACCCAGCAAGGCTCATGACCTATTTTGCATGATCAGTTAGCTCACTGTTCAGTGTGCATTTCTCTACACAGGTTTGTTCTGTCATTGAATGCACCCAGATATTTCTGAAATTAAAACTGTGCAGTAATGATCTCTTGCCTCCAGTCTTTTATTCATCAATCCAGTCTAGCTGTTTTACCTGAATTGAAAACGAACACGCGAAGGACCTAAAAGACTACCTCCAACAAGGGGAGGCATGTTTTTTTTTGTTTTTGTTTTTAAATCACTATTAAAGCCTGTGTTTCTTTTGCGTTATTATTTTAAGAATAACAAAGCCTGTTAGGTAACTTCTGCGATTTTGAATTTGTGTCTTTGTTTATACAACTATTTTTTTTAACAAAAAATATAAAACAGAATTTTTTACTTTAAGTAAAATTTAAGTATCTCGCTAAGTATCTCTTTTTTGAAAATCAAAATATGGTCACCGTAAATTACAGTATGTGCATAAAACTCATGTCATCTAAATATTTCTTGAGAAGAGCTTTTACAATAGCCCCCTGCTGTTCATAGTAGTGACAAATGAAAGCAAAACAATCACAGTGAGAGGCTTTAATGCGCTCACGGTGACACACAAACACAAACACAAAGTCAAGACTGACATGCAGCGATACAGTCTGCTACACAGCATGGAAGACATTTGCTGCCGTTACGACCTTGCAGCTCAACAAAAACCATGCTCCTTTGCCCAATCACTGCTACCCAGGAAGCCACCTCATTTGGACTTATAACGCTACTATGCCACATGTCGCAAGTTGGGGCTGGAAGTTATTCTTCTTGTATTGTTATCACATTCTGTACAGAGAGAAATGTATTTAAAAAGTTAAATGGAAATTCTCCTTTTGGGATGCACTGGTTTAGCAAAGACATTCTGCAGTTTTGGGGCATTTCCAGCTAACTTCCTGTTGATTTTGAGTCGCTTCCTATTCATTTTGAGGCATTTACCAGAGTTTCTTTTGATCTCAGACCATTTACAGTTGATTTCTGGGCATTTCGGGACATTTCTTGTTAACTTCTTGCCATTTGTGGATCGCTCACTGTTGATTTTGGGACACCTTTTTTGTTGATTTCAGTGCATTTCTGGGGTCGCTGGAAGTCACTCACAGTAGTGGGTGGTGAGCTGAGGGTCTTTTGTTAGATTTTCCCATACAAATGTAAACGGTGTTGCATGGATCCACTCCGCGCGACGTGATCCGATCCCCCTCGTCCAGGTCAGGACTCGTACATGCGGGCACGACACGTCCAGCACTAGCAGCTTTAGCTGCCTGCGCACCCACATGAAGGCATCGGGAGGGAGGTTTCCACGCACCGCACACTACGGACCCGCGTGCACCCGTTACACTTACCCGACCGAAACCTTCACTGCCGATCTGGGTCACGGCACCAATGTAAATGGTGTTGCATGGATCCACGCCGTGTGACACGATCCACTCCCCCTCGTCCAGGTCAGGACTCATATCCATGCACACGACGCGTCCAACACGGCAGGTGGTTGCATTGACCACTAGGCTAAAAGCCCGGGCTAGCAGCTTTAGCGGCCAGCGCACCCACATGAATGCATCGGGAGGGGGGCTTTCACGCACCGCACACTGCGGACCTGCGTGTACCCATTACACAAAACAGAACATTTCGGTCCAAATTTGTCATGCTCGCGCGTTTTCTCCCAATGGCAGTGGACACACGCATGCTGGCTTGTTCATGTACTACTATTAGGCTACTATAAAGACAGCATTCTATGTCACTTACAGTGTGTTGCAGATTCTGT